>NW_026862034.1:0-324495 GCF_026571515.1 Ruditapes philippinarum | reverse complement strand
TTTTTGCATCAATCATCATCAAACTTGATCAAGATGCTTGTCTTGGTGATAGCTAGGATGAGTTCGAACATTGGTCATCTCGGATGAAAAACTAGGTCACAGGAGCTAAAAATAGAAAAACCTTGCTAACACTAGTGGTCACAATTTTGACTCAATTGTCATCAAACTTGGTCAGGAAACTTGTCTAGGTCATTGCTGGGAATAAATTGAACATGGGTCATCTCGGATGAAAAAGTAGGTCACCGGAGCTAAAAATAGAAAAATCTTGTTAAGACTCTAGTGGCTACTGTTGTGATCCAAATATTCTGTTAATTGGTCTGAAAGTTTGTTTTGATGATTTCTAAGTCAAGTTGGAACATGGGTCATCTTGGATGAAAAACTAGGTCACACCGCCCAAATATGGAAAAACCTTGTTAACATTCTAGTGGTCACATTTTCGACTCATTTATCATCAAACTTGGTCAGGGTGCTTGTCTAGGTAATTGCTTGGATGAGTTCGAAATCGCATGTGGAACTAGGTCACCGGAGCTAAAAAAAGAAAAATCTTGTTAACACTCTAGTTGCTACTGTTTTGATCCAAGTATCCTGGAAATTGGTCTCGAAAGTTTGTTTTGATGATTTCTAGGTCAAGTTTGAATATGTGTTACCTGGGTAAAAAACTAGGTCGCACTGCTCAAATATGGATAATCCTTGTTAACACTGTAGTGGTCACACTTTTGACTCACCTGTCATGAGACTTGGTCAGAATGCTTGTCTAGGTAATTGTTTGGACGAGTTTGATAAGTCAGGTGAGCGATCTAGGGCCATCATGGCCCTCTTGTTTAGAAGAAGATATCTAAAGTTTTTTCTTTTGGCTGCCATGGCAACCAGAGTTCTGCATGGAAAGGAATTCTTTGAACAACTTTGTTAAGGCTTCACAAAAAGAACATCCCTGTGAAGTTTCCTTATGATCTGCCTTATGGATTCAGAGGAGATGTCGTTTTAAAAGTGTGGACGGACAACGTACGACGGACGACAGACGAAGAGTGATCCTAAAAAGTAAATGTAACTGAAATCCAGGAACACATGCAGTCAGATATAATAAATCTATGCAAGGATAGTCAAAAGTGTAGTCTAGAAAACTTGTTATGTGGTAACATAACATAACCAACATGTTATGTGGTATTTTTAGTTTCTTCTGTTTGGCCATTTTTCAACTTGGGTGGTTCCAGTATTCCTACTTGAATAGTGTATAATCACCCTTAGGATATGTTGCCTGCTTTTTTAATTTGTCTTTTGACGTCTTATTGACATTTCAGAGAAAGTAAGCTGTGAATTATTTATTTATACATATATTTTTTTTTCAGTCATGGATGCTCCTGAGAAGAAACAAATCATGGGCATGTTTGAAAGGGGTTGTTGTGCAATTTGTCATAGTGATAATAAATCACCAAGGCTGTAAAAAGTCTCCCCGTACATTTAATCAATGAGGTTATATTTTCGATCCTTGAAGATCGTTCAGCACGACATTATTGTTGTGTATACATGTGGTACTTTAAGTTACTTCTATTCGGCCTTTTTCTATTTAGGTGGTTCCAGTATTCCTACTTGAATACTGTATAATCACCCTTAGGATATGTTGCCTGCTTTTTAAATTTGTCTTTTGGCGTCTTATCTGTGATATGCAGGCTTCATAACCTCCGATCCCCTTTCAAAATTCCATTTTATTTAGTTCCGCTTAGGGCACAAGCATTCTTTTACCTGGGGACCATACGCCGCTTTTCATAGAATGGCACTACGGTGTCACATTGAAGGTTCCATGATGACCGCCGTATGAAATATGATAAACAAGATCAACAAGGAACACATCTGCGGATGTTTCTAAATTCAAAACTTTACCATTTTCGTGTTAAACGTTGAATTCTGCTTAAGCCGGTGCTAGGGGGCGTGGACGGTAACTTGCACTTTCCAGTACCGTCCATGAACAGGCTCAATCAAACCGAGCCTGCAACATTTTCAATTTTGACGTGTTGGACTTTCTTTAGGGATTCTGTTTCTCTCTATTTTATCTGTGATATGTAGGCTTCATAACCTTAGATCCCCTTTCAAAATTCCATTTTATTTAGCTCGTCCATTGTTTTCTCGTTTAGGACAAAAGCATTTTTTTACTTGGGGACCATACGCCGCTTTTTATGGAATGGCACTACTGTGTCACATTGAAGGTTCCATGATAACCGCCGTATGAAAACATCTGCGGGTGTTTCTAAATTAACAATTTCACCATTTTCGTGTTAAATGTTGAATTCTGATTAAGCCGGTGCTAGGGGGCGTGGACGGTAACTTGCACTTTCCATTACCGTCCATGAACAGGCTGAATCAAACCGAGCCTGCAACATTTTCAATTTTGTTGTGTTGGACTTTCTTAAAGGATTCTGTTTTTCTCTATTTTATTGTCACATCCGTGTTATTTGTGCCGTGTGGCGGCTGTAAAGTCTCCCTGTACATTTAATCAATGATGTTATATTTTCGATCCTTGGAATTTCTTTGAAATTGGAAGATCGTTCAGCGCACGACATTTTTGTTGTGTATACATGTTATGTGGTATTTTTAGTTTCTTCTATTTGATCATTTTTCAACTTGGGTGGTTCCAGTATTCCTACTTGAATACTGTATAATCACCCTTAGGATATGTTGCCTGCTTTTTAAATTTGTCTTTTGACGTCTTATCTGTGATATGCAGGCTTATCTTATTCAAAGTTATACTCAGCACGTCTTAAGACCTCATATCGACAACACTTCTGACCACAACAGGCATTTCCTAAAAGTAACCTTTCTTAATAAAGGTATCGATTTCATCGATTTACCAAGTATTTTTCGTGATAAACGTGTCACTAATTCAGTTCCTTTATACTTCAAAAACTCCGAGATACCAATTATTTGCTATAAATATAAGAAACCTGTTAGAAATATCATATTTAATTACAACAAAGTGGTTTCTGACTTAGATATTCAGTCTAATACTCCAACAACTTGAGACTGCAATACTTCTAAATTCTGTAATTCAGATTTTGGCCATATAATCACTGGTAATTTTGATATAATTGCAGACAAAAGAATTTGTAAATTATTCTTGAAAGGACCTAAATACAGAATTCCTTCTGAGATTGATTTTAATGCTTGTCGTGGTCAGATTGCTGAATCTATAGAGGATTTTTCGGTCAAATGGTGTCGCCGTAAAAAATGCGGATAGTAATGCTCTAGTTACATGGAAACGTAACATCTTTAAAATTATTGATTCACGTATTAATTTTTATCGTGGAAATGAACATCTTTTGCCACCTAAACCAAGACTTACTTTAAGACATCTGAAAAAAGATATTCTAGCTTTTCATTCAAAATTTGTTTTGGTGCCAGCGGACAAGGCGGCTAATAATATTATAATTGTTTGACGAATCCATTACATTAACGTTTTGCATAAGGAATTAAATAGCACTAATGCGTATTCTAAAACCTCTGCCTCCGAAAAAGACATTGTAAACAATCATATTACTAATATTTCCAAATTAATGAAAAAGAACTCAAACTTCCTATTATGTATTGGATTCCTAAATTACATAAAAAACCTTACAAAGCCAGATTTATTGCTAAAATAGATAAATACAGAATCCCTAAAGAAAGCCCAACACGGCACAATTGAAAATGTTGCAGGCTCGGTTTGATTGAGCCTGTTCATGGACGGTACTGGAAAGTGCAATTTACCGTCCACGCCCCCTAGCACCGGCTTAAGCAGAATTCAACATTTAAACATGAAAATGGTGAAATTTTGAATTTAGAAACATCCGCAGATGTGTTCATACGGCGGTTATCATGGAACCTTCAATGTGACACTTCCGTGCCATTCCATGAAAAGCGGCGTATGGTCCCCAAGTAATAAAAAGCGTGTGCCCTAAACGAGAAAACAATGAGCGGAACTAAATAAAATGGAATTTTGAAAGGGGATCGGAGGTTATGAAGCCTGCGTATCACAGATAAGACGTCAAAAGACAAATTTAAAAAGCAGGCAACATATCCTAAGGGTGATTAAACATTATTCAAGTAGGAATATTGGAACCACCCAACTAGAAAATGCCAAAAAGTTGAAACTAAAAATACCACAAGCACAACAATAATGCCGTGCTGAACGATCTTCAAGGATCGGAAATATAACATCATTGATTAAATGTACGGGGAGACTTTTTACAGCCGCCACACGGCACAAATAACACGGATGTGATCATAAAATAGATAAATACAGAATCCCTAAAGAAAGCCCAACACGGCACAATTGAAAATGTTGCAGGCTCGGTTTGATTGAGCCTGTTCATGGACGGTACTGGAAAGTGCAATTTACCGTCCACGCCCCCTAGCACCGGCTTAAGCAGAATTCAACATTTAAACATGACAAGAGCGATCAGTAATCACATGTGTCGCCTCATGATGGCCAATTTCATGTTGGGACAAATTTTGTGACAGACGGACAGACAGACGGACAGTGCACAACTAGACTAACCACTTTGTACTGATCATTCCTGTAAAGTTTGGATAAAATTGCACCAGTAGTTTATGAGGAGTAGTCCGGACAAGCTTTTGCGTATCTGGCAACACACAGAAAAAAACACCTTTTTATCAAAGGGTCATAACTCGGCCAAAAATCATTCAACCGGAAAACCCGTGCAATATGCGCAAGGACTTGAGCTACAGATCAATCCTGTAAAGTTTCATTGAAAATTGCATAAGTGGTATAAGAGAAGTAGTCTGGACAAACTTTAAAAATAAAAAAAATTTTAAAGGGCCATAACTCAATCAAAAATCATTGAACCGGAAAATGCTGACAATATGCACAACTAGACTTGGTACTGATCATTCGTGTAAAGTTTGGATGAAATTGCACCAGTAGTTTATGAGGAGTAGTCCGGACAAGCTTTTGTGTATCTGGCAACACACAGAAAAAGAAACCTTTTTATCAAAGGGCCATAACTCGGCCAAAAATCATTCAACCGGAAAACCCGTGCAATATGCGCAAGGACTTGAGCTACAGATCAATCCTGTAAAGTTTCATTGAAATTGCATTAGTGGTATAAGAGAAGTAGTCCGGACAAACTTTAAAATTAAAAATTATTAAAGGGCCATAACTCTGACAAAAATCATTGAACCGGAAAATCCTGACAATATGCACAACTAGACTTGGTACTGATCATTCCTGTAAAGTTTGGATGAAATTGCACCAGTAGTTTATGAGCAGTAGTCCGGACAAGTTTTGTGACGGACGGACGGACAGACGGACAGACAGACAGACAGACAGACGGACAGACAGACGACGGAGAAGTGATCCCTATATGTCGCCACTACTCCGTAGAGGCGACACAAAAATGGTGAAATTTTGAATTTAGAAACATCCGCAGATGTGTTCATACGGCGGTTATCATGGAACCTTCAATGTGACACTTCCGTGCCATTCCATGAAAAGCGGCGTATGGTCCCCAAGTAATAAAAAGCGTGTGCCCTAAACGAGAAAACAATGAGCGGAACTAAATAAAATGGAATTTTAACTCTACATCTTGCACTACAAGTAAACTTTCTATTTTATTGACGTCTTGTTTGACTGCCATTAAAACACATGTAATTAGATATTGTGATAAAGTCTATGAAAACACAGGCAAACATCTCTTTTGGTCAATTAAAAATTCTGGTGAAACTTTCAAGCTTCAACTGTCAGTACATACGACTTTTCTACACTTTATACAACTTTGCCACATAAATTAATCAATGATAAACTAATTTCCCTAATTCAGAAAACTTTTGCACGGGAAAAAGTTACCTTTCTAGCATGTAATTCTAACAAAGCTTTTTTTACTAACGGTATTGTTAAACATTATACTATGTGGACCTGTGACGAAGTTTGTAGAGCACTCTCTTTTCTTTTAGACAACATTTATGTTAGGTTTGGTAATACCCTATTTAAACAGATCATAGGAATTCCAATGGGTACTAATTGTGCACCCCTGGTCGCCGATTTGTTTTTGTACTGCTATGAAAGAGACTTTATGTTGAGTCTCTCTGAAGAGAAACAAAAAGATGTTATAGTCGCATTTAATAATACTTCCAGATACCTTGATGATATTTCTAATTTAGATAATCCTTATTTTGATCAAATGGTGTCTGACATTTATCCGCATGAACTACAACTTAATAAAACGAACTCTTGAAATTTTAGTACATCATTTTTGGATCTTCATATAACTATCAACAACAATTCTATTCACACGAAAATTTATGATAAAAGAGATGTCCCTTGTTGTTTTCTCGTCTACGGTAAGTATCTTCCCCATTGCCTCTAGTTTTTATTTCTTTGATTACTCCCCACCCCCTCCCCCGGTCTCCTGTCCCCTTCCCCTTTGTGGGCCTATTTTTATTTTCTTTGAATTCCTAATCAGTTACAAATTAATTATAATTTAATGATTAACATGTCCGTGCTCTGTCTTTGCCCTGTCCTGTTTTTGTTTGGGGTCCCCCTGGGCTCCTTGCCATTGGTTCTTGTTGCTGGGTCATGTTGGGGTTGCGTTCATTGAACGCCGCCTTTCCTTGTTGATCTTGTTTATCATATTTTAACATCTTACGGGGTTTATGTTTCTCAGTTAATTAGATTCGCTAGAGCTTGTAGCAACGTAAAGGATTTCAACGAGCGGAATATTTTTATTACCAGCAAGCTTCTAAAACAGGGCTACCGCTATCATAAATTACGGAAATATTTTACTAAATTTTACAATCGTAACTTTGATTTAATTTCTGAATTCAATAGTGATTTAAAAACTCTTCTGCGACAAGGGATTAGCCAGCCTGGTTTTTATGGCGATGTGGTTTACAAACTTCGTAAGATTTTGGGTCATGGTAATTTTTCTGCTGTTTTTACTAAAATCATTAAACGTTTTATTAAAAGAGGTTATGACCCTACTATTTTAAGACATACTGCATGTTTAGTGTTCAACCCTTTTACAGTTGGACACTACGCTTTCCTCTTTTGATTGCATCTGACGGACCAAGTGGGAGACTCTATGATGGATAGTTCGTAAAGCCCTTTGGGACTGAATTGTCTTAATGTTCGTCTTCTGCCTTGCTTCGTCGGGCCCTTGTAGGTGATTTTCTTGTTGCTCTGTCTTCCTTTAGGACATTGAGTACTTTTGTTATGGTCATTGGGTTTGCTTTTATATGTTTCTACATGATCATTTTAGTGTTTTACTTATTTAACCTTTTGTAAACCATGACAACTGTTAGAATTTCACTTGGCGGGGATTCATTTTATTTACACTGTCTCGTTTATAGGAACATGGTGGGGGCTAAGAGCGAGGTTTGGTGCACCATTAACGGTTTAAACTCCCCAGCAGTCATTATTATGCTGCTGACCGTTCCAAGGCGGCGCCCCACTGTGTTCCTCAGATGTTTGTCTATGTTGTTTCATACTGTTTTTGTGACACTTTTGCTTGTGTCCCTTGTTGTTTTCTCGTCTACGGTAAGTATCTTCCCCATTGCCTCTATTTTTTATTTCTTAGATTACCCCCCCCCCTTCCCCCGGTCTCCTTCCCCTTTGTGGGCCTATTATTATTTTCTTTGAATTCCTAATCAGTTACAAATTATTTATCAATTAATGATTAACGTGTCGTTGCCCTGTCCTTTTTATGTTTGGGGTCCACCTGGGCTCCTTGCCATTGGTTCTTGTTGCTGGGTCATATGGGGGTTGCGTTCATTGAACGCCGCCTTTCCTTGTTGATCTTGTTTTTCATATTTCATAACCTAAGATCCCCTTTCAAAATTCCATATTATTTAGTTCCGCCTATTGTTTTCTCGATTTGGACAAAATCATTCTTTTACTTGGGGGACCATACGCCGCTTTTTATGACACTACTGTGTCACATTGAAGGTTCCATGATAACCGCCGTATGAAAACATATGCGGATGTTTCTAAATTAAAAATTTCACCATTTTCGTGTTAAATGTTGAAATTCTGCTTAAGCCGGTGCTAGAGGGCGTGGACGGTAACTTTACTGGGTCATATGGGGGTTGAACGCCGCCTTTCCTTGTTAATCTTGCTCATCGAGTACCGCTCAAGCCGATGCTAGGGGGAGTGAGGGATGTTGCACGTATTCATTATCCCTCATGTACAGACTCAATCAAACCGAGTCAGCAATTTTCTTGTAATTTTGTTGTGATTAATGCTTCTGTGGGATCACTTTGTTTCCAGATTTTTATACCTCACAACAGCAGGTGTCAAGTGATGTGTGGCAGCTGTACAAAGTTGCCCCGTTCTTCACTTCAGCGTTGTTATATTTTTCTGGTCCTTCGGGATAATTGATGCCAGCACTATTAAGTGTTGAGAATGGAGTACCGAGCACTCAAGCCGGTGCTAGGGGGAGTGAGGGATGTTGCACGTATTCATTATCCCTCATGTATAGACTAAATCAAACCGAGTTTGCAATTCTCTTGTAATTTTGTTGCGATTTATGCTTCCGAGGGATCACTTTATTTCCAGACTTTTAACCTTTTTGCATGTAACTATGGTATTTTGAGTGGGATGTAGGCGTGCTAATCCATCACATATCATTGCAGGTAGCAAAAAATGTCACTTTTGTTTTATTAACTACTTTGGTGCACCATTAACCGGTTTAAACTCCCCAGCAGTCATTATTATGCTGCTGACCGTTCCAAGGCGGCGCCCCTCTGTGTTCCTCAGATGTATGTCTATGTTGTTTTATACTGTTATGGTGACACTTTTGCTTGTGTCCCTTGTTGTTTTCTCGTCTAGGGTAAGTATCTTCCCATTACTTTTAGTTTTTATTTCTTTGATCAACCCTCCCCCTTCCCCCGGTCTCATGTCCCCTTCCCCTTTGTGGGCCTACTATTCTTTTCTTTGAATTTCTTATCAGTTACATTTTATTTATCATTTAATAATTAACCTGTCCGTGCTCTGTCTTTGCCCTGCCCTGGTTTTGTTTGGTGTCCGCCTGGGCTCCTTGCCGCTGGTTCTTGTTGCTGGATCGTGTGGGGGTTGCTTTCATTGAACGCCGCCTTAAAAAAGTCGGCAGCCGTAAAAAGTTGCCCCGTACTATTCAGTGGTGTTATATTTTTCTGGTCCTTCGGGATCATTGATGCCAGCACTATTAAGTGTTGAGAATTGAGTACCGCTCAAGCCGGTGCTAGGGGGCGTGAGGGATGTTGCACTTATTCATTTTCCCTCATGTACAGACTCAATCAAACCGAGTCTGCAATTCTTATGTAATTTTGTTGTGATTAATGCTTCCGAGGGATCACTTTGTTCCCAGATTTTTTTTTCCTTGTTGATCTTGTTTGTCATGTTTTATAATAAATTAAGTGCAAATTAGATGAAGGAAGTTGCACCGAATGTAAAAAAATGTATCATAAAGGTAGGTGAAATGTATACAAAGTAGTATTTAGATATCCATACAAAATTAACATTCACTATGAAAAATATAAATCGAGCATTTCTGAGGCATAATGGGTCTTTGAGATGGCATCCATGGAGTTTGATTGAAGGGATCATTTTTCTTGAACATGAACATTGGCACATATTGCATGGCCCCAGAATGCACAATCTCAGCTTCACAGCCCAACCAGACACCCTGCAGACCATTCTTTTTCTGAACTGAATTGAAAATGACTCCACAGACAGCACGTTTATTGACAGTGAGATCAGTGGTGTTAATTTGTTTCTCTTTCAATCTTTTCCAAAAGCTTTGCTGGTGTTTTCTTTGGAGTGCCTGGATGATTTGTATGATTGCGTGTAACTGCTCCAACAGACTGGCCTGCCTGCAACCCAAGATGCCGAACTTTAATGGAAGGAAAGCTTGCACTTGTTAGGCGGCCACTTTCAGAGATAACTGAAAATTTAATAGTGGCACCACACATTGTGTTTAGTAGCTTAGCCTGTAAAAAAGTAAACATATTTAAAACTTCTGTCATATATGTTCTTAGTATAGTGAAATTAAATTATGTATTTTTATGCCACCGCAGCATCTGCGATGCGGTGGCATATAGCGATTCACCTGTGTGTGTGTTTGTGTGTGTGTTATATAGATTATATAGTGAACTTACAAAATCTTCTTGTGAAAAACCACAAGTCCAATTTCAACCAAACTTGGCAGGATTGTTCCTTGGGTGAAGAGCTTCCAAAGTTGTTCAATGAATTTCATTCCATGCAGAAATCTGGTTGCCATGGCAACCAAAAGGAATTATAAGAATAAATTTAAAAAATCTTCTTGTAAAGACCCAAAAGGCCTAGAGCTTAGATATTTTGCATAAGGCATTGTCTTGTAGACCTCTACCCAGATTGTTCAAATTATAGCCCTGGGGTCAAAATCGGCCCGCCCCGGATGCATTGGTTTTCTTATATGTATATAGTAAAAACTTATAGTAAAAACTTCAAAAAAAATTCTTCTAGCAATTGACAAATGCTAGAGGTTAGATATTTTGCATGAAACATTGTGTAGTAAACCTCTAGCAAGATTGTTCAAATTATAGCCCTGGGGTCAAAATTGCCCCCGCCCTGGGGGTCATTGATTTCAATATATACATATAGTAAAAAATAAAAAAATCTTGTTGTCTGAGGGTACAAGGCTTAGAGCTTTAATATTTGTTAAATAATATCATCTAAAGGTACTTAACAAAAGTTATTCAAATTTTGCCTCTTGTGTCAAAATTAGCCCCGCCCCCGGGGGCCATAGGTTTTCCTTATAGGTATATAGTAAAAACTTAAAAAATCATCTTCTCTAAATTTACAAAGGCTAGAGTTAAGATATTTTGCATGAAACATTGTGTAGTGAACCTCTTGCAAGATTGTTCAAATTATAGCCCTGGGGTCAAAATTGGTTCCGCCCCGGGGGTCATTGATTTTCGTTATGTACATATAGTGAAAAAATAAAAAATATTTTTGTCTGAAGGTACAAGGCATAGAGCTTTGATGTGATATATATAATATCATTTATAGGTCCTCTACCAAAGTTGTTCAAATTTTTCCCCTGGTGTCAAAAATGGCCCTGCCCGGGGGCAGTGATTCTCATTATGTACACATAGTAAAAACAGAAAATAAAACAAATGTTTTCTGAATGGGAGAAAGCTATAGCTTAGATATTTGACTTGAAATGTTGTTTGGTGGACCTGTATCAAGATTGTTTTGAATTAAACCCTTGGGTCAAAATTAAGCCTTGCCCAAGGTGACAGTGACCTACTTTCTTGTCCTTTGATGTACAGCAATGACATATTGACCATGTGCACAGTTTTAGTTGTAAAATTGAACTTTGATATCAGGTGACCTAGATTTTGATGATGTGACCTACTTTCTTGTCCTTTGATGTACAGCTATGAAATTTGTACCATGCGGTGGCATAGCATTTTTCTTAAATGCAATCTTGTTTATTTCTATAATTGTTAAAATAGATAAATACAGAATCCCTAAAGAAAGCCCAACACGGCAAAATTGAAAATGTTGCAGGCTCGGTTTGATTGAGCCTGTTCATGGACGGTACTGGAAAGTGCATTTTACCGTCCACGCCCCCTAGCACCGGCTTAAGCAGAATTCAACATTTAAACGTGCAATAGTAAAATTTTGAATTTAGAAACATCCGCAGATATGTTCATACGGCGGTTATCATGGAACCTTCAATGTGACACTTCCGTGCCATTCCATGAAAAGCGGCGTATGGTCCCCAAGTAATAAAAAGCGTGTGCCCTAAACGAGAAAACAATGGGCGGAACTAAATAAAATGGAATTTTGAAAGGGGATCAGAGGTTATGAAGCCTGCGTATCACAGATAAGACGTCAAAAGACAAATTTAAAAAGCAGGCAACATATCCTAAGGGTGATTCAACATTATTCAAGTAGGAATATTGGAACCACCCAACTAGAAAATGCCGAAAAGTTGAAACAAAAATACCACAAGCACAACAATAATGTCGTGCTGAACGATCTTCAAGGATCGAAAATATAACATCATTGATTAAATGTTCGGGGAGACTTTTTACAAATATCTCTTTTTCAAAGTTATTGCGCAAGAATTATATTGTCCTATAGAACATTTACTGCGTATGTAACTGAGTCTCTTAAAACAAAGGTAACATTGCCAACAACTGTTTGTATTCTGCCATATAACATGTCTACAGTCTTAATAACGAGAGATCAATATAGTTTAATACAGTGTATATTAATAACATTTAAAAAAATGTGCAAGTCATTTCATGAGTAGACAGCAAGTGTTATTAAGATATATATATATATTGTTAAATGTAATGATGTTACACACAAACACTATTCATGTGTGTTTGTTTATATATATATACACCGATTTTGGAAGGTCTTGAGCCTTTTTGAAAAGGACTTCTGGCGAGCTCTTTTGTCAGTAATGAAGTCCTCTCCAATTGGACCCATGTGATGTTTCTTTGATGTCTGAAAAAAATATCATTTCCTGTAGTTAAATGTTTTGGAATATCAAGCATGCTCATTATTACCAATCAGATAAAACAATTCCCTTACAAAAAGTTAAACAAAATCATTGAGATTAATATAGTTTAATACAGTGTATATTAATAACATTTAAAAAAATGTGCAAATCATTTCATGAGTAGACAGCAAGTGTTATTAAGATATATATATTGTTAAATGTAATGATGTTACACACAAAACAGTATTCATGTGTGTTTTGTTTATATATATATATATATATATATATATATATATATATATATATATATATATATATATATATATATACCGATTTTGGAAGGTCTTGAGCCTTTTTGAAAAGGACTTCTGGCGAGCTCTTTTGTCAGTAATGAAGTCCTCTCCAATTGGACCCATGTGATGTTTCTTTGATGTCTGAAAAATATCATATCCTGTAGTCAAATGTTGTGGAATATCAAGCATGCTCATTATTACCAATCAGATAAAACAATTCCCTTACAAAAAGTTAAACAAAATCATTGAGATTAATATAGTTTAATACAGTGTATATTAATAACATTTAAAAAAATGTGCAGGTCATTTCATGAGTAGACAGCAAGTGTTATTAAGATATATATATTGTTAAATGTAATGATGTTACACACAAACAGTATTCATGTGTGTTTGTTTATATATATATACACCGATTTTGGAAGGTCTTGAGCCTTTTTGAAAAGTACTTCTGGCGAGCTCTTTTGTCAGTAATGAAGTCCTCTCCAATTGGACCCATGTGATGTTTCTTTGATGTCTGAAAAATATCATTTCCTGTAGTCAAATGTTGTGGAATATCAAGCATGCTCATTATTACCAATCAGATAAAACAATTCCCTTACAAAAAGTTAAACAAAATCATTTAACAGTTCATAGATAAAACTTTATAATATTGCACGTTTGTAACATCAATTTTCATTGGATAATCATGACATTTTTATAAACACAGTTGCTGTCAATTATTTAAGAACTCTCACTTCTTCTTTTTTTAAAAAAAAAGAAAGATGTTTGCTGTCAGATTATATGACCGTATATGAACTGTTGTTTGCAGCTTGGGTTATATTTCCAAAACAGCCGTTTAAATAGGGCCATATAACATGTCAAAAATCTTTATAACAAATAAAATACATGTAAGTTCTAACCTCTGGCTCTTGGTTCTCAATCGTAACAGCCTCAGTGGTGAAGGAACTGTATCAAAGGATTCCTCTGCCCCAATATCTAATGAGGCATCAGCAAAGAATGAAGCTTGAGATAGCTGAAATAAGACAATTATTGATTATGAAAATTATACTTGCGAAGAGTGTACTGTCCTCAACATAACCTTTAAATGTTGTGAAGGAAATTTGTTTTATTTAATATGCCAGATCTAAGTGATGATAATTTCCAAATTAATGGTAAAGTTATAACTGACAAAACAGTTCCAGCTTATAGTATGCAAATTTAAGGAATTAAATGTACATTATTTAATGAATGTGTACATTTTTTTTTATTCCATCGTCATTTTGTTAAACACTTATTAGTTGGCTTAAAATATACCTCATTTGATGCATATATGCTCATTTTCAGCTGAGTCATGAGAGATACCTGAAGCAAAACACACACATTATACAGTTTATTTTTGAAAATTGATTTTTATATATAGATCTATTTCTGGCCCCGTGTTCACAAAGAAAAGATCAGGATCAAGTGATCCTGATTTTATTATCATTGTTTTATGTTACTTAAATTTATCGTATTTAGCTAGAATTAAATGGTACATATTCAAAATGCTGGTTTACAAAGAAACCAAACAATTTTAGGATAAAATCAACGAATAACAAAAATAATACAAAAATAACCGGATCAAAATAAGGATCAATTTTAGGATCAAGATCAATATTTGGATCAACTGTCAAATGCCGATATCTTGCAAAAATAGCAATAAAATTATTCTAAAATTTCATAAACATGTTATTCAAGTCCAGGCTTATCAAGTTAATATTAAATATTTAATCTATGAAATAACAACGGAGAATATGAGTTTTTAATTTGATCCTGATCTTGATCCTAATCCTTAAATCTTTTTTGAATTTGGCGGTGTAAAAATTTTGAAAGAACGCCCGCAAATATCGAATAAAATGCGCAGGAATGGTCTAAATTTTCTACTGTACCTTTGAGACAGGCGTTTTAGATATTTCATGTGGCATTCTTTGACAATGTATCCAGTCAAATCTGGTGCCCGAAGAAATAGACGTTCTATATGTTTCATGTGGCAAACTTTGACAATATCTCCAGCGCAATCAACAGTACCTGTTGAGATAGACGTTCTATATATTTCATGAGCAATCCATGATAATATCTCATGCCAAATCTGGTACATGAAGAGATATGCGTTCTTTATGTTATATGTGGCAATCTTTTACAAAGTCTCCAGTCAAATCTGGTGCCTGAAAATATAGAAATTTTAGATACTTTTTTTAGCAATCTTTGGAAATATCTGCAGTCAAATCTGGTCAATGTACAGATATGTATTCTTGATGTTTTATGTGGCAATGTTAGACTATGTCTCCAGGCAAACCTGGTGCCTTTAGATATAGGCGTTCTAGATATTTCATGTGGTAATATTTGACAATGTTTTCAGGTAAATCTGGCACCTTTTGAGGCAAGGTTCTAGATATTTCATGCGGCAATCTTTGAAATATTTCCATCAAAATCTAGAATATGTAGAGATATGCGTTCTTGATAGTTAATGTGGCAATCTTTGACAATTTCTCTTGTCAAATCTGGTACCTGTAGAGATAATAGTTCTAAATATTTCATATGGCAATCTTTGACAATTTCTGCAGCCATATCTAGTGACTGTAGGGATAGACGTTCTCTATATTTTATGATCAATCTATGATAATGTCTCAAGCCAAATCTAGTATGTGTAAAGATATGCGTTCTTTATGTTTTATGTGTCTTTGGGAATGTATCCAGCCTAATATGCTACCTGAGTTTAAGATATAACATGTGGCAATCGTTGGCAATACTTCCTGGTATAGGCCTTTTTTGATATTATATTTGGCAATCATTGACATTATCACCAGCCAAATCTAATACATGTAGAAATAGGCGATATAGATATTTCTTGTGGCAATATTTGGAAGTGTTGTCACTGAAATGTGGTACATATGGACATTGACGTTCCTGGTATTTCATGTGGCCATCTTTGACAATGTCTTCAGGCAAATCTCGCACCTTTTGAGGCAATGTTCTAGATATTTCATGCGGCCATTTGTTAAATATCTCCAACGAAATCTAGAACATGTAGAGATAGGCGTTCTAGATATTTCTTGTGGCAATCTTTGACAATGTCTCTAGTCAAACCTGATGCCTTTAGAGATAGGCGTTTTAGTTTTTTCATGTGGCAATCTATGACAATGTCTCCAGTCAAATCTGGTACTTGTATGGACTATTGTATTGGACACAACTTGTGGAAATCTTTAAAAAATGTCTCCAGTCCAATCTGGTACATTTGCAGATATGCGTTTCTGATATCTGATGTCTCGAGTCAAATATTTTGCCTTTTGAGATATTTCATGTCGCAATCTTTGACAATGTCTCCAGCCAAATCCTGGTACATACAGAGATATGCGTTCTAGATATTTCATGTGGCAATCTTTGACAAAGTACATATAGAGATATGTGTTCTTGATATTTTATGTGGCAATCTTTGACAGTGTATCCAGCCAAATCTGGTACATATAGAGATATCCGTTCTAGATATTTTATGTGGCAACCTTTGACAATGTTTCCTTTCAAATCTGGTGCATATAGAGATAGGCGGTCTTGCTATTTCATGTAGCAATCTTTGACAATGTTTCGAGCAAAATCTGGTACCTGTAAAGACTGGCGTATTAGATATAACATGTAGCCATCTAGATAATGTCTCAAGCCAAATCCGGTGCATGTAGGAATGTGTTCTTGAGGCATTTTTGGCTATGTTTCCAGCAAAATCTGGTTCCCGTACAGATTAGAGTTGAACATGTTTCATTAGGTATTCTTTGACAGTATTGCTAGTGAAATTTGGTACATTTAGAGATTGAAGTTCCAAGTATTTCATGTGGCAATCTGACAATTTCTCGAAGCAAATCTGGTACCTGTATGGACTATTGTTATAGACATAACTTGTGGCATTCTTTGACAATGTCTCCCAATTTCAAAGATTGTCACACTTTATGTCTAAAACAATAGTCCATACAGGTACCAGATTTGGCTGGAGACATTGTCAAAGATTGCTACATGAAATATCATGAACGCATATTTCTATATGTACCAGATTTGATAGGACTATTGTCAAAGATTACCACATGAGATATCTAGAACGCCTATTTCTAAAGGCATCATGTTTGACTTGAGACATTGTCAAAGATTGCCACGTGAAATATCAAGAACGCAAATCTCTATATGTACCAGATTTGAAAAGGAGACATTGTCAAAGATTGCCACATGAAATATCTAGAACGCCTATCTCTAAAGGCATCATGTTTGATTAGAGACATTGTCAAAGATTGCCTATGTGATAATACATGAACGCAATATCTCTATATGTACCAGATTTAAAAGCGAGACATTGTCAAAGATGCTAAATGAAATATCAAAGATTGCACATTAAATATCTAGAACGTCTATCTCTAAAGGCATCATGTTTGATTAGAGACATTGTCAAAGATTGCCACAAAAATATCAAGAACCCATATCTCTATATGTGCCAGATTTAGCTGGAGAGTCTCCAGCTAAATCTGGCACATATAGAGATATGGGTTCTTGATATTTTGTGGAGACATTGTCAAAGATTGCCACGTGAAATATCTAGAACGCCTATCTCTAAAGGCATCATGTTTGACTAGAGACATTGTCAAAGATTGCTACGTGAAATATCAAGAACGCATATATCCACATGTATATGTACCAAATTTGACTGGGGACATTGTCAAAGATTGCCACATCAAATCTGGTTACATATAGATATATGCATTTGATGCATTGATGCTGAAATTAATTTCATTCTGATTTAAATTCCGTAACACACATTTGTATATTCTCTAGTTAAAGTAAATATTGAATCTTACTTCATTTGATTTCTTGCAAGTGTGAGTCTCCATTTGTGGGAGGCAAAGGATCACTATCTTCACACTTACAATATCTTCGCCCATTCTCATCCTAGCCAACAAATCCTCTGCGCCACTTTTTCTATCAAAACTTGAAGCATCTTTTGGCAGCTTAATAACACATCAGAATCATTAACATACATGTATATTATCTTTTTTATACATATATTATAAATGTATACTATATTATTCTTGCGGGCATTAAAAGGGTAACTTTTTTAATATGTAGAAAATATACAAAATAGAATGCTAAACCACCGTATTCTTTATCGGAAACATGTGAGAGTCTTCAACCTATCGATTACCAAACTTTTCAGTTCGTTTCATGCAAAAATTAGCTTGCGTTCATGGATATTATCAAAGGCACGTGCGTCACATGCGTCGTGTAATTCTTAAGCATTTTCAATATTTATGATTTAATGAAAATGTTGCTACATGTATATTTAAAGTAGGCATGTTTCCCTGTCATACATTTTTAATTCATTCTTTTTGTTGCCCATAACATCATAAAAAACATTATTGGGTTACTGCTTTGAAAACAATTATAGTATGTAAAGAAAGGTGAAACACATTGTCTAATTTTTAAGTAAAACGAAACATGTTTAAACATGGTAAACCTCGTATGAGGGGAATCGGACGATTTCCCTTAAAATGCATCTCGCAGGGCATTCCAATTTTTCTTTGAGTCCTGCACAAGAAACTTCCTTCCCCTCTTATAGGAAGTATGGTCACTCTCAGTCTAAAGAAAGAAAATAATTCATTTCATGTGAAAATTCATTTAAGGGAAAAATGAACTCAACCTCATACAATTTTATTACATGTACACTTTGACAAAATATTGAATACCGGACTATGCAACCTGCATTTATATAGGCAATTATATATTTCTACAACTGTCTTCACTAAGTGATATTCTAGGGTCTTCTCTTAACACCTTATGATCACTTAAGGTAGTCTGACTGTAATGCTTTTCCGCCAAAAATAATCTAACATCGGCTAATATCATAGCAAATCGGTTATTTCCGGAACGTTATTTATTAAAAATCCTTGAAATTAAATCATTTTCAATCAATTATCCATTATCGACAGTCTTCGCCTTAATTTTTTTTCAGCACTAGCCCAATCGGGCTAGCAGCTTACAATTTTAACTAGCCCAAACCAAATTTAAAACAGCCCCGAAACAAATATAGTACTTTTTGCATAGAAAAGCAATTTGCATTTTTATGGACCCATTAAACAACAGAAAATCAAAAATGTAACTCCCTTTGTGTTCTTCATTTTATTCACGTAAGTATGGTTTAACATGGAAAAACAAGATTTGTCATGTCCTGTTCCCCTCATCGTCGCTATCTGAGTCACTATCGTCACAAACACTCAAGATCCTTCTTAGGACAACCTAGCAGGTATGTTCAAAGTTGTCTGAAAATAAATAAACACATCATATTTATAGAACAAAGAGTAAGCCTATGTTTAAAAGCACAAGTAAAAGGTAAAATTGGTGAAGCAAGTCAGGAATATAAATGTTTAATGATGTTACCTGTATTCCACTAACTGATGCCTTCTCCTCCCATTCACTTTCATCCTCAGAATCAGATGATATACGTGACTGTACTTGATGTGCTGGTCTTAACAGTTCTCCCCCCAATTCGTTCTCTTTTGTCCAGATGGTGTAACATCTAATAATAAATTTGAATTAAAAATGTATTGTTTTAACAATTGGAATAATACTAATTGATAAAATTAAATTATTGAATGAATTTATTAATCAATTGTTTAAAATAAAATGTTATTCTGTACCATGTAACTGTTTACAAATATATGACCAAATTAAAAAGTAATGTGTATACCAGCCAGTCAGCAATAGCTGGTTCAGGATCAAACTCTTCTATGCTTTGGTGACATAATCTTGATAGCCATGAGGTCATTAAGCCGTCTGTTACCAAGACCTCTTCGTTTTGTTTTAAGAAGTTTCATGGCGGAGAATGCTGTTTCACACTTGACTGATGTAGGTGGAAGAGCCAGTACAACTTCCATCAATTTAAAGATGTTTTTGAAGATTTTGGTCTGATAAGTCACAAGATTATATGTTCCCCACTTTAACGACTCCTTCATGTGTGGATACCTGTAAATAAAAAGCACATTTCTTTATTTGTATATTGTATGTGCTTATTAGTATTATTAGCAACATACATTTTAAAAAACATTTAAAAAAAAAATCTTGTATTACTCAATAAGGCTGTAAAATGATTTATGAAACTTTCACTTACTTCTTATAAACAAGTGTCTAATGTTGTCCATTCATGCTGTTACATCATCCAAAGTAATAGTGTCTGTGACATCAGGAAATACAACTGGGCCGAAGTGATTGTAGAGAACCGCCACCTCTTTCTCTCCATACACTGAATCTGCATAAAATATAATTCAAATTAAATGATTATTTGTAACATTTAGAATACAGCAAACATTTATTCAGAACTTACTTATTCTACCAGCTGACAAACACAAAATCCTATTGCATACAATTTCAAAATTACTATTAGACCAATGTTGTTACATTAAAACACACATTTAAACATCATATATTTCATTTCATTTGCAACCAATTTACCAAATAGAAGAATCTCTTTGAAAGAAAAGAGTGCTGATCTGCACAACAACAAACTCAACTGTGTAAAACTGGGAACATAAAACTGTCAACGCTTAAACTGCAATTTAACCCTTTTTAATTGATCATCATTCAAATTTGAGGCCAGTTTTTGAATGATGCAATCAGGGTGGCTGAAATCAACTCTGATGGGGAAATCTGCTTCTAGAGATGCCAGTTAGTTCTCTGACTGTACCATTCAGTAAAAATACTGGAGCACTTTTGACCCTTGAAGATCAATTTCTCACCACTGAAGGTTTTTCAGTTTCCAACACAGCAGAAACAACTGGTGTCTTCTCTGAAATGTTTTACACATTAATACTCCTTTTGCACAAGCAATTTTACATAACACTTATTGCACTTGAATAGAACAGTAACTCTCATTGTGATAAATAATATATAAATATTTATTTACTCTCATTGTATAAATATATATAAATATCCTTACTTGTCTATAAGCTGTGCAAGAGTTATTTTTGCTGACTCTACTCGTGTGTAAGCATCAGCGAGGCTTATCTGGTCTTGCTGCAGGTACAGAGACAGGTTCTGCAAATTGTTGATGACTCTCTGAAAATATTTATATAGTAATAAGTATTTCTTTTAAATTTCATAAAAAATACAACTAATCTGGTCTGAATTTATCTGAACTATGATTAAATATGATTTTGATTAACATTTAACAAGCATTTGATTATTACACAGTTGTTCAAGATTTATATGATATGGGGAGCAGTGCGTACCACTAATGCAAAGGATATATCATACCGTAAATTAACTAAAATGACTTACCTTCATAGCAATGAGTAGACTACCACATGGCCATCCCCTAAAATTTTAGCCAATCCCTCAGCCTTTGCATTTTTGTGAGATGATGTTTCTAGATGATAACGTAACACCTTGTAAGTTTTAAGAAAATATGTTAATTGCCCTCATAAAGTGGGAGCAAACCATCTTGTGCCCCCAATTCTAGTAGGTAACAGCTGTCTTTCACCAAGTACTTCAAAAGTTCGTTGCAACCCTAAAAAATCAACACAAATCAAAATCAATGAGTGTTAAAGCAAGAACAATTGAATAAGTCAATAGTTTTATTTTAGTTGGAAGTCAAACTGACACTATGTGGATTTTCAAGACAGAATTTCAGGTTTTGCCTTTAAGTGTTGAGACATCAGAATTAAACTATGCATTTACCTTAATTTATTAACTACAACTAAATAATGATGATAAAAGTAATAAATGAAATAACCTTTTTTTTCTTTTGGGCTCTTTCTGAAAAAGGTAATATAAACCAAAGAAGTAGAGTTGTGGCCTTGTCATGAAGTTTGGGTGAAGACTTCTTTACGGTGTCTTTAAAGGCCAGCTCCAGCCTATGCACAAGGCAGTGAGTTACTAAATATAAGGCCATTTCTGTTTCAATAGAGCTGCTACGCCTTTCTTTAATCCTGGAAAAATATCAAACAAATATAGTATTGAGAAAAAAACAACAACAAAAATATGCAAATGTTGCTTTACTTTTCACAAAATTTATTTTGAAATTAACCTAAAAATCAGTGTATGTGAATGAACATTTTAATTGATAACTAAATATGATTAATCTGTATGTGTGAACTTGTCAAGGGGAAAAATTGAACTAAATTTTTGCATTTGGAATCTCTGAATCCGCATGTTACCAGGATATTTATCAGTTCTGATGCAGACACTTCAGAACTTGAAGATTGAAAAGCGTTGTTAACACTAAACTAAATCAATTATTGCTTACTTTTATAAACATAAAACTTATAAAATCGTAAATATTGAATTTACCTTGCCATATTTGAAGCTCCGTCAGCACAGAAACCAAACAAGTTTAGTGTTAAACAATACTTTCAATCTTCAAAAATTCTGAAGGGTCTGCATCAGGAACTGATAAATATCCTCGCTACATGCGGATTCAGAGGACCCAAGATGCAAAAATGAGTCTTCTATTTTTTCCCCTTTGAGCATGTTCGAACATACACTGCTTCTAGGTCGTCACCGTGAAGTCAGTAGACCCATCACATGAAATGCTACACCAAGAACAATTGTTGATTTTGTTGACAACTTCAGCTCTTGTTGTCTTAGAAATGGACTCACAAAAACATAGCCCCAGCTTTATCATTACAGTATTTTGAACCAATTGGCAAATTTTTCATTTTATCCAAACGACAGAGTACTTGATAGCATCTAAAACTTAGGCTATGTTTGGCACATGCATGGGCATTTCTCATTTTGATTATAAGTTTGTCATGATCATCTTTTTTTAAAGGGCAGTTAGGGTTTTAATAGCCTTACTTTGCACAATAGGGGTTTTCTCTGCAGTTTCACGATCTATAGACTTTACATGAAATTCACTACTTTCATGTGCTTTAATGCCGTCAATTCTTAGGTATTTAGTTCCCTTCACGAAAGCATTATCTTCTGACTTCGAAAATTTTTTACACACAGAACATGTAAAAATTCCCTCATCCTCATTTATACATTAACCATGGCCTATTTACCACCCATGATGATTGAAACTTACGTTTTCGATCTTTTCATAATTTTTCTTACTATTTTTCGTCACTTGTTTGTTTAGGTAGCTTTCTTTTTGCGTAGCGCCTTGAAAATATCGAAGAAACATTTTGACCGGATATAGTCTAAGTCCACCGACGCTTAACAAGCGTTTAGCAATTCTTTCATAAAGACGCTTAACAAGCGTCTAACAATCGACAATGTTTCATAAGCGTTTCAGTGCACATATTTCGGATATGTAACTTAAATCGGATACGAAAAATACCGCTCGACCAGACGGGCTATCAGCTTGGATTTTTCACTCGACCGCCGGCAAATTCACTCGACTCGGTCGTCGGTCGAGTGGGTTAAGTCGAAGACTGTATCGATATACTAGGGACGGTCAGAAAATATCCGGACTTTTCATGCTCCTCTCTTTCCAAGTGCAGCTATATACACACATTATATATTGGTGAAAACTACATTCATTTGCCAATAACGTGGTCAGTTTATTTTCAATGATAGTTGTGTATACACAGTATTTTGCCCTCTGATATATGATAGGTGTTTCGTCTATCATGGACTCTTTGTAAGAGGAACAACGCTCTTTTATAAAGTTTCTGGTTGCAGAAGGTGAAAAGCCCTGCAACATCTTTCAGATGCATAAAAAAAGATTTTCTGATAAATTTGAATCACGTTCAACCTTCTACAACTGGGTTTCTCAGTTTCGTGAAGGCAGAACAATTGTTTGTGACAGGCCTAGGACTGGGCGGCCAGCTGAGGCGGTGACCCCAACAATGGTAGCAAATGTTAAAGCTTTTGTCAACAAAAATCGCCGAGTAACTTTGGAGGAGGAAGCCAACATGTTTAGCATCGGTAAGGCATCGGCACACAAGATTTTACACGAACACCTAGACATGAGCAAGGTAAGCGTCAGGTGGGTGCCTAGACAGCTGTCCGCAGATCAAAAGGCAACCAGAGTAACCAATGCAAAAGAACATTTAAGTAGTTTTAATCGTAAAGGAGATAAGTTTTTGAACCGCATTATCACTGGAGATGAGATGTGGGTTCATTATTCCGAACTCAGTCAAAGCAGTGGAAACGAGCTGGTTCCCCACCTCCTAAAAAGTTTAAGCTGTCTCCTTCGGCTGGCAAAGTCATGCTTGTTGCCTTTTGGGATTCACGAGGAGGAATGATACTTACTCATTTCATGCCAAAAAGTCAAACTGTTACCGCCAAGTACTATTCTGAAGTAATTCTGAAAAATCTCAGAGAAAAGCTGAAGCAAATGCGTCCCAGGTTAGCACAGAAAAATGTCCTCCTTCTTCACGATAACGCCCCCTCCCATACCGCCGCAGCTACAGTGGAGGTTATCAACTCTTACAAATGGCAATTGTTGTCTCACCCTCCTTAAAGCCCAGACCTTGCCCCTGTGCCTTTTATTTGTTTCCAGAACTGTAAAAATTGCTTGCTGGAAAGAAATATAAGACCAGGGCGGCTTTGATATCTGCTGTTACACAGTACCTAAAACATAGGTCTACGTCCTGGTTCACAGCGGGAATACAAAAGCTCCCACGAAGATGGCAAAAGTGCGTAGACGTAGGTGGAGAATATTTTGAAAAAGAGTAGAAAGATTTTTTTTTAAAATGTTGAATGGTTTTCGAGAACGAGTCAAAAGTCCGGATATTTTCTGACTTCCCCTCGTATACTAAATTCCGGTTATAAACGGTTAAAAATTATTGAATACCAAAGATTGTGAAAAAAACAACCTTCCGGAAATGACCGATTTATCAAGATATTGGCCGATGTCAGAAATGTTTTGGCGGGAAATCATTGCATTTAGATTACCTTAATATGAAAATCAAAAAGAAATTATAAGAAAACATATGCTTATTAGTAAAATATTGAAATAAGAGTAAAATAGTTAGAGTGTATACTTATTTATGGCGGTCAGTGTATATCAAAATAGACAATAAGCACATGCAACATATATCTTACCGCCAAATTTAACATGTGCTTATTGTCTATATAAATATTTCTGCTTAATTTTGGAGAAATTTGGCGGAAAGATATAGGCATTTGCTCATTGTCAGATACGTAAAAATAGGCACTTAATTTTAATGAAAATTTCAATAAGGAGAATATACATGTATATATGCCTATTTTCACTATGTGCTTATGTTCAGACATACACCTATTTTCAAGGTTCTGCAGTATTTAAACTTGCTGTATATTGTTATGGTTGGAGTAAAAACAGAAAATGTGAGTAGTACAGAATAAAATACATGTTTATAACCAACATTACATAAAAGAAAAAGTACCTTCTTCTTTCTTCTTTGTTTCTCTTTATGATGTCTGTCTTTTCCAAATTGACAATCCAGCACTTTCTGCCCCAAAACGGC
Source organism: Ruditapes philippinarum (assembly GCF_026571515.1). Classification (NCBI taxonomy): domain Eukaryota; kingdom Metazoa; phylum Mollusca; class Bivalvia; order Venerida; family Veneridae; genus Ruditapes; species Ruditapes philippinarum. Next base: position 299,298 of record NW_026862034.1, on the reverse strand, counting down.
AAATGGTATGCCTGTAAAATTCAGACGGCCAGTCTGAACTTTCCCCTGGTCTTCCCAATATATTTTATTTGCAGTATGTATACCTGAAATATTAATAATATTTACTTTAAAATCTTGAGAGGCGCCATGCAAAAATGGCATTCAAACATTTTCGTAAATTTCCATAAAGTGTAGAGCAAGGTTGTCTTGCGTGTCAATGTAGCCAATTTGAGCTAAGAAAACGGCTTGTAACAAAAGAATAGGCCCTATGTGACTCAGACTTATCAGCGAAAAGTGTGGGCCCTGATCAGACTGCACTCCTACGTAGGTGTTAAAAAGTCCTCCACCCATTGAAATGTATCTTCCAATTTTGGTCGGGCCTAGAGGACATGATACACGTTCAAGATCTCAGACCATAAATACCATTGATATATTGTGTGTATGTTACTGTCAGGGTTGTTGCTCATTATGCATATCTTGACTTTCTTTGCCATTCTTTTGCTTAGTCTTTACCATGCATTATATATTTATATATAATTTGCTAATTTTTAGAATCTATGCATTTTATTGTGTATCAGTATGCTAGATGTTCTTCTGCTTAAATGTTGTGTGTCTTATGTAGACTTTGATGTGTATCTTTACTGTAATATGTATAGTAATGAATATTAATCTTTATCAATTTTTAAGCTGTATTACTTCTTACCTTTGTATGATAATGATGAGTGCAAGTAAAATGTTATTTTGTCTTATCTATTGTAACCATGTTTTTCATATAGATCTTTAAACAAATGTATTATATTACAGAAGTCGATGTAAAAAGCTCATCAGAGCTTATGACTGTCACAGGGTGAGAACCTGGGACCTTCGGAATACCGTTTCATGGCTGTCCCGACTGAGCTATCCGGCCGGCTAGACATTTTCTTCCCTAACTAGTGAACAGGTCTAGATTTTAGAAACTTCTTGATTACATATGGCTAAAATGATGTGCATTTTCATTACAAATACTAGTGTTACTGAACTTGTTGAACACTTATTAAAGTTGCATCTTGTGTAATTATTTGCCCGAATAGTAGTTCGTCCGAATTTGAGACACTTGGAGGTTATGTATATGCAAAGAAATGCATTTCATTACTAAATTGTACTTTACATACTAATGCTCCCAAATTTTTTCGTGGATTTATAGACGCTGTATCGCGTATTTGTTTCTATTTCATGTCTCCGAAGCGCTTCGGAGGCAGCTAAAAAACTTGAAAATTCTTCCTCCATTTTTGTAAGGGCGATAACTAAGCTATTTTATCCCACATGCTATGATGACCTAGGGTGTGAAAAGACTAGAGCAGAAACGTCCAGGAGCTGAAAGTTCCAGATACCGGTAACTGACAGAGCGGGATACTTGCAAACAGGACTTTTCGGCTCCTTAACCCTTTTACAATATAATTTAAGGTGTTTTTTTTCTTCTAAATTTATAAAATGAAAATAACACGTATTCATATTTCAAACAAAAATGCAATAAAATAAAATGGGTAATTTGATATAGATATAGATTGATATAGATCAGTTTGATATGCATACCACTTACTGTGGTATTTGACACTGACACACGTATCAATTAACAATAATGAAAATAACATAATAATTAAGGTGCTATTCAATAATGTTGTGATTGCACAGGTACGATTTAATTACTTCGAAATCAATACCATTATAAAAATTTTGAGATAGATAAGGAACTATAGATAAATTATAGTACATACCATAACTCTTAAATGATTAATCGAACATAGTCATCGAACAGTACAATCTTTATTGTATAATACAAAATATATCTTCCATTTAGTTAATAGTTATGATTTGTTATTATCATATATTTGTCATATTATATTATGACACTATCCACTTTATTTTTAGAGTTAACGAGTACAGTTATGATAGAAAACATTATAATAAAATATGATAAACAATATCAACAAGGAAAGGCGGCGTTCAATGAACGCAACCCCCATATGACCGAGCAATAAGAACTAGTGGCAAGGAGCCCAGGCGGACCCCAAACAAAAACAGAACAGGGCACAGGTCAGCACGGACAGTTTAATCACTAAATGATGAATAATTTGTAACTGATTAGGAATTAAAAGAAAACAAATAAATGATTGAATAATAGGCCCACAAAGTCAATAAGTTTAAGTGGACCGATGTGGTAAAGGGCTCATTTGATTGGGGATGAAATGTCTTGGTGCCGAAATGACTAGAAATCGGATATTTTAGTGGTGCCATACCTTTGCAAGGATCCCGTCGCACCGATTGCAAAAAGGAAATCTCGAATATTTCTCCTATACGGGAGACAGTCTCCCGATTGAGAGACTCTCTCCATTCTGATAGGCGCGATACACTAGAGGCGTGTCAAGAAAAGGTGACTCTTGTAAACAGTTTACCTTTCTTATTTTATATATGTGATAAATAGAATATTATATTCGTGTAGATTCAATACTAAATTTATTGAACTCGTTGAATAAAACAATATTATGCTCGTCAGAGGCTCGCATAATATGATTGTATTCAACTCGTCCAATAAATTTAGTAGTAAACCTACACGCATCCAATATCCTCTATTTAACCTCACGCATATGACTGATTAAAGATATAGTTTTTTTTTCAAAAGTCGGCGTATTGTCAAATTTGATTACGAAATGTCTTCCGCATGTTGCATTTGTAATTCTTATTGAAAGCCTTTTCAAATACATTTGAGCAGTGCATAAAATGTTTCGCATCATTTTAGAATTTCTGATAACTAATTTTTCACGTTAATAATATAAGGTTATAGAATACAAATATATTTTATACAATACAAACCTGTATGTACTTTAAATTTAGGAATTCAAAAGAATAATGATTACAACTGAGCTTCATTCCACATTTGTTTTGATATTGTCAATAGTAAGAATGTTCATCATATAACCAGACGAACATTGTTTGTCATGCTATTCATTGTATATCAAACGAATAATTAAAAGCCGTATGCTGTCTATCTAATACTAAAATCTAGGTTCAGATATCACTAGCGCTCCCTCTGGGTCTTGGTGTGATATTACAATGTAATTATAATAGTTTTGAAATAAATCAATGTTGGTTGCTAAGAAACAAAACAAAGTATGTTATTTCTATGTATTATCTAGATTCAATTGAATTGAAACCAAATTTAATTCAATACTAATAAATAAAGTGGAATTTTGAAAGGGGATCATAGGTTATGAAGCCTGCATATCACAGAAAAAACACTAAAATAGAGAAAAACAGAATCCCTAAAGAAAGTCCAACACAACAAAATTGAAAATGTTGCAGGCTCGGTTTGATTGAGCCTGTTCATGGACGATACTGGAAAGTGCAATTGGTCTATCTTTGGTCCCCAAGTAAAGAAATGCGTTTGATCTAAACGAGAAAACAATAGGCGGTATTTTCAATTTTGCCGTCTTGGGCTTTCTTTAGGGATTCTGTATTTATCTATTTTAAGTAATACGATACAATTAAAAATAATAATATGTCACTATCATATTCCGTAAATTAGAAAGAAATAAAGAGTTCCTAAATAACGCACAAAACGACAAAATTGAAAATGTTGCAGGCTTGGTTTGATTGAGCCTGTTATGGACGGTAATAGAATGTGCAATTTACCGTCTACGCCCCCTTGCACCGCCTTAGGCAGTATTCAACATTTAACATGAACTGGAAATAAATTGGAATTTAGAAACATCCGCAGATGTGTTCATATGGCGGTTATCATGGAACCTTCAATGTGACACGTTAGTGTCATTCCATGAAAAGCGGCATTTGGTCCCCAAGTAAAGGAATGCGTTTGATCTAAACGAGAAACAATAGGCGGAACTAAATAAAGTGGGATTTTGAAAGGGGATCAGAGGTTATAAAGCCTGCATATCACAGAAAAAAAACCAAAATAGAGAAAATCAGAATCCCTAAAGAAAGTCCAACACAACAAAATTGAAAATGTTGCAGGCTCGGTTTGATTGAGCCTGTTCATGGACGGTACTGGAAAGTGCAAGTTACCGTCCACGCCCCTAGCACCGGCTTTAGCAGAATTCAACATTTAACACGAAAATAGTGAAATTTTGAATTCAGAAACATCCGCAGATGTGTTCATACGGCGGTTATCATGGAACCTTCAATGTGACACAGTTGTGCCATTCCATGAAAAGCGGCGTATGGTCCCCAAGTAAAAGAATGCTTTTGCCCTAAACGAGAAAACAATGGGCGGAACTAAGACCGATTTAAAAAGCAGGCCACATATCCTAACGGTGATTCAACAGTATTCAAATGAGGAATACTGGAACAACCCAACAAGAAAATAGCCGAGTCAAGCACAGCAAAATGTCGTGCTGAACGATCTTTAAGGATCGGCAATATAACAATATAATAATTTGGATATGAAAATTATAATGATAAGTTGAAATAAATATAAACCATTAGACTATGAAGACTGGACAAGGAGGGGGACACCTACACTGAACGCCGAACAATCCCTTGAGGATGAAAATGTAACAACATTGATTGCATGTACGGGATGACTTAACAGCCGCCACACGGCACAAACAACACGGTTGTGAGCATAAAATATGATAAACAAGATCAACAAGGAAAGGCGGCGTTCAATAAAAATCGCAATTACGTTGCTAAAAATTGAACAAGATAACCCGTTTGTGGGCGTTTTCCCCCCTTATATACTGCGAAGATGTTGGGCAATTTAATCTTGTTTGTTACTGTATAGTATGGGGCATGTATTAATTTCTGTTTTATAGCAAATTATTTGATAAAAGTAAAACAATTTAACAGAGAAATCAACAACAATAATTATTTTTCTTTAGAATAGTTCCAATTGTATAAAAGTGTATAACAGATATAAAAGATATTTATGACCATGATTAGTAGTTTCAAATGGCATACCCTTTTATGATGAACCATGAAATCTTAGGTCATACATCGCTTGAGTAAAATAATAAACAATTAACCTTGTAATTATTTGAGATCACAACATCAAATTATGTTTTTAAGTAACATCATTAAACTGTTTCACAAATGTATTCTTACAATGTATAATTATTAAAAGTAATCATTCAAAAGCTATTTCAATAATTCTATAATATAGTAAAAATCCTCATTAAATCAACAATCTTAACTTCGCAGAAACAATACTTCTCGTGTCTAACTGATTATAGAAATGTAACTGGTAAATACATTTGCGTGTATGTATCTGTTAAAAATCATCCCAACTTTTTGAATTTTGTCTATTATATATGTTAGCATCGTAAAAGCAAAATTTGTCTGTTATAGTTTTCATTAAATTGAAAGCCCTCTTGAGGTTTGTCATCATAAAAGATCTTTGTATTCAACGAGAGTTTATAATTTGTAAACCCAATATATCACATTTATTGCAAATGTGTAATAAAGAAAGAAAAATGATAACAAAAATATTCTTTGGTAAAATGCATAATTTTGAAAGAATTATATAATTAGAAATCTGAAACGTTCTATTTTACTGACATTCTGAACTTATACGAAATGGTAGAGATTCTAAAAATGTTCTAGAAAAGACGGAATTAGGTTATCGTATTTTTATACCCCCACCACAAAATGTGTGTGTGTGGGGGGGGGGGGCTATAATGGATTCGCTTTGTTGCGTCCGTCCGTCGGTCCGTCCGTCTCAATTTTCGTGTTCGCTCTATAAATCCTATACCAATTGAATGATTTTCTTCAAACTTGGCTCAAATGTTCACCTCAACAAGGGGATGTGCAGAACACATGTTGCCCATGTGTCAGCTCAAGGTCACAATTGAAGGTCAAATATCAAACAATCAAATATTATTAGACAGTATGTCGTGTCCGCTCTGTAAGTCCTACACTAATTGAAAGATTTGCTTCAAACTTGGCTCAAATGTCTACCTCAACAAGGGAATGTGCAGAACTAATGTTGCCCATGTGTCAGCTCAAGGTCAAGGTCACAATTGAAGGTCAAATATCAAAAAATCAAATATTAGACAGTATGTCATGTCCGCTCTGTAACTCCTACACTAATTGAAAGATTTTCTTCAATCTTGGCTCAAATGTTCACCTTAACAAGGGGATATGCAGAACCCATGTCACCCTTTTGCCGGCTTAAGGTCAAGGTCACAATTGAAGGTCAAAAACATGTATTTGAATATTTCTAAAACTAGAAAAGCTATTTGCTTGAAACTTCAAATATATATGAAGTGTCACAATTAAGATAGGCTGGTCAAGTTTCATAACTCTGTATTGCCTTTTAACAAAGTTATGTCCCTTTTTAAGTCTTCAAAAATTACATACAATCAAATATTAGACAATATGCTGTTTCCGCTCTATAAATCTTATACTAATGGAAGAATTTTCTTCAAACTTTACTTATATGTTCACCTCAACAAGGTTATGTGCAGAATCCATGTTACCTTTGTGCCGGCTAAACGTCAAGGTCACACTTGAAGGTCAAAAATTGACTTAGAAAATGTTCTTAAATTTTAACATGTACTTCAATATTTCTGAAACTAGCACAGGTATTTGCTTGAAACTTAAAAGATATATGAGGTGTCACAAATAAGATATGCAGGCCAAGTTTCATAACTGTATTGCATTTTGACAAAGTTATGCCTCTTTTTAAGTCTTTAAATTTACATACAATCAATACTAGACAATATGTTGTGTCCGCTCTATAAATTCTATACTAATAGAAGGATTTTCTTCAAACTTTACTCAAATGTTCACACCAACCTGGGAAATGTGCAGAACCCATCTTACCCTTGTGCCAGCTTAAGGTCAAGGCCACACTTGAAGGTCAAAAATTGACTTAGAAAATGTTTAGTACATTGGGAAAATGAAAGGTTATTCAACAATCAATTTAAAATTCCCTCTTAATAAGCTATCCGGTGTAAATATTTAGAACTCTCAAACATGTACAAAAGATGTGCGAGTTTACTCATTGATTATGTCATTTCCATACTTTTAAATATATTTCAAAATGAACAAATTTCTGCAAATGTTGTAATAATATTTATTTTATTATAAAACGCCTTCAGCATGATAAATACATAAACATTAATGTCTGAAAACCTGATAGATACATTTGAATATGGAATTGTCATCATCAAATGGTCTTTTATTTGTTTTATTTAAAGGATAATTTGTGCATAAATTGAAGATTTAACTATTTCAGCCCCAATATTTGGGGCTAAATATGATTCAGAAATTAACTTTTGGAACTGGCTGTAAATGTGATCCTTATTACAAATCCCATAAATTGTATCGGTCGCGAATTTTGCATAATGCATTCCTACGAAACATGATGTTTTTTGTTCTCATCCTGCATGAAATATTGGACTGCAAGAATTGCTGAAATCTTTTAACAAGATTATATTGTAATCTATGATTCCTGCTTAGCTAAGGAAATCTTTATGTTGTCAAAATAACTTGATTTTCATTTTGATATATTACTTTGTTTTACAATATGACTCTCCATACAGTCGTTTCAGCAAGCATGGCTGTGATTCTTATTGGATTGTATAATATTTATTACATGATGGAAAATTGAAACAAAAAATAAATAAGAAAAGCTACTGAATTATATATTACTTGGCTATATCAAAATTAAATCTATATGATTAATATCGTTAATAAAAATTTCAGATATGCACTTATAATTTAGATGCTTATACTTAGCTGAAATTCTGTGATAGACATATTTGAGCCGCGTCACGACAAAACCAACACAGTTGGTTTGCGACCTGCATGAATCCAGACCAGCCTGCGCATCCGCGCAGTCTGATCAGGATCCATGCTGTTCGCTTACCAACTCTATTAGAAGAAGAGAAACTGATAGCGAACAACATGGATCCTGATCAGACTGCGCGGATGCGCAGGCTGGTCTGGATCCATGCTGGTCGCAAACGCATTATGTTGGTTTTGTCATGACGCGGCTCATTTGAACTAAAATTCCGTTTTCTTTTCAAGCAAGGGACTAAGCAATTAAAAAGAAGTTGTATATATTAACATGACGAGTCATTTTAACTGATGAATGTGAATGCATTTTCAATTCATATGTTAAGCAATTTACGTTGAAGAGATTCGTGTTTTTACCGTGAATTTCACTATAACAAATCACAGGGGGCCCACACGGTGTTTGGATAGTAAATACTGCTTGATGGTGACCTTAAAATGAGATTTTAGTCATAACCTTATAGTATGTATATAAATATAGACAAGGGGCATTACTCTCTAAATAGAGAATTTTCGACCACCCACAAATTCATGCCCGATTTTCCTCTAATTAAATAAAATATTTCCACAAACTATACTGCGTTGCATAGCTTATTCAATCCACAATTGATAAACACTAACATTTTTCTGATTCCTTTAGCCCATTTTAAGAAATTTATTCATAACAGTTAACTTCTGTCACAAAATTGCTTAGTCGAACGAGATAACTCAACACCAAATTCTACGGGTAAAATATCAATTTTAAAAAGGTGATGCACGAATAAACACATGCAAACAATAACACAACATGGTTTCTATTATTTATCTGCGCAAATAGTTGTGGAGCGCTCTACATTCGTCTGTTCCGAACGAAATTTTCAAATCAGAGCAGAAATCTGCTTCGACGTAGACATTTTGAGAAATCCCGGTCATGTGACCAGCCGGTGTATCGAGACCTTTCATTGGTTCTTGCCATATCTATCGCGAGAACCAATGAAAGGTCTCAATACACCGGCTGGTCACATGACCGGGATTTCCCAAAATGTCTACGTCGAAGCAGATTTCTGCTCTGATTTGAAAATTTCGTTCGGAACAGACGAATGTAGAGTGCTTCACGACTATTTGTGCAGGTAGATAATAGAAACCATGTTGTGTTATTGTGTGCATGCGTTTATTTGTACCTCCCCCTTTTAAAATTGATATTTTACCCGTAGAATTTGGTGTTGCGACATCTCGTAGGACTAAGCAATTTTGTGACAGAAGTTAACGGTTTGGAATAAATTTCTTAAAGTGGGCTAAGGGAATCAGAAAAGAGTTAGTGTTTATCAATTGTGGATTGAATAAGCTATGCAACGCAGTATAGTTTGTGGAAATATTTTATTTAATTAGAGGAAAATCGGGCATGAATTTGTGGGTGGTCGAAAATTCTCTATTTAGCGAGTAATGCCCCTTGTCTATATTTATATTCATACTGTAAGGTTATGACTAAAATCTTATTTTAAGGTCACCATCAAGCAGTATTTACTATCCAAACACCGTGTGGGCCCCCTGTGTAACCAATGATGACTGGATAGATAGAGACGCCGATAAGTAATGACCAAATAAACCAAACAGACAAAAAGGCAAAGTTGTAAAATCCATGGGTATGAAGTCATGGAAAGCTTTGTAACACCGCAAAACGTCCGTACCGCAAAACGTACGTATATGGACGTTTTGCGGCGCATATCGTCCACATTTTTCTGACGTACATTTTGCGACATTATAGCAAATAATCGGCTATTTTTGCCTCTTTTGCCCATGTTATAACGGGGCCAAAACCATGCGTTAACATAGTCACGCGCTCTTGTTATAGCCCGGTTTTACCTATGCGCAATACATACAGGGCCCAGTAAACAAACAAAAAATGACGATTTGGCCTGTTTGCCAGAGTCATGCGCTCTTGTTATATTGGAATTATTAATTCGAGGGCCTCAGTCGCATAACGGCGAGCAGCATTCAAATAATTATGCCGGCAATACGGCGTATAGACATCGCCGCTTATCTTGGTTGTCGCCCTTTCTTAGAAACGGACAGTTGTCAATGTAATCAAATAGAATCTGTCATTCAGTTTAATCCCCCGATTAACTTACAAAAATGGAAAGCACAAAATGAATATAAGAATTTAAAACGTTGTTTTATTAACGTTTATATTGATAAATGTCCTGTATGTTTCTTTGAGAGAATAATGTTGTATGGCTGATTTTTTTTAAACTTGCGTGCTTAAAAAAAAACGATTCTGAATTTGAATCTGATGTCACTGATCTTTTTCCTACCGCCAATCTGTAATCATTCTAGAAATTTCTGAGGCGTCTGTTTTGTCTTGGGGAGAGTAATGTTATGTTTTTCTTAACTTAAAATATCCCCAAAGTTAAACTTTGTTAAATCAATTAAAATTCGAAATTTCGTTCGGTTCTCTAGTTGTTGGCCCCGGAAAAAATAAAACGCATACGTAAAACATGTAGAGTTGGATAAATACCGTTCAAGCACAAGGATTTTATGTTTGTGTTTTGTATATAATATACATCATGAATCTGTTTTAAAAATTTTATGCTATAATAGCGTCAACGCACGTTTATTTCGTGTTATAAAGTCTGCAGAGTCCCTCGGAACTGTTGGAGCCCTCGCCCTACCGGGCTCGGGCATCAACCGTTCCTCGGGACTCTGCAGACGTTATAACACGGAAAAACGTGCGTTAACCCTCTAAAAAGGCATGGTCCTGCCGCATAACGTCCATATTTTAAAGTTTATATAATTTTCGTTAATTTTGACCAGTATTTATCAGGTGTTTTTGTGTGTTAATTTCAGCTCACCTGAGTATGCGCCTGTCTGTCTGTCTGTCCGTCCAAATTTAGCTTGTTACCACTCTAGCATCCACATACCCTAAGCAATATGTCAAGAGTTATCTGTCCTTGAATTACAATATCTGTTATATTTCACATTGTTACCACTCCAACGCTTTCATTTTTTCTTTAATCTTGACAATTTTTAACAGAATATCTATGACCATAAAATCTCAACAAAAGTAGAATATAGGCTAAATCTAACAAAAAACAACAACAAAAAACGCACTAATTATCACCTTGTTAGTGCTTTCGTTTCTTCTCCATTCTTAAAGTATTTTATATAGAATATGTATAACAATAAGGTATCGATCAAGTTCATTTATGAGCTAAAACGACTGAATATGTCAAGAGTAATTTGCCTTTGAATAATAAAAATAAAGATATATTTTAAAGTCAAATTATTAAATTGTGATAAAAATGCCATTTCTTTCTTATCAATGATCAGATGTCATTCATACATTATGACAGGACGGACATCTTGAATAGTTCAACTATAATATTGACCTTTAAATGACCTTGACCTCAAGGTCACTATTGAATTTTGCTTAAATTACCATCTCTTTGTCATTTACAGATATTTGGATATTGATGACCATTTCATACGTAGAATTGAGTACTGATATCAGTTACCCAGATTCTGACTAAGTACATGAAATTTACTAGCTTTTTATTTGTAATATTCAATGCTATCTACCCTTGTCATGTGGAGCCTTTATAGGCAGGTGGGCGATATAAGGCCACCATGACCTTTTTGCTTTGTTCAATTATAAAATTACATTGTTCAATTATAAAATTACATTATGGCATTCAAACAAAACGCTTACATTACGATATTTTAAAATATGCTTTATTTTTTATCAATAGAACACATTGAACTTCTTTTTCATCATTTCCTATGCGGAAGAATGTTTGTTATAATATACTCTATTACATATTATCTATGTAACTTATAGGCGAAATGTTTTGTTCTTTAGGCGATAAAATAATACGGTTTTAGTAAAGGGACGGACTTTCCGACTAACCTATAGATTAAATCATTTTTCAAAGTTATATTTTATGACAATTTCAAACTTGCATTTACTAGATTTGTAGTTCAAAATATTTGAGCTGCGTCAAGCAGAAATAAGCACTATCGTTATTTTTTTCCACATATTGATGATGATCAAAAATTACAATCTCATCTTTGAGAAAATATTTTAAAAGTTACAGGGTTAGTTACTGACCCGATACGGGGATACACGGTTCTGTAGGAAACCATAACGGGACTCAACCCACAGAACCGTATATAACGGTATCTCACCCTTTAACGATTCTATCACGCCGAAAACCTTCCTCATCGTAATTTAGCATAACCAGGGAGACCATACCACGTGACAATATGTTAATACAGCAAGTAACAAGAAATATCTTTAAAAAAAGATAAACGGCGTTGATGGAAAAGATTTTCATGTATAAGAAAGAAAGAAATATAGAGCGGCACAGCGGACGCAGTTTAGTAATTATATTACTTGTTATATCTGTTGCCAAACCATCACTGCCTTCTTAGCATGGCCTAAGGATTAAGCAACCGAGTCATGGAAACCCCATAACTTCATTCAAGTGTCTGTCCAAAAATGTTGAAGCTGTTGCAACAATTTCTTCTGGTGATAATACGTCGATCAAAGAAGCACTGTCTTACATTAAGTCGTAATCTACATTTATTCAATTTCAATGCAATACCTCTAGTAGAATTATAATTCAAGATGAATAAATGTCCTTGAAGTATTCGTGAATAAATTTTACTACAGAAATTGTGGACGATATGCGGCGCAAATACACACTCTCGCCGCAAAACGTACCAAGTACGATATGCACCGCAAAACGTCCACATGTGTACGATATGCGACGCAAAACGTCCACTCGCGAACGTTTTGCGGTACGGACGTTTTGCGGTGTTACAAAGCTTCAGTGTCATTCTCGGTTATATAAAACTATCTAAAAAAACTGTGAAGATGTCAAAAATGAAAAATTGGTTAACAAAAAATAGACATATGCTTGGAATGCTATTTTGAAATCAATTAAGGAAACACTGAACACACTGTTTAAGGAAGCACTTTGATAGAATAAAGTTCATCAAGAAGACGTACCCCTACCCCTAACAAAAAAGAAAGAAAAAGAAAGGGAAGAAAATGATAAATTTATCTTAATATAGATTGTATTTGATGTAATGATTTATTTGCAATGTTTAAATGTAACATAGCATTCTAATAACGATTTACCTTTTCTTTAAAACCAATTTAGCTTAAAACAAAACTTAAGCGTTTGTTTTCTATTATGCTTTCATATTCTCATAAATACGAAGTCGGTTGACCATAAAAATCAGAAAAGTGAAAGAATAAGTAGAGTAATGAAATCAAACATTGAAAGATGAACGTTCCATGCTCGATTTAAATAATGAAAGAGACACAATATTTTAGATCCATCGCACCCATTTTAAGAGTCATCAGTCTTAAGTACTAATGTTTTTGAGACGTACCTCTTACAGTATCTGAAATATGTAGTAGGTTTACTTTTTAGCTCGACTATTCGAATATGCCCAGACGACGGCATCGGCGTTGATTAAGTTTTTGTTCCATGGTGGTATGAAGGGAATGGGTTGAAACTTCACACACTATTTTGAGAGCATGACAGGTCACTTTTCAAGGCCCAAATCTCTAACATGGATATTGAGAAAATTATGCCCAATTTGAAATTAAAAAAGAATACAGACTCATGTTTTACTTTCAAGCACTGACAATAGTCCTACCGACAACTCTTGTTTATACCGTAACACCAATGTCAGTATCAGTGGATTTCGATTAAGTACATTACTTTAGTGATCACATCGATCTATTTAATAATTTAATTTGAAATCCAGGCAAGGATATATTTCAAAATCAATAAAGACATACAATGCAATGAATTTGCTTTAGGAGCACATATAATGGACATATTATCACCTGGATACTACATAATTCACATACATAATCATTCATACCAATCTTTCAGTAAATCACTATAATGACAGACCCTAGAGTCAGACATTTCTTATATAAATATGACTTAAACCACCCTGAACTTTCATAAAAGACTTCATGTTGTATATTTCAAAGTGCTTTTAAAATATTTATTAGTGAAGTTATGTATTTTATAAATACTTACTCAAGACCAAGGCTTTTCTACATCTGATCATTTTTATGTTGATATCATATAAAATGAATAAATGGATATGTGATACGATTCATTATGAAATGACTTATTTATATATGTTAATATCAGAATTACTAAATTTTACTAAATTTACTATATTTTATCTTGGCAGATAGAATACTTTGTTTTGCAATCGACATTAAAATAAATTTCTTTAAACAAATAAAGAGAATTTGAAAATATATGTTCATGTTGTCAATTAAAATTTGAAAGATATTTTCTCTTTCAATTAACAAAAAAATGATCTATATAAAAATAACACAACGCTTTTTAAGTAGATTGGTCTACAATGGACACATTTTCCATAAGTTTTAAGCCAATATTGATACAAACAAAAGAAAATGCATAATTTGGATATTATAATGGAATATTTCTGGAAAACAGAATGTTGATTGAGTTGTAAAGTGATTTAGTATGAACATATGTATATGAAAGGATACACGTAATCTTGCAGACGATTGGTTATTGAATATTTGTGTTTTATTTTGGTTAAAAACTTGTATTGTTCTAATATGCTTGAAGCACATCTGCTGTTATACTTTGTGATTATATTTTTGTTTTGTTTTTAACAGTCTCCCGATGTCACTTCTAATTTACTTTATACATGTATATACCATTTGTAAAAATAATTGTCGTTCATTTAAACATGATATTAACTTTTAAGTACCTATGTATTAAGACATTCATATGAACCGAAAGTATTTCTAACCTCACGAATGGGATTTATTTTAGATATATTTTTTCCAAATATCGACGTAATGTCAAATTTGATTATGTAATGCCTCCAACATGCTGAATTTATAATTATCATTTGTGAATGTTTTTTTTCAATTGCATTTGAATATGGATTGCACAAATTGAAAAATAAATGTATCAGATTATGTTATTTTATCTTTGATAACTGAAATCTGTTACGTAAATCATATAAAGATCTCGGCTTTAAGATTTCGAAGAATAATTATTAAAACTGATAAATCTTGTATTGAGCTTTGCCGACATATGTTTTGCTATTTTCATTATTAAGAACGTTCAATATTTCAGCAGGAGAATACTAATTATATCACAATATATACATTTGTTGTAAAACAAATAACTAAATAATGTTTATTGTCTGATACTTAAATTTAGGGTCACCTAATATCAATAAATTTAATATCAGTGTATTACGAAATATATATTTAAATCGAGTCAATACTGCTTGAACAATTTCTATTTATCACTTAGCCGTAAATGCAGTCAAAACAATCCTAAGTAGTATGGAAAAATCTTTTATGTCACTATAATATATGTTATTTTGGTTTTGGAGTGATATATGGGGATATATTACCTGTCAAGATTTTATATAACCCGAGCCGTTAGGCGAGGGTGATATTTTATCTTGGCAGGTAATATATCTCCATATATCACTCCAAAACCAAAATGATAATTTTATTACCCTTCCCCTGCCGAGTTAAGACGATTTTAAAATAAATCATTGCTACTTCAAATGAAACGTCGAAATAAGATTCCCTTTAGGGTACCCCTTCACCACAACATGACGTCACATAAATACATGACGTATTTTCTTTCGAACCTAACGAATGTAAACAAGAGAAAGGAGTAGTCTGTTGAACGCACTTTTTTGGAATTAATATCAAGCTTTCACAAGGTCATGTTTGTTTTCAACTCTGATGAGAATATGTATCATTACTCTATTTTGGTAAATATTTATCATTTGACAGTTAAAAGTGCTTGTAAATCGGAATTTACGTCGCGTAAAATCAAACCGTACGCGCATCGCCACAGCGCATGTTGTTTACAACGTGGGGTACGCAACGGGGAAATTTAGTGTGTATATTACCCGTCTGACTCGGTTATATCAATTTCTTTCGGGTGGTCAATATCCAATCAAAAAGGCGGACAAAATCTGGAAGGGTAATAATATTCCTTAAGTCTCAATGACGTTGGAAGAACGTTAGCCTATAGAAACATAAATTTGTATGTGGAGACACATCGTTAGTGTTTTTCTCTACGTGAAGTATATGCTGGATCGGTTGTCATCTTATAGGAGGTATCAATGTGGTAGTTTCTGATTAATGACAAATTATTGTATAGAAATAAAGTCAGTCTGAAAACAGAAACAGTTAATTTTATTTTCCCTCACCAATATCATTATAATATTAAACCATAATGTTGTTTTAGGGTTACATGAACTGTCTACGACATTTCATATCTGATCACAAATAATATCTTTTCTTAAGAAAATGTTTTATTTTATTGAATTGTGTACCTGATTTATGGCTGTTTTATCACACAAGATATAAACGACATTTATTGTTGTGTTTTGCTGGTTATGGTTAGAATTTTCAAATGACATTAATTTTTATTTTATTGTAAACCCATTAAGGCCTAGACCATTTATCGTTTAAGATAAAAATATAATATTACAAGTAACCTTGTTGTTAATTATTGCTTTTTTATAGTAATAATTAATAACTGGAAACATATACATTGTTTCACCGACATATAATCTGTTATTACAAGACTCTTAAGTCAGTGAGATAATTTAACATTTTAAAATTGCATCGGAGTAAATGATTTAACAAATATAAATATAACAATATTAAAGTAATTGAGACAATAGATGGGAATTTGATAATATATATTACATTGTTGATTATAATCAATTTAAAGAAATACATGTACGATTTATGTTACTGACCCTATAATTCATAGACCTGAAACTGATTACACTGGCTCACAACCATGTTCTTTTCATTTTGCTTTGAATAAAAGAATGACATGCTGTTAACAAATATTTCTTTAAATAAAATTTTTAGACTTTCACACAAAACAGGTTTACAAATGAGTCTAAGTAGTTTATATATGTTAAAAGTAATAAAACAATTCAAAACAACACTTTATTGGAAATATCCTCACTATGTAAATAATCTAAATTTTGAAGAAAAATACTTTTCTTGTCTACATGTTTATAAAAATGCTACGGTGGTTTGTTTGTTTTCCAACAGTATTTCAGTCATATAGGCGGGTAGTTTCCTAACCATCGTTCCTGGAGAGTTACAACAGTACTAGATTACCTTCCTGCGCGCTAAACTACCAAATCATCTCCCGGGGATCGAACCCACGCCAGAGAGGTAACTGGATTAGAAGTAATCGACTCTAACCCCTCGAGTGGAGGCAGGGTATATGCGTGTTTCTATTCAAAATTATTCCAGCTGTTCAAAATTAATACATGTTGGCTATCATGTGCGTCTTACACTCGATTTCGACCGCATCTCTAAGCGAAATTTGCCAGTTACAGTTTTCATTAACATGAAAGCCTTTATAGCCAAGCATTTTGCTTCTCTTGCGATTTGATATGGTATTTTTTCATCGTAGTTTTAAAAAAAATTATCAGTTCGTGTGAAAATGATATTTGAACATATTAAGATCCTTTAGCACACAATTTGTAAACCCGATAAATCACATTTATCGCAAATGTGTGATTTAGACAGTAAAATGATAGCCACAATATTCTTTGTCAAAACATATTATTTTGTGATTACAGTATTATAAGAAATCTGAAACGTTCTAATTTGCTCAATTTTAAAACTAATACATGTAATATGGTATTCAGTTTGGCGAAATGTTAACATTTACGTAAAGTTGATATAGAAAGACTCAATAAGGCTGTATCATGTATGTTGAACATGTTTTGATGAATTATATTAAACTTCTGCCAAATAAATTTTAAAGTATATCTAAAACCAAAGCTTTAAAGCCCGGCACTGTAGGTAATTTCGGACACTTCTTGAAGGACCTTAATCTATGGTACAACAATCTTTCACTCGAGGAAACTATTTTTAGCTCGACTATTCGAAGAATATGAGAGCTATTGTAGTCGCCCCGGCGTCGGCGTCAGCGTCGCGTTGGTTAAAGTTTTTTGTAAAGTCAAATATCTCAATTATTACTTGAGATATTCAACTTACAATACTTATTTATAGTAACAAGGTACATCAGATTGACAAGTTGGATAACTCTACCTACAATATTGACAGAATTATGCCCCTTTTTAACTTAGAAATTTTGGTTAAAGTTTTTTGTAAAGTCAAATATCTCAATTATTACTTGAGATATTCAATTGGAACTTACAATACTTATTTATAGTAACAAGGTACATCAGATTGACAAGTTGGATAACTCTAGCTACAATATTGACAGAATTATGCCCCTTTTTAACTTAGAAATTTTGGTTAAAGTTTTTTGTAAAGTCAAATATCTCAATTATTTCTTGAGATAGTCAATTGGAACTTACAATACTTATTTATAGTAACAAGGTACATCAGATTGACAAGTTGGATAACTCTGCCTACAATATTGACAGAATGTTGCCCCTTTTTAACTTAGAAATTTTCTTTAAAGGTTAAAGGTCTCAAGAACTATCAAATATATTTTCTTGAAACTTTACACATGTACTTAGGGTCATAATTAAAGGTCACATCTCAAGATCCATTACTCTGCCATGTATTTTGACTGAATTATGCTCCCTTTTGTACTAAAAAAATATTCTTTCTTTAGAAATTCAGTACTTATATCTATTTTATCTGTCGGTACCGTTTTCTGTCACTAGCAGAATATTCATCAAATTTGTGCACAGAAACTAGCAGAAATGGAGAGCTTCAGGTAGGTCTTTCAATTTTCACTGAAATACTTTATCTTTACTTAATAACAGTACAATAATAGCTATTTATTTATAGTTTACTACTAGTTGCTCTTATTACTTTTTACATTGGTTATGGCAGCATCGTGTATTTTTCAAATCATTATTAACAAGTCCTGAAAAATAATGAAAACAATAATTCCTAATATCAAATCACAATTTATTTAAACTTTGCTTCTCTCTAAATGATGCTGAAGAATGTTACGTGCTGAAAGAGAAAAGTCACACCTCTTGCCTCCAGAGTGACATTTACAAGTATTACATCATGTGATACTTGTATGACTTCAAAGATTCCATTTTAAACTTTATTCTCTTTTTATTTTCAGGTTAAATTCCATTGACTACTTTCTTTCCAAAAAAAAAAACAACACCTGCCACCATTCAACTCTTAAACAATAATAAAGGTGTGCTTATACTTTTATTCAACATTAAACTTTAAATAATAACTGCAGAACTTAATATTATGAAGCCAATAAACCTATTTATGAATTCATTATAAAAGTCATATTATGTTATTATACTTTTCTTTTCTTTTCTGAAGGTTATAATGGATCCTCTTGAAACCTTGAAAGCTTTACATCTTGAAATGTTAGGAGTGGCATACAAGCTTAGAAGTGGACCACCTACAAAAGACAATTTCACAGAATTGGAAACAGTGGCAAGACGCTTGAATGCTGTTAGCAAAACATTATCATTTCGAGTACAAAGCCACAAGAAGGAAATAGAGGATTTAAAATCACAACTTTCATCTTTGCAACGCAATTATGAATCAGTGACAAAAATGTGTGATGACAGAACGAAATTGATCCAAGAAAATTGTTTGCTGAAAAAGCAGCTTGCTACAATTAAGCAGCAAGTGTCCCAAATGGCCCTACAAAGCACTCAAGATTTGTTCGATTCAGATTTCGAAGAAGACATTCAAGCAAGTAATAAAGAAAATGACAAGGATGACAACAACAACCTTAAGGACAAAAGTACCAACTCTCAAACTGAAACAACAAATGATTATACCAACAGTGCTTCTACCAGCTCCTCCAACAATGACATCAAAAGTTCAAAAGGAAAGTCAACAAAAAGAAGATGTGCAGACACAAATAACAATGCAAAAACATCCAAACCTGAATGACTTTATCAATTTGACAAAATATTCAATTTCTAGATAACTATATAGTGCATTTAATAACATTTGTACATTTATAATTTCATATAACTTATAAAAATCTACATGTACAAGGATATGTTTCTGTATAAAGTGTTTTGCTACACACTAGCATGCTTTGGAATGCATGATGCCATAGTAATCTACCTGCTGTTTTGAGGCTTTCAGAAATAGTTCTAGTTGTTAGTTTTCAGTATGTTTCCATACTCCTAAAATGATAAAAATAAAATTTTCAGGTCCCATACTTATAAGTACGTAAGTAAAGAAATTTATATTGCACAAACCAGTTACTTTGCATAACGAAATACTTAGTTATAGTTAAGGTCAGAATTTCTTGTATTGAAATCCATTTACACAGGAAATGTTGAATTTCATTAAAATACAGATTAAAATTCCATTTATATAGTACTTGCTTTGTAATGGACTCAACATTTGACCTTCAACTATATTAGTATATGAATAACTCTTACATCTCTTCTCTCATTACATTTATCTTGTTTAATTCGGTACATTGGGTTTTAACAATTTTATTTGGTACATGGGATTTTAAGTCACATGTTAATCTCACTTATCCTTCACCTTTTTATTGATTTCAGATCCTGTTGACTATGTCAATGACAGATACTTTTTGAGAAGTTCACTTGAGAAATCACATGACAGACTGGGTACATGGAAATTAATAAACCACATGTTTACTTATTATTTAAATCACTTATTTATTTCAGACCAGCAAAGTATTAGATGGTGCAAGATGAACACTAATCTACTTGAACAGTTCATTTAACACTTTCTAACAACAAATATTGTACACACAATTCCATATTGATCATCATTAGTGGGTAAAACTCATTAGATGATATTTTTATTTTTCTGTAAAATATACATGTTCTTGTCCTAGCATAATCTAGAATGTTTAGGAATGTTTTTCATATACTGTTTTAACTTGTTAAATTGCATTTTTAACTTCAACAACACTAGTTTTACAGCCTCTTTTTCATAAAAGTACTCAACAACAACAACAACAATAATAATTATAATAGATAATAATGATAATAATAATAATAATATTTTTTCTTAAACAGCAAAGGAAAACACCACATGTATCTGCTTGGAAATAAAGGAGCCCACATATACAATGGAAATATGAGTACAGCAGAAAAACTAGTACTATTCCAGTGCCATAAATGTTATAAACAATACAAGTCACCTGTGACACTAAAGAATCATAAGTGTTCATATTGTGAAAATTGTAAGAAACTATACTCCACATTTCAGAAAAGGAAATTGCATAAATGCTGTAGTCAACAAGCTCCATCTAACATCCAGATTACATCATCAGACCATTCTACATTTAGATTTAAACCAACTACAATTACATGGCAGAGAAAACAATCATCTGATATGGGTATAAATAGAATAGTGCCTTGTCAAAGACCACGCCGTGACAAACTGATTGGTAAACCAAGCAATGTGACACCAATAAATGGAGATGGAAATTGTTTCTTCCGTTGTATATCATACCTTATTACAGGAACAGAATCAAACCACTTTCTTTTAAGAACATTATTAGTAAAACATATGGAAAGCCATCAACTTGAAATGTCCACAATACTGCCAAATCACTTTAAGTCAATACTTCATATCATCTAAAATGGTTCTGAACAGAACTTGGGCATCTGAGATAGAAATTTATTCAATGGCACATTTTCTCAAAACAGACATATATGTATATACATTGATAAGAGAAACTAATTTGTTTCAGTGGTTGTGTCACAGTGCATAATTCATTGATTCAAGTGTTACAAAACATAATGAAAGCGTTTACTTGTTATTTACTTATAGCACGACAGTGTCAAGATTACAGAAATAAAGAAAACAAGAAAAAACAGGAAAATCTTAAATTAAAGCATAAAGACCAACAAAGAAAAAAGGAAAAGAGAAATAGTAAAATGATTCGAGAAAAAGAGAATCAGCAAAAGCAACTGAATGTGAGGTCAAGGTTGAAAAATCAGGAAAGAAAAATACAAAGCAGAAAATATCCATTACTTAGAGAAGAGGAAAATCGGAGGAAAAGGGAAAATCCAGAATCAAGACAGAAGGAATGCAGTCATAAGAAAGAAAACAGACACTGTCCAGAATACAGAGAAACTGAAAATTTGAGAAAACGACAAAGTACTAGTTCCAGACAGAAAGAAAGTAAAATTAAGAGGGAACACAGATCACTTGATACCATGATGCAACCACAAGATTTGATATCTGAAGATAAGCATCTTGTATTCTCCTTTGCACCAGGAGAAGGAAATGCTCCAATTAGTGTTTTCACAGACAAACATTCAGAAGAACTCTGCTTCCCAACAATATTTTGTGGGGAAAAAAGAAACAGTCCTCCAACATTGTCATATAATGAGATATGTAAAGCAGAGCTACGCCATGTAGATAAAAGAGTTGCAGGTCACATACCAAATATTTTTTTCAAACTGAAAAAGCTACAAGCTAAACATATTTATGAAAAAGCAAATTTAATGCTTAGAATAGAAAAACAAAAGGTAAAATACACAAAAAGGCTGGTGATTTAAAATCTGCAGAGCAACCTAAACAACTGTGCAATGTTGATGAAGGATACAGAGTTTTTAAACAACTACGGGGATCCCCACCATACTGGGAAAAAAACAAAAAAAGATCTGTTTGCTATGCTACGGGGTTTAGGAATTCCAACATGGTTCATGTCATTTTCCTCAGCAGAGACACGGTGGGAACACTTACTGAAGATACTTTCACAGAGTGTGAACAAAAAAAATCTCTCAACTGAAGAAATAAAACAGTAATCATTCCTACAGGAGTCAGAACTGATAAGGAAAGACCCTGTCACCTGTGCAAGACATTTTCATCATCAAGTTAAGAAAATTTTAAATGATGTTTTAATGAGCAGCAGATCTCCAGTGGGTACAGTATGTGATTTCTTTATAAAGTAGAATTTCAAATGCGAGGTTCACCACACATACATATGCTAGTGTGGGTTACAGATGCTCCACAACTTGATGATTCCTCTGAAAATTATTCTTCTGTTGTTCAGTTTGTTGACGCACATTCTTCCTGTGCCAGAGATGAATCTCTTGGAGATTTAATATCATTACAAGAGCATAATCATAGCAGAACATGCAAAAAGAGAAATGAAAATATATGCAGATTTCATTTTCCAATTCCTCCCATGGAAGAAACTTGTATTTTAGAACCACTTGAATCTGTTGTGCCAGAAGATGAAAAAGTAAGACTGGAAGAACTTTGGAAACAGATCGCCATATCTTTGAACACCTTAAGGAAGGAAACTACTCAGATCATGACTTTCGATGAATACCTACAGTTCCTCCAAATATCAAAAGATGACTATTTAAATGCCATCAGATCCTCCATAACAAGCAAAAAGATATTTCTAAAAAGAGCAGTCCATGAAACACGCATCAATCCATACAATCACACAGTTCTTTCTTGTTGGCGAGCAAATATGGATATTCAGTTTGTAATTGATGCATATGCCTGTGCTGTATATATAGTGTCTTACATCGCTAAAGCTCAAAGGGGCATGAGCAATCTACTACATCATGCTGTTCAAGAGGCGAGAGAAGGAAATACAGACATCACCAAACAGGTCAGATCTATAGGACACAAGTTTTTGAACCATGTAGAGATATCTGCTCAAGAGGCTGTCTTTTACATCTTGCAACTTCCACTGAAACAGTCTTCAAGAGAGGTTATCTTCATTAATACGTCACCTCCAGATGAAAGAGTTGCAATGCTGAAAAATCATTCAATACTGCAAAATCTTCCTGATGACTCACTTGATGTACAGGTAGGTTACACTGTCATTAATCTGTATTAATTTTTTGGTTGAGCTATGAAACTTTACTCATTGATAATGCAGTAGAAGATGTAGTGGGGTTACCTTTAACATAAACAGTACATAAATGTCCCCACAGCCATCTGAAAAATAATAAATTTTCTATTTTCAGGCAAAGAGCATCATTGATCGATACGCAGAACGACCTGCTTCTCTAGAAGATACGTGTCTAGCAGATTTCTGTTCAAAGTATAAACTTTTGTACAAAAACACTGCAAGATATGCGGAAAGTATAGATAACAATGATGATGATGCAGAAATAGACACCGACTCTATTACATGCACAAACAAAAATCACACTGAAAGATACAGGCTTGCTGATGGAAATTTCATAGCAAAGAGACAAAAACCAGTGATTATACGCTGTGTTCGATACCAGCAGATGCTTGATCAAGAAAATTATTATAGAGAAATGTTGATGTTATTTGTGCCCTGGAGACACGAACACTCTTTGATAGGAGATAGTGAATCTTTCACGCAACAGTTCCTTATTCTAAATAAAGATGAATGTGTTACAAACAAAATGGAGGAGTATCATCATACATTTCCTCAACTAGATAAAGCTATAAAAGATGCATCAGAAATGGAAGTTCATCAGCTAATTGCAGGTTTGAATGATGTTGCTTCCCACACCCGAGCTGAAGAAGCACAGGATGAACAGATTGAATTGTTGGAGAGTGAACAGTATCAGTCATTAGCACCAACCAGCAATGCAGCGCAGCAATTTTCAGACTTTTCCACAGTATCGGAAACCATAAAATGCGAGATACTCAAGAATTGTATGCCAGATGATGAATACCTCAAAATGGTCAGAAGTCTCAATACCGAGCAGATGCATTTCTTCCTTCATCTTTTGAATGAGCTGAAAGTACATGACAGACCACTGTACTATTTCTTATCTGGAGGAGCTGGAGTAGGAAAAACTATTTTAGTAAAAACAATATATCAAGCATTGATAAGATGGTTTAATTCTAATTCATCATCAGATCCAGACAAGGCCAAAGTCTTACTAGGTGCACCAACAGGAAAAGCGGCTTATCTAATTAAAGGAAACACCTTGCATTCTCTGTTGCATATCCCTGCTAATCAAGGATTCGCATACAAACCGCTGGCTGCTGACAACCTTAATTCATACAGAACTAAATTTTCACAAGTGAAAATGCTTATCATAGACGAGGTTTCAATGGTTGGAAAATCCATGTTTTCCTTCATTAATCAAAGACTTCAGCAAATTATGGGTACATCTAAACTTTTTGGAGGAATCTCTGTCTTAGCAGTGGGTGATTTATACCAGTTAAAACCTGTTTTTGATGACTGGATATTCAAATCATTGTCATATGATTATGGACCTTTAGCAACAAACATATGGAGAGAAAATTTTCAACTGTATGAACTAACTACTATCATGAGACAGAAAGACAGCAAAATATTTGCAGAACTACTCAACCGTCTGAGAAAGAAGAAACAAACTGAAGATGATATTTGTCTGCTTAAAAGACAGCTCATAAACACAGAGACCAGACTACCCTTTATTAGAACCTCCTATATATCTGAAAAATGCACAGGTTTCTTTTCATAATGATATTGTTTGTGAATCACAAGGACAGAAAACCATTTCAAACAAATCCATAGATGTTGTCTTAGGTGATGTCACACCAGCTATAAAACAAAACATTTTGTCTAAAATACCTGATAAAACTTCCAAAACTATGGGTTTATCAAAGGAGGTAAAAACAGCTTTAGGACTTCGTCATGAATTGTCATGTAATGTGGATGTGGAGGATGGTCTAGCTAATGGAGCTTCTTGTATCCTAAAAACACCTGGACAAATAGATAAAAATGAACGTTATATGTATCTCTGGGTACAGTTTGAAGATGAAGAAATAGGAAAACTTTGCAGACAAAAAAACAAGCAATTGTACAACAGCCAAATAGACATTAAATGGACACCATTTTTTAGAATTAAAAGACAGTTTCCTGTGGGGAGATATAAACGTGCATTGGTTATGAGACGTCAATTTCCTTTAAGATGTGCATCTGCTAAAACATGTCACAGATGTCAAGGAGATACCTTGCAAAGTGCTGTTGTTGATTTATCAGGTAGATTATTTCCCCATGCTCATTATGTTGCCTTGAGCAGAGTCACAAAACTGGAAAACCTTAAAATAAGAGATCTCAATGAACAGAAAATATGTGTAGACAGATCAGTGTCGCAAGAAATGACTCGACTACAGCCTAATCAGTTACAACTTGCTGACAAATTCAATTTAAACCAATCATGTGAATTCACAGTTATGTATCACAATATTAGGTCTATGAGAAAACATTTTCTTGATATGAAATCAATGCCTTTTACAACAGACATACTTATCCTTGCTGAAACAAAGCTGTCATCAAAGGACACAGATGAATATATACTTCCAGGTTATAACTTGTACAGATATGACTGTTCTGGCAATTCAGCATATGGTTTAGCTGTATATGTTAACAGTACCGCCAAAGCTACCCTCATTACTCACCAAGTGCTACAGACTAATTCATCTGTTGCAGAATTGGTAATTTTTGACTGTGCATCTGGAATAAAGATTCTGGCAAGAATTTTAGTAGCTGCAGTATATCTGTCACCCAAGCTAAAGAGAAAAGACTTGTATTACCTCTTAGAAATAATTGAAACTTATTTGGTCAAAGAGAGTTGCCCCTGTGTTCTATTAGGTGATTTTAATATTAATCTTTTGTTTGAAAACCTACAAATTACTTCAATGGAACAGTGCATCAATAAACCAACAACAGACTATGGTTCAATATTGGATCATATTTATGTTAATCCTCTGGTACGAGATTTCACATGTGGGACTTTAGAGTGCTATTTTTTAGATCATAAAGTGATATATATCTCACTTAAATCACAATTAAATCAGAAGTAAGAAACATTGACATTTTCAACAACATTTTTAATAACATTTTATCACAGCAAAGTGACAGTGTATAGAGTGACATTTTAAATGAAAGTGTTTGTAAGTTCAGCAGGTTATTGTGTAACCTTCCAGTCAACTGCAAGAAAGATTGCCATCTGAGATCAACATAAAGGTGCAATAATTATTACAGAACAATCATTATCATTTCATAAGGTATTTTTCTCTCAATACATTTCCTTTTCTTACATGACTGTCCATTCAAACTCCAACACGTCCATTACAAAACTGCTGACTTATTGCTTGAAATGAAGGAAGGTGTTGCATATATTTATATCAACAAAAATAAAGGTTTTTTTATAATTTATTCTAACACGACCCGCATTTTTCCCTATTGAACATAGAAGAACCGAAAGTGTGTGTTATCATGCTATAAAGTCACTGTTTGACGTTCTATTTTTAGACATGTGACGTAATCATTATTCACGTGACGTAACCACTAAAAATGTGACGCATTGTCAATAAGTATGGAAACAAATCAGGCGCAATTTACTTTAATATCAGGTACGGCAGCATTTATTTGTTGATATCGTGTTAGAATCGAAATAATATATTCAAATCGGTGATTTTATTGCTTGATAAAATCACTGTTTGTCGTTCGGATGCGCATCATTATATCACTCGGGCTACGCCCTCGTGATATACTTCCCCGCATTCAAACTTCTTTTCAAAAGTCATGTTCATAATAATATTCTGATAAATATAAAATGCATTTCCACTAAACCAGCCGGGTAAGCGCACAGGTAGAGTGCTGGTCTGTCAAAAGGTAAACTTGTATTCAATCCCTGTCCTTTCCATTAATCCAATGCCATTATTTTTGATAACTGTTCTAATTGTTAGTTCCAAATTTATGCCTCTTTTTATACTCAATGAAACTCATGGTGTAAGCTGGTATCTCCCTGACAACTGAAAGAAATTGAATGAACTTTAATATACATTTTCACTGTGATTTTTTAACATGATTGGCACAGGTCCCATAACTCTCATTTACTTATTTACATATTTATGCCCCTTTTTATACTCAATGAAACATCCTTGTGACAACTATCGAATAGTCGAGCATTGCTGTCCTCCGACAGCTCTTGTTATTGATGGGAATCGCTTTGTCAGGGAACAGGGCAAGCTCTATCCCAGAATTGAAATATATGAAATTCTTGACTTGAAGGACAAATTTTCGTGGATGAAGATTTGTTATTTGAAGTCTGTTCGATATTTAACGGACCCATGTTTTCATTTCCTTTTTAGCTCGACTTTTCTATGAAAAGGGGAGCTATCCTACTCGCCCCGGCGTCGGCGTCGGCGTCGGCGTCGGCGTTGGCGTCACACCTTGGTTAAGTTTTTCGTACCACCCCACTTTATTTCAGAAGTATTACAAGTATGGCTTTGAAACTTACCATACTTGTTCACCATCATAACCTCCATCTACAGACAAGAGTACATAACTCTGTCAAGGTTTTTGACAGAATTATGGCCCTTTTTTGACTTAGAAAGTGTATTGAGCTTGGTTAAGTTTTTTGTACCACCTCACTTTATTTCAAAACCATTGGAGGTATTGCTTTGAAACTGACCATACTTGTTTACCATCACGACCTTCATCAACAGACAAGAGGACATAACTCTGTCAAGGTTTTTGACAGAATTATGCCCCTTTTTGACTTAGAAAAATACATTGAATATGGGTAAAATCCACTTATTGCCTTAACCCTTTGAGATATTGCTTTGAAACTTTTAATGCTATTTCACATCATTACCCCATCTGTACGCAAGAGAAGGTAACTCTGTCAAGGATTTGTTTTAAAAATTAAGGCCTTTTATCGACTTAGAATCTTGGTTAAGTTTTTAGTACCAGTCCACTTTTTGACTGAACTGTTTGAGATATTAATTTGAAAGTTGGAATACTTGTTTACAATCATGATTCCCAAACATGTCCAGGAGAAGGTAATTCTGTCAAAGATTTTATTTGAATTATGGCCCTTAACTGTCAATGTTTTGTATTATAGGCAAGCACTAAAAAACTTAAAAAATCTAAAAAAATTCATTCCTATCCACTTGTTCACTTTACCATAAATTATTATTATCACACAATTCAGTAAAATAATTCTTCACTAAATATCTTAATGCTCATGGCCATTGTTCACTTTAAAAATACAGAGATTCTTGTATTGCCTTTTACTGCAAAAACTTTTTTTATTGGCAAGCAATAAAAAAGTCGAGCGCGCTGTCTTACGGACAGCTCTTGTTATATTTGCTATCTTTTTTACATTTTCAGTCGTGAATCAATTTCCAATTCACACTTTATATGCTTGTTATATACATGTATAGAATGTGTATTGTTTAGTACTCGTATAATACACATGAACAAAAATATGTTCGGCTTGATTAACTTTTTTGTCATTTCATAGATATATTTCACAAGGGAACGGTTTCTGCAAATGTCAGCAACATATCAAATTTCATTTTAAAACGTCCTCTTCATACTTGATAATAATAATTGACTTTAATTCTGAAAGGATATAAGATACATTTGCGTATATATTTGTACAACTAAGGTCAAATGTTAAACATATAACAGAACATCTGATAAAGAAAGCCCAAAGACGTAGAAAATATTACAAACATTTTAACTATAAAAAGAATTAGTATGTACTATCTTCAGAGTAACAAGATCTGTTTTAAAGTTATGATGATCTTGTTTTGGTATGATAGTGTTTTTTTTGTAATTTCATGCAATGAAAGTGTTTTTACCATAACAATATATAAAACGTTTTGAAAACGACTTCAACATCAAAACAAGGATTTAATCGCATACATACAGTGGGCGATATTTATTAAAAAGAGCATCGAAACACGAGCCTATCTGATTTGTATGAGGGAACGTAGCCCACGAGTGTAAATTAGGTGGTGTTCTTTCTCTATTGTATCCTCTATTGTATCATAGGCAAAAGTAATAACACGATATGAAACCCCAGAATAAACTAACCAATGTAATAGCATCTGTATATGACATTTCTATTGTCTTAAAAACGCTTTTGGAATTGTCTGTACTGCACTGAGTCGCTCCCGAATGTGCATGCTGTTTAAGAATTTACATAATGCATTCAAACAAAACGACGTGAGGTTTTAATTCTCATTCTGCATAAATTTGAAGTGGTAGAAATTGTCGGAATCTTTAAACAAGATTATATTTAGTTTATGAAACTTGCATAGCTTAGGAAATTATTTTGTTGTCAATTTAACTTGATTATCAAATTGAAATATTACTTTGTTTCACACTATAACTCATCATACAGTCGTTTTCGCAAGTATGGCTGTGATTCTTATTGGGTTGTATAATATTTATTACTTAAAGTACTCGGAAGATGGAATTTAAGTCATTTTGATTGAAGAATGTGAATATTTTATCTATCCACATGTTGTGCAAATAACGTTGACGAGATGGTGTCATCATGCCATGAACCTAATTATTGCTGATGAAGACTGGAGAAAAATATTAAAGAATCTTTATATTTGGAGGAGTCATGATTTACCATACATTCATTCTAAAAATGACCCCCCCCCTAAAAAACCCTATCAAAATTGTTAAATTCATGGGGAAATTTATGTGATATGTAGTCTTCGAATGCTTTAATGTTATTCTAAAACACGAAAAAGGCTATTAACCTGAATATGATATAATTTATGCAAGAAGTTAACAGATATTTATAATTCTAATATGTAAAGTATTCTCTTTTTGTTGAATGTCAATATATTCTTAAAGAAGTAATACACACTTAAATTCAAAATTTCACCATTTTCTTGTCTAAGTTATTTTATTTTGAACTATGCTTTAGCCGACTTTTAAGGACATGGATGGTAGCTTGCACTGGCATCTCCGTCTATTCTGCAGCATATGATAAAGAACATTGTACAGGTTATTTTTAAGCCCCACATATCACTTTTAACCCTTTACTTATTAAAAGACGTTTCAATTTTTGTTAGTTCAAACAAATTAACAAATCAATTCAATGTCATTTACAGAAAGTATTTCGAGAAGCTGCATTCAAAAAAAGGAAGTGACATTAATTTTGTAACTCTAAGCGTCGAGTTTAATTTAATAATCTAATACAAAATGTAATGTATTATAATGTAAATGGTCAAAATGCTATAAAAATACATTTCCTATGGAAGCCCTGGAGGGACATTTTAAATTAATATTTAAAACTTAAAACTTATTATTTAAAATTTAATTCTTAATATTTAATTTTTAATACTTAAATCTTATAATTAAAATGGACGCGCGAAACCATTCCGTTGACAGATTGATGCCACAAGTAGCGGCAGCGAGAATACGAGTTGCGAAGGAAGTAAAGTAAGTTGGACTTTATATACAAGAAAAACTGTTTTGAATCACACTAGGACACGCACATGCACTTAATTTCATGGTGAGGACTGACTTAGGCGGGTTTATTTATTTATTTTTTGCAAAAGACAATCCGTCCCAGATTGTAATGGTTAAAGGTCAGAATTGGGCTGAGGGGAATATAATATAAATTGGTACAATTGTTCACCGCCATGACAAGGTGTGTCGCACGTAAGACCCATGCTCAAAGGTCAAGGTCACATTTAGCGTCTTTTTTATACCTACTGTGACTAGTCCATTTTTGATGCAGTTCACAGCGTCTGCTATAAAAATGCATTACAATCAAGCAGGCTGGACATGCTGCCCTTGGGGATATAGGTCATGTAAATATTAAATAAAAAGCCTTGATTTTAAGACGAGTGTTTTAGGGCCACCATCATCCTACTAGTATGATCACTGATTTGCATTGGAAATGTACATTACCAGTCTTATAGGTTGTAGTAGTGTGCTTTTACATGCCTGCAGTTTGCAAAAACCTTGCCACAGGTTTAAGGTAAATAAAACGTTAGATGTAGATAAAGGGGCACTCCCTGATTGTAGCAGATTATATTCTCGAAACATAAAGTTTGTGCTCAATGAAAGTAAAATGATAAATAAATACAATGTCAAAGAAGTATCGATGCTGAAAGAAACCTCATTTTACCATAATTTATCAATTAAGAGGCGTTCTGAAATAAATTGCATCAACCCATTAATTGTACAGCAACAACTCTACATAGATTACAGCAACATACATTTTAGCAGCTGATTTTATCGATAATGATTGGGAATGTATAGCTGAAACTTTTAATTGAAGTAATCATATTTTCAAAGATTCTATTATTTTTTGTTTTGGAGGTTATTTAGTTTGACATAAGTTATAAGGTATGTCCCTCTAAGGCCAAAATTGTATAAAATTGGTTCTTAATAAAACCTCTAATATATTTTAGGCAACTGCTGTGAAGAAAGGCAATGGACAAAGCAGTGCATATAAAATGAAAATGGGATGGCAGAACTAACGAGATGGAAAGTACAGAGTTGATACTGAAGCAAAAGGTTGATAAGCACGAGTGATGTATTACACATTTGGGGAAAGTCTGGCAGTAGAAAGAATAAGAAATCAAGCGCTTAGTTACTATTTCCCGGACGGGGAAAGTAACATGGACAGTGTGGAGGACTACGACTTCTCATTAGCTAAAGCATCAGGACAAGTGATTGACAGTTATACTGATGTAGACCAAAATCCATGCAGTTTCACAGAGTATTTTTAGAGCTTACAGTTTGTATGCGTCACAGTGCCATAATTATATAAGAAGGATAACAAAAAGTTTCATGATAAATGGAGTCCCCGAAGAAAAGGGCGACAGAACTATTAACATAAAGTACAGCAAAATTAAGCACTCATTATATTCTGAAGAACAATCTGAAGTATTTGCCAATCAATATCGCGGTGCTTTAATGCGTCTTGGAGTTTAGAAAAAGATTATTCATGAATATGATCCGTTTGAAGAAAGGTGGGTATGTGGTTTCGAGAATAGAAGTACAAAACACAGTCTTCCTAGAAAGAGATGAAAACGTATATATTTGTCCAGAAGCTTCATTGAAGCAACATTTTGTATTGAATGTGCAAAATAAAATATTTGGTTTTTATTTTTAAGTTGGTGATAGTAATTGTTTGGTTCTTTGTAAATCAGAATTGTTCATTATAATAATTACATTCGTTTAAAAATGGTTGATAATCGAAAATTTATTTTTCTTATAAATTGTATCAATCGTTGTTCTGTTTTCATGTGAAATTGTATTCAACTGACATATATGCTGTAGCCTTGCGATAATTATAAACATACACAATAATTAACTATTATAGATTATGATGTGATTTTGATTATTATAATAAATATTTGCTTCTTAAACACTTTTATCAATGTAAAAGGTTATTTTTTTTACCTGCCAAATGCTCAAAGCACATTTGTGGCATATGTTTATTTTAGTGACAGTTCTTGATCTATTTAGTTTAAAATAATCATTTTGTTGAGATTGCCTAGTTGAGCCTTAAATTCACACCCACATGGCAAAACTTGCTATGTTTTTAACTTTACCTGAAAGATAAATCGTGTTATGAAAACCCTTTTATTTTTATGTTGTATGCTGTAGGTAGTTACCCCAGATTGTTACCAATTAGAAGTTGAACCTGAAGCGATTATTCATTGATGAGTGTAGATACCTTTGATTTTGTACTCTGATTAGTCACTGCTATTAAAGAGTAAAAGTTGTTACACTGACTTTGCTGCCTTATTTGTATAGTGGATTGTAATTATAATTTTTAACAAACAACTATAGCCTATCTATACTCCATCAGTAAGGGAAATAATATTATCATCTATACTTTTCTTGCTGCCACTTGTCTTAAAGTGGCGGTACATAACTGAATCGTTTCCCTGCTGACTGCACTGTAAAATCATTGAAAATGCTTTATGCTCGGGGAAAAATAAGGGACACTTTCTATTTGATGGAAACAGTTAATTTGCTTTACTTTTGCAAAAGTAGCATAAAAGATGATACCAAAGATGTCAAAGTACTGTACTCCTATTTCTATCGCGGAACCTGTAACCAGATATCAATTTCTTGTAACCAACTGTTTTTAAAACATGTCGAAAATAATGGGGTTTCTTGTCATTGTTAATATCAGCCATTTTAGCTCACAAGAGTTAGATTTCTTTTACAATTAACGCAAAATAAACAAAATATAGATGGTTTAAAAGCTTGTCACAAACAACATGGATCAAACAGTTGTAAAAAAAAGTTTGTTTGCCAGTTTATTTAAAACAACATTTTGGATGCATTACTATTTGCAATGGAAACTGTTCAGAAATGAATAGGGCTCTGTGTTTAATTCAATAAAGAGAAAATCTGATATATTTAGAATCCTTTTTAGCTCAACTCAAAGGTGAGCTACTCTCATTGCCCGCTGTTTGTCGTCTGTCGGTGTGTTTCTCAACATTTCCCTTTTGAACACAATACAGGCCACATTTTGTATCCCATCATCATCAAAATGGTTCATAATGTTTATCTGATTGATTTTCGAGGTCATTTTTTTATCTGGGTTATCTGGGGTCATAAACTAGGTCACTAGTTCAAATCAAAGAAAAACATAGAGAACACTTTAGATGCTGTATTTTCAATTTGAACGGTTAAAAGATTATGAGAATATTTGTCTAGATAATCTTTAGGTCGAGTTTGAATCTGGGTCATATGGGGTAAAAATAGGCCAAATCAAAGAAAAACAATTTGAACACTAGAAGTCTTTTTTTCAGTTGGAACAACTTGTAACTTTATCATAGGTCATATATGTAGGTCAAAGTTGAAACTTGTTTTTTTTGGTGGATAAAAGTCCTACAATTTGACCCCTTCTTGAGAACATTTGGCAAATTTTTAGTACTGCCTACAAAGAGCTCATAATTAAGGTTTATCTTCTAATTTCCAACATACGGTTTACTTAGATTTATAGTAATGTTTACTTTAAGTCAGATTTATCATGCAATCATCAATGTAGAATCAGAATGTTTCAAGAGAGGTCTCGTGTTTAAGTTCTTCTATTATTTTTTTCCGTTTGATTTATGACCTGTTCTAACAATAAGTAACGCGAACTCGAGATCGGCCTAAAAATTTTAACAAGCAGTTAAACATAAAAAAGCACATACTTCGGAAAACCATGCCATTAAAAATTATATATATTTATATTGTCTAATGTTCAATCATCTGAATTTGTTTCATACTCAATATCCTACAAATCAACATTAACACCATAATCAGTAGAACCTGATAGTTCTTGTACTTTTAACAACATTTTATTTCTGATCTTCCTGTACAAGTGTCTACATGTTTCTTTGGCCGCACATTGTGTAAATTCCAGTGAATACAATGCGATAAAGTCCCGCTTGAAGAACATCCGTTACATAAAATCGCAAGCATTCTGCATGAATAGGGTTTGACGTATCAATTCGTCCACGAGCTCTCAAATCCTTCATCGTATTTATCCACCTTGGTACAATAAGCCGTCTCCGCTACACTGCGATTCTTTTTTCTACTGTACTTGTACGATTTCTTGTGGAGTATACATGGCACGGTGACGCCCATACTTATTACAACGTAGTATCCTCTTTAATAGACGAAGACCAAGACGTATGTTGTGGCGACAAAGAAGAAGTAAAACAATTTCTGCGTACTTCAAGTCAGCATGAAAGTATTCACTTCTAACCTGGTGCTTCCGTTTTCAGATTGCAATAGGGATGACAGAACTGTTGACACAGGAATTATACTTTCAATAAAATGATAAAGGCAAACATCAACGGGATCTCCATGTTTACGACCTTGAAAGAAATAGAAATTATAAAATATAGCATTATAAAAACAAAGGGCTGGGGCTGTAAACATGTAATATCGTTATCCTCCACAAATAACTAAACATTATCGTAAGACAAACTTAACCCCCAGACTAGTATATTTCTGTCAGTTTTAACGCTTCAGACTAGTATATTTCTGTCAGTTTTAACGCTTCAACCAAAACAAAATATATTGATAAACTTTCTCCACCGCTGCTTTTGACACCATGTAATCAATAAAATGTAAAGCGGCACCGTATCTGGCGTCTTTGATAAAACTAACATATCTTAATCGTTTCAACTGTTAGCATGAAAAATATAACAATCGAGATATAATAATTCACGGAATGTCTATTGTATATATAAATAATGTCAATTACCTGTAAGCAGCTACATCGAATTGCCAGTTTTTCTTCTTGCAAGAGACCGTGAGTTCAAATTCCCGCGTCTTATGTATTCTGATCTTAATTTCTAAGTATTAAGAATTAAATTTTAAATATTAAGAATTAAATGATAAGTTTTAAGTTTTAAATATTAATTTCAAATGTCCCTCCAGGGCTTCAATAATTTCCCGATAATTTACAATAAATTAATATTTATTTCAAATTTTAAATAATTGTTTTGTTTGTTTTGTAACTATACTATATATATTTTACAAATAGAGCAGTTGCATTGATTTATAATAAAATCAAATTTTCTGTTTTTCCCAATTAACGTTTTGGAATCAGCTGCAGGAAGGCATTCTGTTTATTCCAAAATGTAAAATCGAACTTTCTGCTATAAATAACACAACAATCTAATTAAACTGTCAAAATATGAAAACATAGAAAATTGTTGGACGACTGATCTTGGCAAGTTATAATAAAATCAATTAAAGGAACACAGAGCACATAGTTTGAGGAAGCACATTGACAGAACAAAGTTCATCAAAAAAAACATGTACATCTCCCTCTACATAAAAGAACGAAAAAGATAAAATGATCGGGATAAACATTTTGTTTGTGTATTTATATATTTTCACCAACATTTATATGTTTTATGTTGTTTCTAAAGATAATGTAAATTGAGTTAGGAATGACATTATATTTTTTTCTCGAAAAAACTTATGTAACACTGAAGCGTTTATTTTCTACCGATAGTATTTTTCTTATTCTCATAACTAAGACGTTAGTTGTGTCAACAAAATTATGAAACGTGAAGGAAGAATTGACAAGAACAATGAAAACACACATTAAAATTAAACATTGCACACTCAATTAAAATATTGAACCGAAAAAGTCTGCCATGCCTGCAGCAAAGATTAAATCGGTTTGTTGTCGAAAAGCACTAATGCATAGGTCCCAAAGGACCTAAAAACAATAAGAAGAGTTACAAGGCACATTTTTGAAAATTCTACTCAGCAGAGACGCATTCTATTGTGAGCAGACAAATTCTTGAAAAGAATAATCTGCGAGAACACTATGTTGCGCATACCTCTTACAATATCTAAAATAACTTGACACTAGTGCCATTTGTAACGCATTAAATAGTACGG
Organism: Ruditapes philippinarum; assembly: GCF_026571515.1. Lineage (NCBI taxonomy): Eukaryota > Metazoa > Mollusca > Bivalvia > Venerida > Veneridae > Ruditapes > Ruditapes philippinarum. The sequence continues at coordinate 262,420 of NW_026862034.1, read as the reverse complement.
ACATTTCTTGAGTGGTTAAACCGATCAATTATAATATAAATGTAAGTTGCAATTATTGTATAAATAGTTTTAATACGTCCGAAAAAAAAATCGGTGAATATAGACATGCACCTGGTCGTCCGTCCGACCGTCTGTTAGCAGTTTACGTGTCCAGTCTGTATCTTTTGAACCGAAGGAAGGAAATTGAAACTACTTGGCAAAAACTGTTATCCATAATGAGAAGATTGCAGAGCATAGGTTTGACGCCCCTCAGGTCCAGGTCACAGTCTGAATGAATTTTAAAACGTCGTGTCCTCACTGTATCCTTTGAACCGATAAATAGAAATACAACTTTTTGTCAGAAATATAACTTACCGCGAGACAATGTGCAGAACAGGTTTGTGCGTCCTGAGATCAATATTGGCCCTGTCCCCTGGTATCACTTGATTGATATAGACTTGATATAGGAAAACACATTTTAGTTTCATTATGTGAAACTTCAATGTCTAGAGCTTAGATATTAAGCATATATGTAGGGACAATATATATTCTACATATGGTTCTTTTTAAATATCAGACCACACTTGCAGACGGCTGTACATAAATGTGAACGCCTATATGGTACCACGCAATTCTGACAGGCATGCGGGTGCGGCATGCTTTAAAACTGATATGCATAGCCCTACTAGTTATTGCCCGTTTTTGTTTTAGTGCACCTGTACACCATTATTCATACAGTTTAAAGACAATTTCAATATATAGGTGTAAGTAAGTCAGGTTCTATTGTAAGGGTATGAGGCCTATGTATAATTTGTAATCGCAAAATTGTCAGTTACAGTTTTCATTTATTAGCTAAAAATCCTTATTATGAAGCATCACGCTTCTCTTGAGATTTCTCATCGTAAAAGATTTTTTAACTTAATATCAGTTCTTCTCAAAATGATATTTGAACATATAAAGATCCTTTATGCACACTATTTGTAAACCAGATAGATCCAATTATCACTCATGTGTGATTAAGAAAGTAAGATGGTAACAAAAATATTCTCTGACAAAATGCATAATTTTGTAATTATTGTATCATTAGAAATCTGAAACGTTCTATTATGCTGAAATTTAAAACTGATATAATGGAATTCAGTTTTGCAAAATGTAAGAATGTACCAACAGATGTTTTTAAAAACAACGCACTTAGGCTGTTATATTTCGCTATCTGCAATTCTGTTGCACAGGTTCAGTTGACAATTTTAAACTTCTCCCAAACCAAAAAAACGCTACCATAACCAAAAGACCTACCCCGAAATCGAAATATTTGAAAGTCCTCTCCTGAAGGATAAACATTTAATTAGGTTTTTGTTTGTTTGTTTTGGGGTTTACGTCACATCGACACAGTATAGGTCATATCACGACGTTCCAGCTTTTCTGGTGGAGGAAGACCTCAGGTGCCCTTCCGTGAATTAATTAGGTAAAAATGGTTCGACATATTACTGACAAATGGTTTTTACTACCATTTACTTTGACAATCGTTTTTACAGTTTTCCTTGCTTTATTATTTTTTTTTGTAAATCGTAAATCAATTTCCAATACATTCTTATTTATCTTGTTATATATATTATCTCTTTAGTACTCGTATAACATACGTAAACAAAAAGGTATGCGACTTGACTTATTTATTGTATCATTTTCCTGGAATGTTTTTAAAAATTTAAAGATTTTTGCAAATGTTCAATCTTATAATAAAACTTCTTTAATATGCTTAATACCAATAATTCACTTTAATTTCAAAAAGCCTTTCAGATGCATTTGAATATGGCAGTTTACAAATTAAGTTAAATGTATTACATCATCGGATTACTAGATTAGTAGATTTTTTTCTAGCAATGAGCGTGTAAAGACATTAAGAATCAGTATGCACTTTATGACTGCTAAGTCACAGTCAAAATCTGTTTCAAAATCATTGATGAACTTTAGTTCGTTTTTTTTTAAAATAGTTTAATAGCTTGAAAGATACATTGACTTTTAGAAACAGATATTTATACTGATCAGAACTAGTTTGCGGCTTGATGACAACCTCTTGTATAAAAACGGATTTTGAAATTGTTGTGTCTTTACAGAAAATTTTTACATGCAATTTGATGCATTCTAGACGCCTTACTTTTTAATTTCACGTTAAACTTTTATTATAGCTACAATGTATTTTGAAACTGTTAACTATTTAACCAAATTCATAACAAGGATCTAAAAGCATACTTACAACATTTGATTACTGTTACAATATCAGATGGTCTTTAAGCTGTTATATTTAAAGGATCATGTATGCATGAATTGAAGCTTGTAACTCTTTGTACCACATTTTTTGGGGCTAAGTAAGTTTAAGAATTCACTTTTAGAATTGTCTGTAACTGCAATCTTTACTTGTCTCGTAAATTGTGTCGCTCGCGAAGGTGCATGCTGTTTAAGAATTTACAAAATGCATCCATACGAAGCATGAGCTTTTTATTCTCATTCTGCATAAAAGTTGGAATTGCTAGAACTGCTTTAAACCAGATTATCTTGTTATTTATGATTCTTGTGTAGCTTAGAAAATATCCATGTTGTCAAAATAATTTGATTTTCATTTTGATATAATACTTTGTTATACAAAATAACAATCCATACATTCGTTTTAGCAAGTATGGTTGTGAATCTTTTTGGATTACATAATACATGTATGTATAACAAAAAGAACTCTAATGATGGAAATTGAAAAAAGTTATAAAAGTCCTCGCCAAATATGTTTAATGATATGTTATTGGACTGTTTTAAACTCACATCTGCATAGATAATATGTTTATTTATCATTTGGAAGGGGGGGAATAAATGGGGTCAACCTTATAGTTGAGACCCGAAAAAAATGTTTATTTACAGATCGTAAATGAGTCTTTTAGCAAAAAAAGGTACTTATAATGAATATAATTATTATCAGTCAAGTCCACATGTTGGGAAATTAAAGTTGAATCGATTTGTCTTTCTGTTCATGAATATCACTATAACCGAAGAAGACTATATAGATAGAGACACTTGTCTATTGGTATGGAGGAGTCAGGTGTCTCGATAAACCTAGCATTCATCTTAAACATTACAATAAACAAAAAAGGCAAAGTTTTGAATCTGTGTATATTATGTTTCAAAAATCAAACTTTCACCATTTTCATGTTAAACTATTGTCTTGAATACTGCAAAGTTCAAATAAGGGACATGGACAATAGCATGGACGGTAGCCTGCACTGACATCGACCGTCTATTAAGCAAATCCAGGTTTCATTTACTGTACCGTTATAGGCATTCTGTAAGGTTTATTTTTTTATTTCAGTGAATCTTAAAAACGAATCAGGAAATCATACTCCTTTAGAAAATAGTGTTATAGGTATTGGTCTTAAAGAATTTTATGCATATTCTCCGATCGAGTGCAGTTACTCGTATATATTTGCCTTCCTTACATTAAAATCCCTTTACAAGGTATATGTACTTGAAGGTTGTTCAAAACTTAAATTTGATATGGGAGTTTCATGAAGAAGGGGACTCTTATGACAGCAGTGAAAACAGAAATAAACATAAATAACATAAATCAAACATGCTCGTTAGCACCGGAGTATGATGAGTTAGGTTGATACAATGACTCAAAAGAATAAAGAAATAACAACTTTATATGTGCTCTTTTTACAGCCCCTGTACATCACGTTAAACCTTATGCTTATAATTGTTGTTCAAAACAAGTTATAAAATCATTGACGGAGAGAGTCTTTTTTGTTTCGAGAAGTTATAATCCAAAAAGAACAGCCATTTTTAATCTAAAGCATCGAGTGTTTTTAATCAATGTAAAATATAACATTAATTCAAGGGTTAATGCTTTGAAATTTAGGAAACTTTCCTATATTACACACTAAATGAGTCGCGCCATGACAAAACCAACATGATGCGATTGCAACCAGTATGGATCCAGATCAGCCTGCGCATCCGCGTAGTCTGATCAGGACCCATGCTGTTCGCTTACAAACCGTATAACAAATAGAGAAACTGATAGCGAACAGCATGGATCCTGATTAGACTGCGCGGATGCGGAGGCTGGTCTGGTTACAATCTGGTCGCGAACGCACTATGTTGGTTTTGTCATGGCGCGTCTCAAATTAACATTAGATTTTGAATCATTGTGTTTGTTTGTTTTTCTATTCTGTTCATTTTTACTTGTGTGTTTACAGATTAAACAGGAGTATTGATTTATAATAAATTTGCATTTTCTGTATTTCTTTATAAACTTTGTAGAATCAGCTGCAGAAAGGCATTCTGTTTATTCCAAAATTTAAAAACGAACTTTCTGCTATGATCAACTATTTAATTAAATTGCCAGGAAATGAAAATATAATTTAAAAATAGACAGATCTTGGCATACTATATTGAAATCAATGAAGGCAACACACAGAACGCATTGTTCTAGGATACACAATATTTGAACAAAGTCCGATCTCTCCCCCTATGTAACAAAAAATAAAATAAAAGATAAATTAATCGAGATATAGATTGTATTTGATTATACAAGTTTTGCAATATTTAGAAGTTAAAATATTCTCATTAATATTCTCTTAAAAATCTGAAAAGTGGAGATCTCTGAAAATACACATTAAAATAATGAAGAAAAAAACAACAACAACATAATCTGCCATGCCCCCCAGCACCGATTACAACATTTTTAGAATCTTAAGTACTAATGCATTGGTCCCAAAGGACCAGAAAAATATCAACAATGAGATGAGATACAGGGCAATCTTTTTGAAAGCTGCTTCCTCGAAGCATTTAACGTCTTCTTTTGTTGAAATCATGTGACAAAATAAAAGTATAATTGTTGTCGCAGACAGTGCGATATACATATCTTTAATTTAATATAATTTTATTTGTTATTAAATATCATTTCTTAACAAGTTACATGATATTAAATTGTGCCTTTAAAGTTCTATTCAAAGTTATCCGACGGTGATGTTCTAGTAACATGTTGCACAAGTGTTATCAGCCACTACTATGTTATACACGTGCATTTACTCAACCTATTGCTTTAATTCTCTGTCGAAATATTATTGTGCACGAGGCATTGATGTAGTCATATTTTATATGCTTTTTTTTGTCATGTTTAATTGTAAAGGCGGAAAATTTTTGCTAGGAGGGTGAAATAAATAGATTAGTAAGACTGATTGGTTAATAAAATATTGTTAAGTTAAATAATTGGATTATATTTGTGACTGATTATTAAAAAAAATGAAGTTAAATGAATTAATAGTTATTATGATATTGTATACGAAATTGGAATAAATTCATATTCAAAGGGATATGTGTTTTCTTTCCAATGTTTTGGATTATCAAATAAAGTTAAAAGGAAATTCACGGAAATTGATAAATAAAGATACTTTCAATCAGAGAATGACTTATTTTTATAAGTTCTTATCAACATTACTAAATAAAAAAAGTTTCTCCTTTTTCCTTTCTTTACGATTGCCTATTAACAATTACTGTAAAACATAAAAACAAAAGATTTTGTGATTAACTTGACGTTCTATTGTTCCTTTGATAAATATTTTCACCTCAAATTGTCTAAATATTTTTTCAGCCTATCGTTTATAAACAGTACTGCGCCAGTAAAATAGAGCTCATATTTCATATTAGTAATCTTTACTTTAGCAAAGTGAAGTGAATATTGAAAACTGGAATAAGAAAGTAGAAAATATATTTAAGGAAATGCCACGTAATCTTACAGAAGATTTGTTATTGAATATCTGTCTTTTATCTTGTAATAAACTTATTTAGTTCAAACACGTGTTTCATGCACCTTTGCTGATAGCTATTTGTGAATGTTTTCACAATCTCCCTTAATAGCAATTTAAAAAGTATAATTACTTACTTCATATAAACATACAATTTATTTTGTTTCATAAAGACAGTGTCGTTCATGTTAACATTATATAATCTTTAAAGAATGTATCTTTTAAGACACTCATATGAGCTGAAAATATGTCTAACGTCATGTGTATGACTTATTATAAGATTCATATTTTTCCTAAATATCGACGTAATGTCAAATTTGATTAAGAAACGCTTCCAACATACTGAATTTGATGTATTCCTCATTTCTGAAAGCTTTTTCAATTGCATTTGAATATGGATTGTACAAATTGAATTAAATGTATCACATCAGTTTAGAATTTCTGATAACTGACAATTGCTTTGTAAATGATGCAGCGGTATAAATGAGTTAAGCTTTGGAATCAGTATGCACATTAGGATTTCATAAAAGTATTGATGCCTTTGTCTGCTTTATTCTTGGCACAGCATGACAGATAATAGATTCTTTACTAAACTGGTTTGATATATGTTAGGATAAATAAGGCGATTTTTTCTTCTCAGTCAGATACAAAATTCATCAAATTTTCTTCTTTAATTTTGTTTTTCAATAAACATATTTTAAATAGAGGAATAAACTTTTTAAAATGAGTATTTTCTTAACAAATATTTTGTGTTTATTTATTTAAAATTTCGCTTTCAAGCTGACTCAAATTGGTATTGAAAGAGCATCACAGTCTTAAAGATCCTGTATGTATGTGAAATTTTAATATATGTATGTATTAATGCTTCTACATTAAATTTCAAACTCCGAAGAATATGTAAAATATGTTCTGCAAATATTTGTCCATATTATATGTTATCGTTAAAATATATGGATTCATTTCTTATTGAAAAAAATTGACTCAGACGTTATAGAAAATTAATTTCTAATTACCTCCTTTAATTAACATGAAAATGTAAGTTCGATAATATCTTTACAAATAATGCTTTTTGGAACATACAATATTGATAAATCTTCATTTGAACATAATATTTATGATATTAAACCATAAATATGTGTTACAGGATCTTAAAGTATTATCGGACTGAATACATTTCTTGGCTTTAAATATTGTGGTTTGCGCATTGAGTATGTCCTTTATACATACTCGTTTTTTGTTTTGATAAATGTCTATTACAGTATACCAGAATTTATATAAAATAGGCAATACTAACAACTTTGCTTCTGATTAAAGTACATTTAGTTTAATGAATGTCTTAACAATATCAACATTAGATTTGGTCTGACATGCATTGTTCATGAAAACGTTTTGTCAAAACAAGATTATTCCAATTCCATTTCTTATCTAGGTTCATTTGCACTGAAAAAGATCAGCAGGTACATCTGATTTCCAACGTTTGATTAAGATGACCAAATAATTTACTATTTTTTATGCAGACGACGTTTTGGCAAGTGCACGAAATTAAATTAATTTTTGTTATACAAATTAATAAAAAAAAAACTTTAGTTGGAAGGATCCCTTGAGAGCAATGAAAGCAAAAATAAATAATTAAAATTGACAAGTTCGGTTTTATAAATTCTGTTCATGAAATATAATGTTAAGACCAACATCTCTCATACCGCCTAGTACTGGTGTAGTATTTTTTAAATCCACAACAATAAATGTAATCAATGATCTCCAAGGACTATACTTAAAAAGTACAACAACATTTAGATGTGGCACAGCGGAGTAATTTATTTTTACTGCCTCAAAGCACTTTACACTTCTAGTGTAGAATGGGCGAAATCCTTATAATTATAGAAAATAAAAATCAAATACAAGTTATTAAAAATTGCAGACTTTGTTTTAAAAAGTATGTTTATGAGAAAGAATAGAATGTGCAATAGTCAGAAATGTGTATATATATATATATATGTATGATTATCACGATTATCCAATGAAAAGTGATGTTACAAACGCGCAGTATTGTTAAGTACTATATAACGGAAAATAGATTTAAGCAATTATAATGAACATCAAAACATTTGAAATTCAACAGAACGCATGATCATCAAAAACGAACTTGTATTTAAAGTAATAAATTCACTACATATTACACATTGAATAAAATGAGTAAGTAAATGACCTGAAATCATGAGTGCAGGACTGTTATAGTAGCAAACAATTCATTCAGTAGTATCTTATCAAATTCATGTTATAATAATAGGCCACCATGTCCGACATCTCTGATATAAACATAATAGAGACGACCCCCTCTAGTGATTTTGAACATATTTTATCTGGTAATTTGTCAAGTGCTTTTGTCATATTTAAAATTTTCATCGAATGTGTGTATCTTAAGTTGTGATTTTAAAAGTGTTTTATACAAAATGAAGAATGTTCATCACTGAATTTCAGTGGATATTACTCATTATATGGGACTTTATCTTTTAAATAAGGTAATCGTTTTTTCACATTAAGCAATATGTTTTATTACAAATATTACTTACAAGTTTCCATTTTGTGTGATAAATTACAATGATATACAAATTTTACTATTAAATCATGATTTTTATGTACATTATGTATTGAAATAGTTACAATCATATAATATAATAGCTAATTGATGATATCAACAAATTTATATTCATTCCGAAAGAATTAGCTAAAATTATTTACAGCATTAAGAAATGATGTAAATACTGCCATGTAATTATGGTTGTATTATCATTTCAATCATAATATTACGTATACAAATGACCTGACAATTAACTTAGTATTTGTACTAAATGTACAAAATTGACCTACATTTATTCATCTTATCTTCCGATCTTAAGATAATGTGTAAAATAAACTGAACGCAATTAAGAATTGATAATTAGACATATAGTCTTCTACGTTGTCACCTTTCAATTGATTGTATTCAATAAGCTAAGCTATAATGATGGGCTTAATTGTTGTTTATTTTTTCAAACAGCTTGTATGTTATATTTTATATATCAGAAGTGTGCGTGTGAAATGCACCAATCGTGTGCATATTAAATATGTCTTCTTTAATTAACAACATTTATTTTGTCTGTTTAAAATTCATATTTGTAGGAAGCAGTGTCCATAATATATTTATATCAAGGAAAACATTGTAACTACAAGTCCAAAGCTAAATATTAACTAAAAAAAGGCCTGGTTAAGTTTTAAGAATATTCCATTCATTTGGGAATTAATGACCAAAAGAGTTAAGATTTTCTGTAAATATCATTTTATTAATTGGATTGCTTGAGCGAAAACGATATTGACTATGTTTGTGACCGACTATATAAAAACTCACATACAGTGGCAATTAATCAAAACTTCTTGACAGATTGATAAATATATAATATTGTATTAGTATTTCATAATTTTTCGTTCTTTAGTCAACATATGCAAGACATTGGTTTTTCTCAATGTGCAGTCATTGCAGGCGTAACATTTTCTTTCTGGAAATAGTTAATAACAACAAAACATTTATTATGATGGGCGCGAAATTAACTTAAAGATGCATATCCGTACATATAATATGGAATCAATACTTTAAGGTATGACCAACCCAACGGGCACTTTATAGACAACATAGGACAAATATATAGATTAAAGTACACCTGCATACAAAATTTAAACAGACTTTACCGTACGGAAATCAAGTTATGGCCATTTTTCTGAACTTAAGCTCAGATGTTAGAGGGGCCTTTTTTCAGAGATAAAGAACGTTTTAATAATCTAGGGTATCATCCGTATGAAAATTGTTTTTGCATAAAATTTTGTTATGAAGCAAAAAGTAACAGTCAGTAAGCAAACTGATTGTTTCTGACATGTGTATAAAATGTTGCCATACTCCACCCATTTTTAACACGTGTTTGACCATTTTCCTTCTTAGAGAGCATAATTTAAAAATTCCCTTTAATTTACCAAAATGAGTGCCTGGTTTCAAAGTTTCCCTATAAGTTCCTATAATTTACGCAAAAGTATATTAGTTGATCTTGTTAAATATTAAATACTATTACCGTGTAGTTTTAATTTTATTACATTTTGAAATGATCAGGTACCATATTTGTTATTAGATTTAACATTATTTGGTCAATGGATATATATTTTAATTACATAATCAAAACTGAATATTTTTTCCTTCCCAAAAGGGATATGAGAGATATATAAATAATGTTAAAATAAATAAAAATAAAAAAAGTTTACCTTTCTGGGTTTTGAACTCACGCCCTTAGTGTTAATATAGTTAGCCATTTGAATACTCTTCAAAGCGGAGGTAATGCATAAGGATTGTCATACCTTTAATAATAGTGCTGACATTTAAGTAACTTTTAGTTTCGTTAGAGGTGAATTAGTTTTAGTTTAGGAAATTAATAAGCTTAAAGAATTATACAATTTTAAAAATATTAAGACGTGATTCATATTAACATTTTTATGCCCCCACAAAGTGGGGAGCATATAGCGTTGCACTTGTCCGTCCATCCGTACGTCTGTCCGTCCGTACGTCTGGCCGTACGTCCCGAAATTTTGTGAACGCAACTCCTCTTAAACCGGATGGCAGATTTTGCTTAAACTTCCAGTGATGAACAACCTTAATGTGTAGATGGAAGTAAAGGAAGGAATTTTTGCTGTGACCAAATTTAACAGAATTACGGCCCTTTGTTGATTTTTTCACTATATACCATATATATGTTGTCTTAGGGGACATCCGTGTCCTTTGGACACAGTTCTAGTTATATTCTGTAACATTACACTGTATCTCATTTCATTGTTTGACGATTTCTCACTTACATATGACATATTATATCTGCAAGGTAATTCCTTAATTTTTAACGTTTTTGTTAATGTTTCTATATTTTTAACACTTTAAAATGGTAAAATTGCCTTTGTTGCAAATCAAATGTCATGTTACTCTACGGGCCCTGCTTTGGGCCATTTGTCTGTTTCCATTAACAGGTCTTGTTTATTTTCTTAAATTTCATAATCATTGTTTTAACTTAACTTTTATTCAGCTAATATTCAGTAATAACTCTACGAGATAAACAATGGAAAATCCATTCTTATTTATTAATAATTATTTTTTATTCAAAACTTGATCCAGAACATAAGTCAAGTTATACAAGCAATTAAAGAAAATATAATTTATCATCCATACCAAACCACTTTCTCCTTCATTAATCAGATAATAGCTCAAAACATCGATTTTCAATGTAATCGATTCTGGGTATTCTTTTCGATACTTTTTCTGTTATCAGTGTCCTAGGTGATCTTTGTCAAATTGTCAAAGTTGATATCTTTAGGCTTTTGGCAACAGTGGAAGTTCTTTAAAGTTGTTCAAAACATTATGAAGGACGCGTTGTTTAAAAAAAACTGCGTGTATTTAAATGAAAACACATCTAAAATCACGTTCTCGTAACATGTTAAGATTTTTATCTTCAACCAATGAAAACCGTAATTATGATATTTGTTTTTAAACTTGAAGTTTATTTAAAGATATTTTAATGAACGAGGGGAGGATTATTTAACGTGTTAGTGGCAAATAAAGCCTGAGAAACGAATACATAGTTGTTCTTTAGAAATGGCAAACGAATGTTTTACAATAATATATCAAAATAATGAATTAAGGGAAGATAGAATTTTACCATCTCAGGAAAGTATTTCTGTATGTGAAATAAATTTGTCATTAGCAAAATGTAAACAAAGTGGTATTTTGACTCAATAACAAACACTGATATTGATAATTACATAATAAAAACGCTATAAAACGGATTAACGCCAAAATAACTAAAAAAATGCAAATAAAATATTAATATACTCTTATTTTGTTTTGAGTATAATATTTACCTTGATTTTTAGAGAGATTTACAATGAAATGGTATCTTTCTCTTGACTTTATGAAAGTAAAGTTCAGAAGAAAGATAAATAAAAAAGCCGATGTTAAAGGTACAATACGTGTTGTTGTTGGACTGTTTACTGTTTAATTTTAAAGTAAATTACTTTTTGACTAAACAAGACGTACCATAACTTACCTAAAAAAGAGATTTTTTCTCCATAATTAGATAAATGTCACAGGGTGGTTGATCAACAAATCAACAGACTTTTAGTTTGATAACAAGAGTTTAATCAGTACTTGTTAACAGTGTTTTATTTGGTTATATTTTGCAGAGTTAGAGATTATTTTGCAATTCAAGAAATAAACATTCTTTAATATGTGACATGATCCAATTTGATCAAGTCAAGTATCACTCAGTGCTTTTACATAAATATACTAGACAACATTCCATAATAACTCGTTGATGACATCTGTACATGTTACGAAAAATATTATGTTGTGTAACAGGAAAAATTGCAGAATCAGCTTGCAAATGCCCATGTTTACAACAGCATCTATCTCATTGTTATTCATGAACAATCAAGTGACAGATTGGTATTTGAATATATATTTGCACTTTTCTGAAATGATTGTCTTTTCAACCTTGTCACTAATCGAGTCTTGTTAGATAATGATAAACAAAGTCATACAGATGATAACGTTCGCAGAAAGTCGAACTGTTTTCAGAAAATGATTGTGTAAATGTTGTATAAATGTTTTCAAATGTATTATTATCATCGATTTCTTTCTTTTAAAATTTATTCTTCCGACAATAAACATTTAATTACAATTTGAAATACAAATATTATGAATCGTAGAGAACAAATTATGCCTAAAATCATAAATACTTTTAACTTAATTTGGTTCTTTAGAGTCATATTTACAATTTTGAAATATGATTTGGCATTAATATTAAATATCAAAATTATATTATTTATAATGTATAACTATACACTCAATTAATCGGAATCTAAACACAAACAACTTTATAGCTTATTCATTTAAATTTTATCTCAAAAGTAATGTCATAATATTAATAGTTTGCTTTCAAAGCAACAAAGATGGGAAAAGAACATGAACACTGTATACCATTTTAAAGCCTATATTGATAAACGTGTGGAAAAACCAGCATTTAGATAATTCTTTATAAAGATCATATATCTTTCGATGAAAAGTAATATCACTTAAATTATTTTGCTATAATGATGTTTTAAGTGTAACGTAAAGTTCATCTCTCGAGACTCGAGCATCAATCCACTTGCTTAATATGTGTTGTTAAAGAACATTAAGCACTACTCCGTACTCGTTGCTCTCGAACTTTAACTTCATTGATTTTAAGATAAAATTTAATCATGTAAACGACCGAATATTATCATATAAGAAACACAACTATTTATACAAAGTTTGACCACCTGGTGTTAAATGCTGCGAATTCAGAGATATTCACTGTCATGCCAAGGAATTTGACATTAAGTAGAGAACAATTTATACAATATAAATAAGTTTTTAAGGATTTAAAAGTTTCAAAATATGAGGAAGAGAAAAAGGAAAGACAAGAACGTTGTATAACAGAGAAAAAGGAGCTGTACCAGTGTTTTAAGACGCATATAAATGACATAAAAATTCCAAACCGCATCTATTATGAATTTTTTCATTATTATTTAGCAATTATGTATTTAGAATTTCGGCAGTCAAACGACTTTATCTGTTTAATTGGTTCGTACTTTTACAATATAGTTATTTTTAAGCTAAATTCAAGCGGTATGTTGCGTAGCCATGTTTAAGTCATAGCCACAATCCCAAATATTTCTCTGGTGCTATTTCATTCTTTAATATATAAAACCATTTAACCAATCAGGGAACATGCGTTTATTTTGGTAAACCTGATGAAGGAAACAGCAGTGTGTCCTATAAAAGCTGTCCTTAAATATCTCGTTGACCGTCAATATTTGTCTAAGGTTGAAAAGCAATTCTGGTAGCGTAAAAATAACGCCGAGCAGCATTTCAAAAGTTAATGTCGTTGGCTAAATCTCATTGTTATTCATTGAGAATCGAGAAGAAGATTGGTATTTGAATATGTATTTGTTATTTTGGATTTGGTTTTAATCTTTTTACCATGTAACTAATCGATCTGAAGTACTTCATGATTGGATAATTAGACCTGTGTGCTTATCTTAGTTTGCACATACTGAAGGCCATGTAACTTGATCCTTTGATATAGTCTGGAGTATTCACCAAGAAAAAGAAAATTAAACCGTAATTTTTAATTGATTAAAATGTATCTTTACAGGGAAACACATGCAAAATTTTTATTTCTTCGTGTTTTTTTTTATTATTCATTAATCTGTAAATGTCCTCAAAATGAATACATTAGGCAGTCTTAGAAACAAAACTTTTCTTCTTATAAAGAATTAAATGGTGGTGTCATAACTTGACCCACGTGGGTCAGGTTAGAGCTTTATGATTTCACTATAGTTGTCACAGTGATCTCTGGAAATGTTAAAGAACATGTCAAATGAATAACTTAGACTTGTTTCAATCATACAATATCCACAATATCTGTTATTGTAACTTCCAGGATTTGTTAAAGTCACATGACTTGTTTTAACTACTTGTTGATTTTGTCCGCATCTAAATTTCATTCAACATATATAGATATATTTACACTTCCAACCCAAAATATAAAGAATTTATACAGAAATTCATGCTGGAACTTAAAAATTGTCATCTTTGCGTGATTTCAGTATATAAGATCATTTTAATATTTTTGTCATTAATATGCCTGAGTATCCCTTTAATTTTTAATTCAAACATATGATTTTGCTTTGAATAAATTGTTTAAATTCTTGTGACAACATTTCTTAAATAAATCGTCTGTTTTGTCGGAAGTGTATGTACTATAGACTATATATAAGTTATTAAATGTATTTTTGATAAAGTTACGTGTTTTAAAAAAAAAACGTATAATGTATTGTAACATTATAAAGCGATTAATAAGCTGGAATATAATGTATCCTTTTATTATTTGAAGACCTAAGTGAACTCGAATTTATTTTAAGATTCATGTCTTCCACGAAATAAAAACAGTAACAATTTATTTACTGTTTTTCATTTACAATAGAGCAACACATGTGACCTTTTAAAGTATATTTATATCCAGAATGCAAGTTTCTAGTATTTATGATGTGTTTTATTGTATAGTGCCTTTGTAACAAATGTCACGATTTTCGTTGGCAGATTTATTGACAGAAATGTTGTATATGAACTGTTCAAACCATGTGTCAAACCTATGAAAAATGTCTTTCAATTACATATTAATATTATATTTCAATTTTTTATTTGCATAAAATTAGTAAATTAAAAAAAAACAACAACAAATGTTTCCTATGAATGAATAACTAGATGCTGATGGTTTAATCTTATAGTTTTATATTATCATAATGTTTATTTATTTATTATTCTATGCCTTTTTGAAAAGAAAGATTAAACAATTGATTTTTTTTGGTTATGACAATATACTTACATTATATATAATAATAATGGCGCTTAAACATTAATTTTTCAAATAGATAATGGAATAGAACAGAAAGTAAAATAAGTTGCAAAGGAAATTAAAAAATTAAACATTCCTTCAAGTAATAATCACATCAAAAGTTTAGAACAAATCAAAGTGCCATTTACTGTGCTAAGTTTATCTCACAGCTGTAAAAGAATATAAATAGTATGTATTAAGAAGCCTGTATGGTTATTCTTGTCCATTATAAAAAAGTCATTCGAATGATGAATTAGTATTTAATGGCTCCTGTCGGGATATCAACACTTGATGGTAGTCATTAGATTAATTTCTCAAAAAGAGTGCAATAGGTATCTTGATAGTATGAAATGGACATATGTTGCATTTTAGACCAAATCATATCAGATCTCTTTACTTTTTCTTCGTTATAAAGGATATTAATTTAAAATGGTATGTACATATTTGTCCGTCCGTCTGTTAGTAATTTCTAGCATGTTCTGATTCTTTTGAACCGATGAAAGCTAAAATTAAACATGCAGGAATATTATTTTCAATGATAGGACGTTCAGTTGAGCATTATGACATAGTTTGTTATCAGTTAAAGAAGTTGCAGACTTGATACATGGGAAAATATAAACTGAATGAGATCAATATGAGCCGAGGCTCTAGCCGAGGGTTCCATTTATGTCATTAAGGCAATATTCTCCGAAATATCCAATCAACAATTTGTATAACGAATTCATAATAACGCATTTTGTTATTAACAATAAGACAACCTTTTGATGCGCACGTAAAATAAGGTTGCATCTGCCGTTCAACTGCTTGGCATTTGCTGTGCAAAAAAAGTATTTCAAGTACAATGTCATCATAGAAGTGTACCTTAAAGTAATGACAATATGTAATAACGAACAAAACGCCAACATAAAATGTATACATACACATAGTTGTAGAAAAAATTCTGCGCGTTTTTATTGTTTAGCACAAAAAGTGTTTAAGCCAGTCAAGATACAAGATAATTTATATAAAACCTTTTTGTAAACATTTCATGAATGGGTATCTGCTCTTACTGAAAAATCATTTCTAATCCCTGAAACGAATTTACATACGGGTGTTGATTTTCCTGTCATTGCAAGTTGGTGGGGTTTCTTTTTCGAACATTATTTACAATTACGGTTTTACCAAATTATTAATTTAATATATCGTTAATGAATTTTGCAAACAGAATTGGGTCTTTACCTCTGAAATAAAGAATTGCCATCAATCATTAAAACATTTGTATATAAACGAGTTGATTTCTTATCAAATTAAACTTTATTATATCAGTTCATAAGCTCATTTGAAAGAAAAGTTATATTCCAACTATGTTAAACCCTTTCGAATCCTCAAGTTTATCAACTTACCAACTTTGGCGGTAGATGACCTTGCCAACCTGCTTGCCGAGAAATAATCTTTAGTTTTCAGTAAGATCATATATTTTTTCTGATGTTTAGATAATTACATAATGATTATTAGAAATAACAAATGGTTTTGAGATGCATTCCCAATATAATTATCCTAATTACTGACTTAATAATACAGTTCTTTCACCAAGTTCGATAAATATTATATTTCACGTTTTGAAGGATTGTCTTAAAAATATCTTATTTCAAACATTTTGCAAAAACAAAATTTACATACAATAATGAATAACACAATACAATACTGAACAAGAGTTAGATCCGAAAGCATAAAATGCTTATAAAGGCCTTTTCCTAACATAGGATTAATTACTATAAATTACATGAGTTTTTGGCAAAATGTTTAAAATATTGAATGAGTAGAAAGGATATTTTTCAATAAAATTAGATTAAAGAAACACAGCACGAATATTGGCATGCATGTCTTCTCTTCTCTGTTAAGATGTATACATGTATAATCTAATTTATTAAAATATAAGGAAAACCATGGTTATATCATAATATGCATAACATTCCTAAGATGATGCCCATGACAGTGTCAATGCCATTAACATAAATAGATAAGATTATCATAATAATACCAAACAAGCAATTACGAAATGATCGATTCCATCTTTAAGATATATAATATGTTTTAAAAAAGTGTTGTTTTTTTAATCCAGCTTGTATTCTTCATACTACACTTAGTTCTTCACTATTTGTTATCTGAGTAATCTTCGCCTAGCACATTTTTCGTCTGACGATAAATAAAAAACGTTTCCCACATTGTTTCTGAATTATTATACCATTCATATTTCAAACACTGTCTCACAGATGATAAAATACCATTGCTAAATTAATGATATTTTAGCTTAAAATTGAGATAATGATAGAGCATTGGTAAATAAGGAAGTCGTTCTTTTGTAAACATATAGATAAAATAAATCATTTGAACATAAGCCGAACCGTAACACCAGGGAGGAAAGACAAACAAGAATCTAGAATGATTAAAGGGACATATAATATTTCTATTGAAACAATGGTCTTATCTTCAGAATTCTAATCAATCAATGTTAGGAGGAACATATGTTATATCTTAAAACAAATAAACAATAGACATCAAAAATGATTCAATCAATCAAAGTTTCTCTTATGTTTCATCGTAAATATCAAAAGATACCGCGCGATACAAAATAAATATTGAATGTAAAAATAATGTTATTTGATCGGCAAACATGTATTATACTAAATGTGGTATGACTAAAAATATAGATATAAATATAAAAAATAATTTACGAGATCAGTGTAACAATTTATCATGATAGAAACAGTTACCAAGTCAAGAACTATATGTGACAATCACCTAAGGAATGAAAGTTAGGCATTTTATAAAATGCTTAAAAGGTTTAGGCATTTTGTAAAATGTTTAGGTGTTTTAGTAATATTATCAAAAGAGTAAAAATCTTTAGAAAATTTACATAATCCCTCGTAATATAAGCAGGTATTTTGTAAATGCCTTATTGGATTTATGTAACAGATAACACAAAGCATTATATTGTTTTATTTCAATGAATTGTGTCGAGCAGTCATTATTTACATAATAGCAACAAATATTATTAATTGCTTTGAACTATACACGTATATATCACACACATATAATATATACAAAAAAGAAGTTCCGATTAATTGTGAAACATATACATATATATGGCTTTGTGATTTATCAAAGTATATGTAAAGCAATAAATTCATTTTGATCCTTTAGATACTGTGAAGATTAAACATTTAAGGCATTCTTTATCAGCCTATCAAATTGAATAACCATTTACACAATTATACATGGATATTCTGAAAATAGTCTGAAAATATGCTGGTAAAAAGTACACAAGTTAGATTTTTTCCTGGACTTTAAATGAAGTTAAAACAGTCCTCAGATTAATGGTTGTCCTAGTTCTTAGGCAAAAGATTTTAATGACGAAAGGACTATACACAACGATGTACATTTTTCACAATGCTAAGTACTTCCATACTTACAAAGAAACAGAATTTGTAAATAGAGAAATTACTTTTAAATAAATAATAGTTAATATTGCAAGGAGTATTTGGTCAATTTTTTTTAATTGGATTAAACAATTTTTTGTGTGTAATTTGAACAGTCAAGGACAAAATAAAAAACTGCTTTTGATCATTTTAATTACCTTATCTTTTTGAAGTCTTTAACACTCCATACCGTTTAAAACACGGTTTTGAGTAATCGTTAAAGTGCTCTTTAAAAGTACTTAAAATGGTGATATGCGATTAAAATGTGTTATCTCAATATGCCCAACTGGTTATGCAAATTGTTATAACATGTTTGGTCCAAATATTTTGACATTAATTGATAGCCTCACCATGTAATATCAACAACAACAACAACAACAACAACAACAATCACTTTTATTAGAAGCCACGTCACAATAGTAACAATATGACTGATTAACATAAAATAAAGAGTGGGTAACATGATACATAATACAAATTCTACTTTAAACTTTTTTCATCACATGGGGACAGTAATTATATTGTCAAAACTGCTGAAATGTTGTTTATGTTTCCAAATATACATTTATGATTAACTGATAAATAGTTAGTACATGTACATACATGTATGTAATACAATATATATGTTTACTTCTAGAAAAGGTGTAACAAAAGAGTAGTAGAGCATTATGATACTAAAAAAAAAATAATAATTAACACATTTTGTTATTATTTCTTCTATAAATTGTATAGTTATTTATCAAATTATCATACATACTAATGAAAACTAATGCAAAGGAATATCAGGTGGCGTGAGAAAATACTAATACGTCACTACAGGTGCACGCTTTTCACGTACATAGACAATACTACGATATTGCAAATATTTACAACCGCTAAGAAAGGCTATAAATATTAAATCGTTCGTTACTAAGATAGTCAGGGAGCAATATATGAAAATGAGGAAGAACTTGAATTCATTTGGATTTAACTTAGAAAATCGTTAGGCCTGTCTTGTTCTAGCTATTAGTCTTAAAGTGTTCAATAATAGAACGTGCTAAAAATACAATATTTTTAAGAAGATTTTTTTTCTGTTGATAATAATTCCTTAAATTTCAACACGTTTGGTCTACTGAAAAAGTAAGTTGGGATGTATCGCTTTCTTTGCAAAAACAGAAAAAAGGACACACTAACATATAGTGAAATTCATCACCGACTTCATTTAACATACAAAGATTGCATTTACGCGCTTCATATGGAAGATGTGAGTTGCGCCACCTTCCTATTTCAACAGGTAATTTATGATTTCCTGTTCTAAAATGGAAAAGAGTGAACCTTAGATTATTTGGTAGTATATTTAGATATGCTTCAAATGATATATCATTTTTAAATAGCCTATAGTTTATACCTTTAGATGAATTTTCAAGCTGACTGTGCCATTTTTGTACGAATTGATCAATTAATACCCTTTTTACATGCTTATAAGTATTGGTTAATAAGAGCGAGTTTTGATATGTCCAAATATAATGTATGGCCCGTTTGGTTTAATATGTTTTTTATGTGGTTTAACCACTTGTAGTTAACAGTAGAGTTCAGCATATGATTATAACAGATGTGAGATATTTTCGTTGTATTACTTGATAATAGTTTACTCCAAAAATGAATCATTCTCGATTTGATTACAATTTCAAGTGGATATCGTCCAAGTTCACCATATAACATGTAAAGTGGGGTGCTCTTTTTACTTTTAGTAATTTTTCTAAGGAAATCGGTATGTATTCTTTCAATCATGTCTAGATTTTCGTGACCCCAGACCTCGCAATTATATGTCAATATTGGAAGAATCGTTTGATCGAATAGTTTTAATTGAATATCAAGTGGCAAATCCAAATTGAAGATTCGCGTATACAGAAGGTGCATTGCTTTATTTGCCTGACTTGCAATCAGTTTACGGGCATTTAGAAAACTACCCGATGAAGAAAAGAGAATACCTAAATACTTATAATCTTTAACTATTTCAATATTTAAACCTCCTAAATAAAATTTAAAGTTTTCTGGTTTATTAGTTCCAAACACAATAATCTTAGTTTTAGAAATATTCACGGTCATTTTCCATTCTAAACAGTACAGATTAAAATCATTAAGTAAATTTTGAAAAACAGATTCGTTACATAAACATCCGAGTTCAAAATGTTTTACAAGTCAAATGCTTCCTTTTCTTTTAAAACAGATGATAACTCAAATCAAGTTTTATCACATCAAAGTAGCATTATGCCTTCAGAGTTGACATATCTTTATTATGATTGCATAATTTAGATAACAGATAAGTTAAATTGAATCAGCATCTTACGAAAAATTGATTTCAAAACCACTTCTTTGCAGATTTATATCAACAGTTATTCGTTTGGAAATAAATTTTAAATTGGTTCTTGCGCCACGCGTAAGCATGGATTTCAATTCTGAAATTACTTATCGCATACGCTTTATATTCTAATGCCTGATTAAAAAAAGCAATTATGAACATTTAAAGAAATTAAGTACGTACTTTAATATCTTAACCTTGAAAATATTATTCATAACAGTACATTAATTAGTACCATGTGTTCTATAATATTTCGATGACATTTGATATATTTCCTAAAGAAGTACGATGAAGTACGTTGAAATCATTTAAATGTTTTGAAAGATATATAATCTTGCGGCAAATTTAAAGATTCATATCTATACTGAAACCTTAGACTGAGAGGAGAAAACCAAGAGTTATATTATAGTTATAAAGTTTTTGACGAACTTAAATCAAGCTGGGTATAGCCTCTTGACCATGTTACTATTCTATTCTTGATAAATTTATTTCATAATTTCACGATTGCTTAAGTTTCATATTTTCCTTTCCTATATCCACTGTACTTTGCTAACTGACAACATACCATTGACCGGCCGAGTTTATGCTTCATCTTAAAAGATTCTATTTTAGTTTGACAGCAAATATTCTTTTCCAAAGACTAAGCATCTTGGATTTGCCTACATGGCATGCTAATAACATTACATCATGTGTATTTCATTTTGTTATGTGTACTTATTTGCGAGTAGAACACATTTCAAGCATTAAATTTATAGCCTTTCATTTAAGAGTAATTTTATCAAATCATATTTTCGTCTTGATGAATGAACATATAATATTTGAATAATTCTCTATAATCTGACAAAAGTACTTTATATTCTCTAACAATATAAAACATACCTTTAGTAATAAATCGAGTTAATTTATTCACATTATGAATTGCTGTTATTGAAAATATTCATCTTTTTGAAGGTGTTTTTTATAATTATGGTATCTATGTAGCTGTTTGTCTGGTTTTCTTTGTAATGTTGGTGTGTACGGATTAATGTTATTCGTTGCATAAAAACAATGTTTGAAAAAGAAAATCCTTCACCTGTAATAACATTGAATTTTAACACAATAACGTTCATATATTTTTTCTGTTATCAGTTTTCAGTTATTATTCAGTTATTTATCAAGGTGATGAATGTTTTATGAACATGTTTTGTCATCAGCATGTGAATTGCAATTTTCTTAAAGGGAAATTATAGTGATTTTATATGAGAAATAAGCATTTTGTTTCGCATTGTTAACAAATATTGCAAAAAGCAGGAATAATGTGTTAAGGTTTTTAATTGCAAACAATTAGTATTAACCATTCCTGACAGAGTATTTGTTTAATACCCTCTTCAGCATATTTGCATTCATATTTGTTATTGATGCTTTCTCTAACACTTGTATGATTATATTTTTTTAATTTAAAACCTTTAAACTTGATCATTTCTTTTCACACTAGACTTTTTGTTGAGAATAAATCATATGTTATTTCTAGTTCAAATCAACGAAATACAGTACCTTAAATCATACACTCTATATTTGCTATCTTACTTGATTTGCTATTTCTATGTATCATTATGAAGCATGATATTAAGAGGCATTGGATACTACATATATAAATAAACAAGAAGCTTCAAGCTTCCTGAATGCTATCTTCTAGATTTCTAATTTTTTTAGATTAGTACGACTAAATGTCTTGTATACTTTACGACATGATTTTAATTTAAGATCCATTTCTACACAAAAGACGTAATTTTATCACATGAAAAGTTTGCAATTATTTCATTAAACAGGTTTAATTCTTTGAAAAGTACTGCAAAAATTGTTCAATTTCATCCTTAAGATATCACCGTTTGGAAAGCAGAATATACATTAACAGGTCACCAGTGATATTATTTAATCTTACAATTAAGAATTAGTATTTGCTCAGAGTCGGCTTAT
Organism: Ruditapes philippinarum; assembly: GCF_026571515.1. Classification (NCBI taxonomy): domain Eukaryota; kingdom Metazoa; phylum Mollusca; class Bivalvia; order Venerida; family Veneridae; genus Ruditapes; species Ruditapes philippinarum. The sequence continues at coordinate 239,415 of NW_026862034.1, read as the reverse complement.
TAAATGTCCATTCATTGTTATGCATATGATGTTGATGATAAATTGGTATTTAATTCTCTCTGTGCTATTTGTGCCAAAATTGTAATTCTAACTGTTGGTATTGATCACGTCTTGCCTGAATCAAAGTTATTTGTAGAGTGTGACATTACACAAGACAAATTTGTAGATTCATATGATTGCAAACTATGTCTTCAAACCACCACGAAAAGTTTGTTTTGTATATTCATATTTGTTAATTGATTGACAGGCTATAAATTATCTCAGGAAATCATTATTCTGTCTTCTCCATTCAGTAATATATATCGTTAATAAAACACTCTCCAATCAGATGGTCATATTTGTATAAAATGTGAAAATTATCATGTCTAGAGAAAACGTCTGCTGTCGTAATTAATACATCGATTTACGAATAGCCTAAGGAAACTCAACCCAGATATGTTTGTTATGTATATTCATAATGAGACTGCTTGACGTATAAATTCAAAACACATTCAACATGCCAACAAACTTCATAACGACTTGCAATATTTTATTAGACATTTTAAAGTCATTTTTAATGTATTAAAAAATGTTAACTATGAATGGATAACTAGATGCTGATGGTTTAATCTTATTGTTATGTATTAGAAAGAGCACCGAAACACGAGGCTATCTGATTTGTACGAGGGGGCGTAGCCCGCGAGTATATATCAGATTGCCGAGTTTTTGGTGTTCTTTCTCTTTTGTATCATAGTCAAACATGAAAACACGTTCCCTGCTGTCACAATATGAAACCCCGGGAAAAAGTAACCAATGAACGAGCATCTGAATATGATATTTCTGTCGCTTTCCCTTTCTCTTCCGTCACAATATGTAAACCCCAGCAAAATGAACCAATCAATGGGCATGCTCTGGAGTGCGGGTAACTAATACCCGCACTCCAGTTAAAGCACTGTACATGTATATGTATACGATTTAACTCTGACACATTTTCAACAGAAAAGTCCCCAAACTATCTATCATACAAATATTGTAATAATGTTTATATATAATTCTATGCCTTTTTGAAAAGAAAGATTAAAGAATTGATGCTTTTTTGTATGACAATAGACTTACATAAGTATAATATTTATTGCGCTTTAACTTTTTCAAATAGATAACGGAATAGTACACAAAGTTAAATAAGTTGTAAAGGTAATTAAAAAATTTCATTAAGTTATCATCACATCGAATTTTAAGAATACGCCAATTTGCTGTTTAATATGCTAAGTTTATCTTACATTTATTTAAGACATAATATGTTTTTAGGAGTCTGCATGATTATTTCTGTACATTATAAATTAATGATTCGAATGATATATTAGTATTTAATGGCTCCTGTCTAGCCGTGGGTTACATTTATGTCATTAAGGCTATATTCTCCAGTATATCCCATCAACAACATATATAACGAATTTATAATAACGCATATTGTTAATTACGACAGGTTTATAAAAAAAAAACCTTTTGATTCACACGTAAAATAAGATGGCAATTGCTGCGCAAATGCTGTGCAATGGAAATATCAAATACAAAGTCATCATAGCAGTGTAACATTTAACTATTTTTTGAAGTAAGGACAATATGGAATAAAGAACTAAACGCAATAATAAATTGTATACATACACGTAGTTACCTGTCTACCATGTGTAGAAATATTTTAACGGTTTATACGGCATCGCATACAAAGTGTTTAAACCAATCAAGATACAAGATAATTTATATGAAACCTTTTGTGCAAATTTCATAAATGGGTACCTGTTCTAACTGAAAAAGCATTTTTAATCCCTGAAACGAATTTACATACGGGGGTTGATTTCCCTGTCATTGCAAGTTGGTGAGATTTTTTTCTGAACATTATTTACAATTTCGTTTTTACCAAATTATTAATTTAATATATCATTAACAGACTTTTGCAAACGGAATTGACTTTTTTCATCTAAACTAAAGAATTGTCATCTTTTTTTTATATATATAAACGAGTTGATATTTTTAAACTTAACTTTGTTATATGAGTTCATAAGCTTATTAAAAAGAAAAGTTATTCCAACTATGTTTAAGCTGTTTTAGTAAGCTTCCAAAACTTTGGCAACTTACCAACTTTGGCGATATATGACGAAAATAAGTCAGCCTTGCTAAACTGTTTGCTAAGAAATCATCTTTAGTTTTCAGTAAAATTTAATATTTCATTTTTTCTAATGTTAAGATAATTACATGATGATTATTAGGAAAACGAAGGGTTTTGACATGCATTCCCATTAGAATTATCTTAATTACTGACTTAATAACACAGTTGCTTCAAAAAGTTTAATAAATATTGTATTTCACGTTTTAAAGGATTGTCACAGTTTTTTAGTTTAAACATATCTCATTTTAAACATATTGTACAAACAACATTTACATTCAATCATGAATAGAATAACACAATACAATGCTGACAAAGGTCAGACACTAAAGCATAAAATCCTTATAAGGGCTTTTTATTACACAGGCTTAATAACTATAAATTAGAAAGGTTTTTGAAAATGTTTGAAATATTGAATGAGAAGAAAAGATAATTATTAATATTAGTAGATTGAAGACAGATTAAAGTTGACATGCATGTCTTCTGTTGAGATGTATACATATATAATCTTATCTATAAATATATAAGGAAAACTATGGTAATATCATAAAATGCATTACATTTTTCAGATGATGCACATGACAGTGTCAAAGCCAACAAAAGAAATACATGTAGATGAATACTTTCTTTATAATAATAATAATAATACCTTACAAGCAATTGCGAATTAATCGATTCCTACTTAAAAGATAAAATGATTTCTTTTGATAAAGTTATTTATCTAATAATAACTAGGTGATTTTAGTAATGTTTTAAATTAGTAAAATCTTTAGGAATTTTACATTATCCCTCGTAATATAAATAGGTATTTTGTAAAATGCCTTATTGCATTTATGTAATAGTTAACACAAAGTACTATCTTGTTTTTTTTAAAGAATTGTGTCGAGAAGTTCTTGTTTACATAAAAGCAACACATTTTTTTAATTTCTGTGAAATTTGCTGGTATATATCATATAAATATAATAACACATACAAAAAAGAAGTTCCTTGTGTAACATATACATAAATATATTTTTTGGTGTACGAGTAATTTGAACAGTAAAAGACAAAATCAAAAACAGCTTTTAATCATTTTCATTATCTTATCTTTTTGAAGTCCTTAAGACTCAATACAACAGGGATTTAAGTAATCGTTAAAGTGCTGTTTAAAAAACTTAAATGCGAATATAAAATGTGTAATCTCAATATGTCCAACTGGTTTTGCAAATTGTTATAACATGTTTGGTCCAAATATTTTGACATTTATTGATAGCCTCACCATGTAATATTAACATAAACATCCGAGTTGAAAATGTTTTACAAGTCAAATGCTTCCTTTTATCTTAAAACAGATGATAACTCAAATCAAGCATTATGTCTTCGGAATTGACATATCTCTATTATGATTGCCTAATTTAAACGACAGATACAGTTATATTGAATCAGCATCTTACGAAAAATCGATTTCAAAACCATCTTTTGCTGTTTAATATCAACAATTATTTAATTTTACCCATGAAATATGGTGCTATATCAGTCAAATATATTTCATATTTTTTAAAAATAAATATGAAATATAAATATGAAAGTGGGCGGAGTCAAAACTCATATTTATTTTAAGGGACTTCTTTCGCCATTTTGTTTGAAAAATCTGAAAAATACAAAACAACTTTTTGTTGAATTTTGTTTTGAAAACTATCTAGAATGATAGAAAATGGTCTATGAAAATAAATCCGAACACCAATATCTTTACTTCAGTCATTAACGGTGTACAGACGTTACAAGCATTAAATTTATAGCCTTTTTAGTCCCCTACGGTTTACCGGAGGGGATTTAGGTTTACCCTCCGTCCGTCCGTCCGTCTGTCTGTCTGTCTGTCCGTCCGTCCGTCCACAAAACTGGATCCCGCGATAACTTAAAAAGTACTGAAAATATTTTTATGAAACTTGATATATGGATAGATGGCAGTATGGAGATTCTTCCTATGTTGAAAATTCTGGTTGCTATGGCAACAAATAGGCTGAAAATATGGCAAATTTTACACATAAACTGGATCCAGTGATAACGCAAAAAGTTATGAAACTTGAAATATGGGTAGATGGCAGTCTGGAGATTATGCACGTCTTTTGCTTTTCTTCCTATGTTGAAAATTCTGGTTGCTCTGGCAACACATAGACTGAAAATATGGCAAATTTTACACATAAACTGAATCCAGTGATAACTCAAAAAGTACTTGAAATAGTTTTATGAAACTTGACATATGGGCAGATGGCAGTCTGGAAATTTTGCATGTCTTATCTGTTCTTCCTATTTTGAAAAAAATATAGGTTGCCTTGGCAACAAATAGGCTTAAAACATGGCAAGCAAATATAACAATTTTTGTGAAAAGTCAAAAAGAGCTGAAAATTTTTATGAAATTGCATCTTTAATTCAAAAAAGTTATCTCCTTTTTAAGAATTTTGCTTTTAAAAATGTTATATTTTGGTAACAGGGATGTTTCAAATATTAACTATAGAGTGTCCTTCAGTCCGTCTGTCTGTCTGCTCATAAAAACTGTTTCCTGTGATCACTTTTAAAGAACTTTTCCAACAAATTTACTTAAAATAGAGACAAATTGAAATATTAGTGAATGGCCAATGGCCCTTCAGAATGTTGATGGGGTTCTAACCGGTAGGGGACTTATGGATTGCTTGCAATACTATGATAATTGCTTGTATTTAAGAGTGATGATATTAAATCATATTTTCATCTTGATGAATAAACATATAATATTTGAATAATTCTCTGTAAGCTGTCAAAAGTACTTTATATTCCTTTACAATTTGAAACAAACATTTAGTAATATATCGAAATAACTTATGCACATTATGAATTGCTGTTATTGAAAATATTCATCTATTTGAATGTATTTTTATAATTATGGTATCTATGTAGCTGTTTGTCTGGTTTTCTTTGTAATGTTGGTGCGTACAGATTAATGTTATTCGTTGCAAAAAAAACAAACAATATTTGAAAGAGAAAATCCCTCACCTGTAATGACATTGAATTTTAACACAATAACGTTCATATATTTTCTTCTGATATCAGTTTTCAGTTATTTGCTTTCAAGGTGATGAATGTTTTATGAACATGTTTTGTCATCAGCATGTTAATTGCATTGTTCATCAAGGGAAATTATGGTGATGTTTATATGAGAAATGAGCATTTTGTTTTGCATATAGCAGCAGAAGAATTTGTTTGGATTTTTGATTGCACATAATTTGTATTAACCATTCCTGAAAGGGAATATTTGTTTAATACCCTCTTCAGCATATTTTCATTCATATTTGTTATTGATGCCTTCTCTAACACTTCTATGATTATAATTTTTTTTATTAAAAACCTTTAAACTAGATCAATTTTGTTCATACTTTACTTTTAATTTATAAAGAAATGCGATGTATTTGTTGAGGATAAATCATATGTTATTTATAGTTCAACTAAAGAAAGAAATAACAATGTTCAACGAAATACAGTACGTTAAATGATGCACACTATATTTGCTATCTTACTTGATTTGCTATTTCTATGTATCATCATGAAGCATGACATTTAGAGGCATTAGATAAGGAAGGAAGCTTCAAACTTTCTGAATGCTATTTTCGACATTTTTAATTTATTTAGATTACTACGACTAAATGTCTTTTACACTTTACGACATGATTTTAATTTAAAATCCATTTCTACACAAAAGACGTATTTTCATCACATGAAAGCTTTGCAATTATTTCATTAAACAGGTTCAATTCTTTGAAACGTACTGCAAAGAATTGTTCAGTTTCATCCGTTGATATCATCCGTTTGGAAAGCAGTACACACATCAACAGGTCACCAGTGATATTAGTTAATCTCACAATTAAGAATTAGTATTTGCGTAGAGACGGCTTATTTAATTTCCATTCATTGTTATGCATATGATGTGGGATGATAAATTGGTATTTAATTCTCTTTGTGCTATTTGTGCCAAAATTGTAATTCTAACTCTTGGTATTGATCACGTCTTGCCTGAATCAAAGATATTTGAAGAGTGTGACATTAAACCAGACAAACCTGTAGATTCATATGAATGCAAACTACAAAATCTCAATTTTCAAATTCATTTTTCTAAACGATTTGTGTATTATATAGTTAGAAATAATTAAATGAACTCATGTAGCTCGAACGAAGTGAAGTAAATTTATTTGTATCTCACTTGATTGACAGATGCAGTTTATTTGCATATGAATGCAAACTACAAAATCTAAATCTCAATTTTCGAATTCACTTTTCTAAACAATTTGTGTATTATATAGTTTGAAATAATACAAAATATCTTAAACTCATGTAGCTCCAACGAAGTGAAGTAAATTTATTTGTATCTCATTTGATTGACAGATACAGTTTATTTGTAAGTGTACCATAACTATTCTTATCTAATATATTGACATGCATGTCTTCTCGAATTCACTTTTCTAAACAATTTGTGTATTATATAGTTTGAAATAATACAAAATATCTTAAACTCATGTAGCTCCAACGAAGTGAAGTAAATTTATTTGTATCTCATTTGATTGACAGATACAGTTTATTTGTAAGTGTACCATAACTATTCTTATCTAATATATTGACATGCATGTCTTCTCTTCTGTTAAGATTTATACATGTATAATCTAATTTATTAAAATATAAGGAAAACCAAGGTAATATTATAACATGCAATTTATATTCCTAAGATGATGCACATGACAATGTCAAGGCCATTAACAGAAATAGATAAATACTTTCTTTTAAGATTATCATAATAATACCAAACAAGCAATGACGAAATGATCGATTCCATCTTTAAGATAAAGTAATTAAATTTAATAAATTATTTATCTAAGAACGTTTTATAGCTTGCATTCTTCACACTACACTTAGATCTTCACTATTTGTTATCTGATTTCGCTTAGTCTGATGATAAATAAAAAAACGTATCTCAAATTGTTTCTGAATTATTATACCATTCATATTTCAAACACTGTCACACAGATGACAAAATACCATTGCTAAATAAATGATATTTTAGCTTAAAATTGAGATAATGATAGAGCATTGGTAAATAAGGAAGTCGTACTTTTGTTAACATAAAGATAAAATAAATCATTTGAATATAAGACAAACCATAACACTAGAGACAAAAGACAAACAAGAATCTAGAATGATTAAAGGAACAGAGAATATTTCTATTGAAATAATAGTTTAACCTTCAGAATTCTAATCAATCAATGTTAGGAGGAACATATGTTATATCTTAAACAAATAAACAATAGACATCAAAAATGATTCAATCAATCAAAGTTTCTCTTATGTTTCATCGTAAATATCAAAAGACAAAAAGGATGATAAAAGACATTGACTGCGCGATAAAAATTAAATATGGACTCTAAGAATAATGTTACTTGATCGACAAACATGTATTATACTGAATGTGGTATGAATAAAAATATTTTATGAGATCAGTGTAACATTTTATCATGATAGAAATGTTTACCTAGTCAAGAACTATAGGTGACAATCAATTTAGGAATGAAATTATGACATGATTTCTGTTGTTATATATACATGCATATTATCATATAAATATGATAACATATATCTTTGTGATTTATCAAATTATCAAATGATATAGATAACAATATTTTTAATAATCGTTAAGGTAAGGATTAAACATTTAAGACGCTCTTCATCAGTCTATCAATAAAGATAAAGAAGTTTAATTATATACACAATTCAACATAGATATTCTGAAAATATTTTGACTATGCTGGTAAAATGTACACGTAATAAAAAGAGCATCGAAGCATGAGGCTATCTGATTTGTACGAGGGGGCGTAGCCCCTGAATATTAATCAGATTGCCGAGTGTTTTGATGTTCTTTCTCTTTTGTATCATAGTCAAACATAAAAACACGTTCCCTGTTGTCACAATATGAAACCGCGGGAAAAAGCAACCAATAAACGAGCATCTGAATATGATATATATGTCGCTTTCCCTTCTCTTCCGACACAATAAGTGAACTTCAGCAAAAATGAACCAATCAATGGGAATGCTCTGGAGTGCGGGTATTTAATACCTGCACTCCAGTTAACGCACTGTGCATGTATATGAATACGATTTAACTGTGACACATTTTCAACAGAAAGGTCCCCAAACTATGATATAAGGAGTAGTTGTAGTCTTTGTTCTTGGTGTATTTTTTCTCAAAAGTGGTTTCAATGACGTAAGGACACAACGCAATGATGTACTTTTTTCATAGTTGACACTGAAGAAGGTGTTACAATTCCTTTCATATTTTAAGCAATTGCATACTAATAAAGAAACAGAACTGGTAAATAGAGAAATTAGTATTGAATATAAAATATTTCACTTTGCAACGAGTATTTGTTAAAACTTTTTTAATTGAACTATACTCTTTTTCTGTTTCATGTAAACAGTTAAAGAAAAAACCAAAAACAGCTTTCATCATTTTCATTACCTTGTCTTTTGAAGTTCTTAACGCTCCATACCGTTTGATACATGATTTTGAGTAACTGTTAAAGTGCTCTTTAAAAGTACTTGAAATGGTGATATGCGAATAAAAATGTGTTATCTCAATATGTCCAACTGGTTTTGCAAATTGTTATAACATCTTTGGTCCAAATATTTTGATATTTCTTGATAGCCTCAACATGTTATATCAACATAAACATCCGAGTTGAAAATGTTTTACAAGTCAAATGCTTCCCTTCATCTTAAAATAGATTATAATGAAAATCAAAATTATTATTATTATATCAGAGTTGACATATTTTTATTATGATTACCTAATTTTAAATATTAAATATTTGCTATACAACCGATACAGTTTAATTAAATCAGCATCTTACGAAAAATCGATTTCAAAACCATCCTTTTTGCAGATTTATATCAATAGTTATTCGTTTGAAATTAAATTTTAAATTGGTTCTTGCGCCACGTAAGCTTAGACCTCAATTCTGAAATTACCGATCTTATCAGTTTTATATTCTATTGTCTGATTAAAAAGCAGCAATTTTGAGCTTCTAAAGGAACTAATTTCAAACGTTAACATTTTAACTTTTGCGAATATTATTCATATCAATAACAGTACATTAATCAGTACCATGTGTTTTTTTTTAATTTTGGTTGACATTTGGTATTTTTCCTAATAAAGGACGTTGAAATCATTTCTACGTTTTGAATGATATATAATCTTGACGGCAGATTCATGTTTATAATGAAACCTTAGAATGAGAGGAGAAAACTAAGAGTTATTTCATAGTTATAAAGTATTTGACGAACTTAAATCAAGCTGGGTATAGACTCTTGACCATGTTATTATTTTATTCTTGATAAATATATTTCATGATTTCACGATTGCTAAAGTAACATATCTTCCTTTTCTATATCCACTGTACTTTGCTACCGACAACATACCGGTGACCGGCCGAATTTATTCTTAAACTTTAAAGATTCTTTTTAGCTGTACAGCAAATATTCTTTTCCAAAGACTAAAGATCTTGGATTTGCCTACATGTCATGTTCATAACATTACATCATGTGTATTTTATTTTGTAGTATATACTCTTGCATGTAAGAGTGATGTTCTTAAATCATATTATTGTCTCCATGAATGAACATATTCAAATAATTTTCTGTAATCTGTCAAAAGTTTTTTATATTCCTTTACCATTTAAGACATCATGTTATTATTTATAATCAAGATAAACACATATTAACTTATATGATAAAAATGACAGATGCAATATGAATATGTAAATCAGCAGAAAACCATGAATATAGTGTCAGTGTTTATATAATCCCGTATAATGATACAGTCAGTGTGTTTGCGCATTCGACAAAGACTAGTTTCATCATAATTGTTTCTAGTATTAAAAACGAGTGATCTTAAACACATCATTTTATAATGTACTTATATATATAAAAATTTATGAATTGCTGTCATTGAAACTATTCATCTTTTTGTATTTTTTATAATTATGATATCTATGTAGCTGTTTGTCTGGTTTACTTTGTAATGATGGTGTGTACGGATTAATGTTCTCCGTTTCATAAAAACAATATTTGAAACAGAGAATCCTTCACCTGTAATGACATTGATTTTTTACACAATAACTTTCATATATTTTTTCTGTTATCAGTTTTCAGTTATCTGCTTTCAAGGTGATTAATGTTTTATGAACATGTATTGTCATCAGCATGTAAATGGTAATGTTCATCAAGGGAAATTATGGTGAATTTTATATGAGAAATGAGCATTTTGTTTTTTACATTGTTAACAAATATTGCAAGAAGCAGAAAATAATGTGTTTGGATTTTTGATTGCAACAATTTGTTTTAACCGTTCTTGGCGAAGAGTATTTGTTTAATACCTTCTTCAGCATATTTGCATTCATATGTGTTATTGATGCTTTCTCTTACACTTGAATGATCATATCAATTTTAATTAAAAAAATTCTCTCTATGCTGTTTGTGCCAAAATTGTAATTCTAACTCTTGGTAATGACCACGTCTTGTCTGAATCAAAGTTATTTGTAGAGTGTGACATTAAACCAGACAAATCTGTAGATTCATATGAATGCAAACTACAAAATCTCATTTTTAGTCATTTTTCTTACACAATTCGTGTTTTATATAGTTAGAAATAAATAAACATATTTTGAACGTATAATGCTCGAAGTGAAGTAAATTTTATTTTTGTTTCTGTCTTTTGCATCATTATTCATTTTTAGATAATTGTTTCTTTTTTAATCCTTGATGATATGACTTGTTTTATTGTTACAAAATCTTACACAAAAAGAATTTGCTGTAATCCATCTCCATTGAAGAAATTCGTCTTGAAGTCGTATTCATAAGATATTCTTTAAAGTACATCCACAAATATATACCATAGAGAATGTCTATTATAACCAGCAAGAAAAGTTTGTTTTATATATACATATTTGTTCCTTGATTGACAGGCTATAAATTATCTTAGGACATCATTATGCTGTCTTCTCCATTCACTAATATATCTCGTTAATAAAACACTCTTCAATCAGATTATCATATTTGTATAAAATATAAGAATTATCATGTCTAGAGAAAACGTCTGCTGTCTTAATTAATGCATCGATTTAGAAATAGCCTAGGACAACTCAACCCAGATATGTCTGTTATGTATTTTCATAATGAGACTGCTTGACGTATAAATTCAAAACATATTCAAGATAAATGCCGATAAACGTCATTATGACTTGCAATATTTTATTAGATATTTCTTATATTTATACAGTATTTTTAATATGTTTCTTAAGTTTAAATAGCGGGCTATGAATGCTGGTTTGATTCAAAACAAAACAAAATTGCTGCAACGTTCCAATCGTGTAAGAAATGATAAATATACTGTAAAATTAAAATCACCCATTTTAGCATGTGAATGACAATCTGTTATAAACCATAAGTTAGTCAACGATGTTAAAAGTGTATAGAAGTTTAAAGTTGTTACCTGTTGTTTTATCAAATGAAACCAAATATACAAAAATAATTGTTAGTCGTTTGTCACTAGCTAGGACACATGTAATATGTATCATCGTATGAATAGGAGCTTTGCAGAATGTTAAGACGCTAACAGACACTTCATTGCTCCTTTTCTATTTGTGAATAAAAGGAAAGACCTGAAAAGGTGACACAATTATTTTTATATTTATTAAACTTTTTAAAGTGTTCATCATGCTAGTAACATGCTAGTAACTATGTGTAACTATTACTTAATTCGCATTTCTCTCTATACATGTAAAGTGTCCTGTACTTCTTTGAACCGTGAAAACAATTTTCGTGTGACACCAAACATATAATTAAATTTCAAAGAAGTTATTTTGACTTTACAAAGGTTAAACATTTAAAGTTTGATTACTAATCAAAATGGACTGCTATTGTCCTTCGTTTCATGTCGAATACAATTTAAACTTTTCTATGTTTTCAATGGTGTTTTAACTTCAGGCCAAGGTTCTTCTTACCATTGCTATGAAATAGAAATAAATGATAAAGTAAATGATGTACAAGCAAAATGTCAGATTGACTACACAATTATGTGAATGTATGCTTATGTTCATATAATTTAGTATGCTACTTATTAGTCTCTCAATTATTCGCGTCTTTCTGTAATGAAAATAAATGACTTTTTTCATAGAAATATTTAATCAAGCGATCAAAAGTGAATGGTTTATTTTAAAAAACTTAGTCGTGACATACTGTTTTTTTTACTATTTTAGTATAAAGATACTCAACTAATTAATGTTGAAATACTTAAACATTTTTTAAAGTGATGAATTTGTGATGAACATATTGTGCATTATATTTTCATGAACCTCTATGCAAACAATTTAAAACCTTTATCCTATTTATTGTTTGTATTTTTTACTAGAAACTGAAGGGTAATATGAATCTTTTAGACGTTCATTCGCGCATTTTCATTTTAGTATAATTTCAAATATAAATTTATAGAATAGGGCCGAGTAGTCGCTAATTAATACTTTTTGTGTCATTTGTATCAATATATTTTGCAAATGACAATATTGACCTTTGTCACTTGTTGTAATCATTTTAATATGTTGCAAAACTAGACACATCTCTTGCTTACCGATGGAAAATAATAAGAAAATATAGATTCCGTGCAAATATTTCGTATTATGATTGCATTATGTTGTCATAATGGATTTTTAATGGCGTAAAAATAATAACCGGCATTTAAAAGGTGTGATTAATTTCATACGTCTTTACAGTTGTAGTTTGTAGTTTGTATATTGATATTTTACGGAGGCATTTTTCAATCAAAGTGCTGAAGGCACTGCAGTTGGGACGTATGAAGGATCAAATAACTATTTTTTTCTATTTCGGGGCAGATAATTCAATGAGTGAAGGGTGTTGCCGGTTGATAAATATAAAGTGCACAATTCAGTAAATGAACAGTAGTTGATACAATTATTCTATGACACACATGTTCAAATATAATATTTTAAATATAAGGTTACATGTACGTGTAGGTCGATCATAAACCGTTATTGGCCTTTTTTGACAAGAGAAACAAGTGAAATTAGAGCTACCAGAGGAAACTGCAAGCTTGACTATTTTAACACATGACATTATAAAGGGAGACAAAGCTATGAAAAAATAATCAATTGTGATATATATCAAATTTTCTGTATCAGTATCAAGTAAACACTCAAATGGTCAATATTTTTTGCATCACATTATATGAATGTGACCATGTCATTAGAACTTATAATGGCCTTTGTTTACTGCAATTCTCATGCTAATCTCTTTCACTGTATAACGTTTACAAAGTTTCAATCAAATTCCTTCAATATTTTAATCCTCTCTCAGAACAGTATCATGAAATATATACGGAGATAATTCAAAAACTAAGTAATGTAGAATTTTGGTTATTTGACACAAGACTTCTGCTCACTAGTCTCTACAACTGTATTTAGTTTGAGTGTGATATCATTGAAAAGATTTACTCCAGACAACCATTATTTTAAAAGTTGTTGTACATGTATTTTAAGAGATGATAATTGTAAAATTAAGCTAGAAACTAGAACTCCGCGAGTCGGATGTGTCGCCTTGTGAACAATGTAGTTTAGGAGAAATGGCCAGGACAAAAACGAAATATGAAAAATAACAAAGGGCAATAACTAAAAAAATAATAAGTTCAGAGCAGCAGTTTCTGAACACTGCACTTCTTATCAATAAGATCTATCATACTATGATGGTTCAAGTCCATAGCTTTCATACTTGAGGAGAAATGACCAGGACAAAAATAAAGAAAGAAAATCAACAAAGGGCAATAACTCAAAAATAAGAAATGCAGAGTACCAGTTCTTGTGCACTGCACTTCTTCTTAATGAGATCTATCATCCTATGAAGTTTCAAGTCCATAGCTTTTATACTCAACGAGAAATGGCCCGGACAAAATTAAAGTATGAAAATAAACAAAGGGCAATAACTCAAAAAATAAGAAATGCAGAGTAACAGTTCTTGTGCACTGCACTTCTTCTTAATGAGACCTATCATTCTATGAAGTTTCAAGTCCATGGCTTTTATTAATTATGAGAAATGGCCCAGACAAAAATAAAATATGAAAATTAACAAAGGGCAATAACTCAAAAATTAGGAAGTACAGAGTACTGGTTCTTGTGCACTGCACTTTTTCTTAATGAGATCTATCCTCCTATGAAGTATCAAGTCCATAGCTTTTTTAGTTGAAGAGAAATGGCCCGGACAAAATTAAAGTATGAAAATTAACAAAGGGCAATAACTCAAAAAATAAGAACTGCAGAGTACCGGTCCTTGTGCACTGCACTTCGGGTTATTAAAAGAAGCATGCATACCAAGTTTGAAGTCAATCAGACTTATAGTGACTGAGTTATGCTCCGGACAAGCTTTAGGGGACGCCGACAACGACACAGACGCCGCCGACAAAAGTAACCCCTATTTTGTCACCTTTTCAAGGCGACACAAAAATTCGGGTTCTTTGAAAAAACACTTTCTTTCACTTGATTATTTTCGCTGTGTAAAAGTTTAATCAAATTTCATCAACTCTTTTCCAGTATTTCTCTGGACAAGCATAACTAAGTACATGTATAATAAAGGTAGATAATTAAATAAGAGGGCCACGATGGCTCTGAGGTTGCTCACCTGTATATACCCCCCCACCCTGCAGGGCCAGTTTTAACCCAAGGGCTTTTATTTGAACAAACTTGGAAGACATCCATAAGAAGATGATTCATGCTAAACATCAAAGCTCTAGTTTATTGGGTTTTTTTAAAGAAGATTTTTTAAGTTTTTACTAACACATACTGTTAAAAACAATGACAACCCTGGAGCAGGGCCAGTTTTGACCCCAGGGCTTTTATTTTAACAAACTTTGTAGACACTCACTAGAAGATGTTTCAACTTATAATATAAACTCTAGCTATTTGGGTTCTTTAAAAAAGATTTTTGAAGTTTTTACTATATGCATATAGGGAAAATCAATGATCCCCTGGGGCAGGGCCAATTTTGACCCCGGGGCTTTTATTTGAACAAACTTGGTAGACACTCATTAGAAGATGTTCATGCTAAATATCTTAGCTCTAGCTCTTTGGGTTCTTTAAAAGAAGATTTTTAAGTTTTTACTATTTGCATTTAAAGAAAATTAATGACCCCCTGGGGCAGGACCAATTTTGACCCCAGGGCTTTTATTTAACAATCTTTGTAAACACTCACTAGAAGATATTTCATGCTAAATATCTTAGCTCTAGCTCTTTTAGTTCCTTAAAAGAAGATTTTTTAAAGTTTTTACTATATGCATTTAAAGAAAATTAATGACCCCCTGGGGCAGGACCAATTTTGACCCCGGGCCTTTTATTTGAACAAACTTGGTAAACTCTAATTAGATGATGTTTCATGCTTAATATCTTAGCTCTAGCTCTTTGGGTTCTTTAAAAGAAGATTTTATAAAGTTTTTACTATATGCACATAGGGAAAATCAATGACCCCTGGGGCGGGGCCAATTTTGACCCCAGGGCTTTTATTTAAAAAACTTGGTAGACACTCACTAAAGGATGTTTCAAGCCAAATATCTAAGCTGTAGCTCTTAGGGTTTTTTTAAAGATGATATTTAAAGTTTTTTACTTTCGGTTCCCATGGCAACCAGAGTTCAGCATGGAATTAAATTCTTTGCACAATTTTTAAAGGTGACAGCCAAAGGAACATTCTTGTGAAGTTTGGATGAAATTAGCGTAGTGGTTTATGAGGAGATGTCATTTAAAGTAAAAGTTTACGGCCGGACGAAAAGGGATCACAAAAGCTTGACCTGTCACTTTGTGACAGGTGAGCTAAAAACTAAGGAATGGAGTTATGGTTCTTTGACACATTGGAAAATTCGAGTCGTTCAAGTTGATGCAGATTCAGTGATAGTTTGGAATAAGCATTTTTAACTTAAGGGATATAATTAAAACATGAAGCAAGGTAGAGTTATGTTTCTTGAACATTGCACTTCCTCTTAAAAGTCTCTATCACTTTGTGAAGTTTACATAAAATCCCTTCAATACATATTTAGTTATATTCATATTTCGGACAAGAGTGTGAAGGACAAATGTCTTCCTAAGTACAGACTATGTTTTTTTTCCTTTATCAACTAAAATCTCAAAAACACCATTAAAAACATATTTTCCTCCCATGAGCAACCCTTTTTCCCAAAAGTACAAGTCTGTATGGAATGAACACAGATATTTATCCATAATATTACTTGAGTCCATACCGACAGATGGTTAAGACCGCAACTATATTCTCTCCCTTTCAGGAGCATAAATTATAATAACATGCTAAATCTCTGTATAGTTCTATATCAGATACCAGTATGATGAACCTTACTTTTGTACCATTTAAGTTATAGCAAAATTCAGCTTTCATTGACATACAGAAATGGGTCAGCCTTTAGTCCCCTCTTAATGAAAATAGAAGGGGACTAATAACAACAATTTATTCTCATAGTTTCAATTCTCAGGTTTATTACTTATCATTACACCAGGCAAGCTAAGATACATGTTAAAACCACAGGCACTATATACCACATTTACCCATATACGCTCATAATACTATATATAAAGAATAAAGGTCCCTAACGAGAGAAAAATATCATGCAAAACAAACAAGAACTGTTCGGTAAAAATACACCAGATCACTATTTTATCTTTGTGGTTGTCTCTAGGAATAATGTATCCTATCATAAACACTTTTTACTTCATCGAAATCCTACAAAATGCTCCAAAATACGAGCAAGTTTCCAAATTTCACTGAAATGTCATTGCATGTCGTTTTCGACGTCCAAGCGATGCGTGTAAACAAAGGTGAATTCTGGTCAATTTCTACAAAATCAACGAATAACTGTTAAGATTTCGACATACTTTCTTTAAGGCAACTTGTATACAGTCAAACTGCGATGTCTTTACTTCACAACTGTCCGACGATAACACTAACAAGCTAAAAAATTAAAAATAATTGACAGCTCCGTTCCAGAAAGTAACCATTTCCTACATTACCGCACTGAATATAAGGTAAAGTAATGATTGGTTAAGCGGAAAATCCGAGTTTTAACATTTTCCTTCAACACAATGTTCATGACTGGCCTTTACTATTGACAGGGGATTCAATTCAGACTAGCCCTCTAAAATACTCCAACTAGTCCAAAGTGTTAATGGTGCCTATACAGTTATGATCACTACATCTGGAAACTGGAGATTCCCACCGAGTGTGATGCTTATCTTCATTCGCTTGACAGTGACACATGTCCACCTTAAAAAAAAGCAATAAAAATTATATGAAGTGCAATAATTTGCAAAAAAATGCTTATCTTATTTGTCTCTTCTTACATTTATAATGCAGAGCACTAGATTTGTGTGTCAGTCATACAAAATGACTTTCAATAATACTATTTAAATATATTTGAAATACAATTTCTTTAATAAATACTCATATAGTAATACTAAATTCCTTTTTTGTGATATTTTTTCTGACACATATGTGCAGACAGTACATTGTGTACACCGGTCTTACTGACCTGTGTGATACCATTCTAAGCATGATGCCAAGAAAATTTTGGACTTGTGAGAGGCTGTAAATGACCCCAGATTGATCATAAGGTAATGTGTAACCAACGCTGAAAAGCATTTGACTATATCTCAATCCATTGAGAAGTGGCATCACTTTGAAATCAATTTTGATTGAAAAAATCGAGGCAAAATAGTGATTTTGGGCAATTTTGAGATGTCCCCTCGTTGCCATGGTAACAGAAAATTTAAGCCTGAGCATGTTGTTGCAAGGGCAATGGTCCAGTCAACATTTGTGCCAAGTTTGATTAGTGTTGAAGCAGTTTTTATAGTATTATAGCAATTTGAACTTGTAACGGGAGACTTTTCAATGAAAACAGCCATTTTTCACAAAATGCTCATGAAGTAATGGGTTAAGAAATTTTGCATCTTGATTGGGAAAAATATTTAGTACCATGTACAAAGTTGTTAATCCAACAAATTGTATATCATTCAAAGCATAAAAAATACATAAAAATACATAAAAAATTGACAATGGAATGTGTTTTTGAACATCATCTGTCTGGTACCATATTGGATTGAAATGGAATGAAGAAAAATTGTCAGCTTTGATAACGGGAATTTTGACTTATGATTTTTTTCTAAACTTGGAAAAGAAAAAAAGCATATTTGGCATTATTTGCCACTGGGAATGGGTCTGTTAATCTGACCCGTGGTGACACTGGTAAAAATGCATGTTTTCATTAATTTTTTTTGGAAAACAGTTTGGTTTGTGAAATATACATTAAATATTATATAAGTACCTGTTGTTTGTAATAATCTTCTAGTCTTTCTTTAATCTTATACTGTACTTTTTTCTAGCTACATGTACCAGCCTTTCCAAGTGAATATTAAAGTAAATAATCTTTTATTTCCCTGAAAATATCAATTTAGAGATTTCATTTCAAAATCATCCAATACTACTCTCTTAGTGTGTGTATATACAGAGACATATAAATACATTTTATGTATTTTAACGTCTCTGGTATATACAATGTATATATGTGTCTACACAATGAATATATATGTTAACACTATAATATGATTGTGTACAGCATGTAATGACATAATTAAAATTTGAAAAATTTATGATAATAAAATATTAATAATATTCTTCATATTACTCCACAGTATTACCACTAAAATAGAAAATGTTCTATCATTTTATTATGATATCTTTTTTTTACATGTAGATTTGTGAAAAAAATGTGAATATCAGTAGTGTCAAAAATTGTTAAATCATAATTATAAAATGTCTAATTAACACTGATAAATTACTTCAACCATGTATTGAGAACAGGTATAGATCATTTCCAACAGTCTTGCTGTTGTGTTGACATTTTCGCGACATGGTTGTGTGTCTGCCTTGTAATCAAGAGGTCTGGGGTTCAAATCCCTTTAAGTGCCTGAAGATTTTTCAGGTTAACAATTATCAAGGTGGCAGTGATTTTTTTTTTCAACTTTCAAAACAACCTGTGGCTTTATAAATGGGAAACTATAGCTTGATTAATCAGAAAAGAGGAAAAATTTCAACCACTGAAAATGGAATTTACCCATACATTTAAAAAAAGTGTAATTCAATTTAAAGGGGTTCCATTGAGGTATTTTGTCATGATGGGACTGAAATATTTTTTCCAGATAAATGTACCATTTGATGAATGTTTAGAACACTAATCTTTGTACAAACTTTTAGATCATTTGCGCACTTCGTTTTTCCAGAATAGTTATTCAAATTGTAAAAAGATGACCCAAAATGAAATGACTAGACTTTAAATAGATATAATAATTTATAAAGGTCAAAATAAAATTATTCTGAAATATTCAAGAATGTGCCCCATTTGGTAGAGACGTAACGGCCGTGACAAGACCAAAAAATTGTAGGCGTATATGCCGGTTTTCCTGTAAAGGCAGACATCTGTGTAATATCAATTTGTAAAATCTGTCGGTTTTGCAGTCTAAGTATGATCGAAATGTCTTGGGTACGAAAGACTCGAGATCTCCAAATTACTTCGAAATTATTTACGAAAGTTTTAGTCCTCGGAAACAAATTGGCATCAATAAATAAACTTAATATTATTAGTCATCAAATTCATAACATATTTTGCTTTATAACATACCTTATGAGCTTAACAGGCTGATAATTATGCTCGTGAAGTAGGTCGAAAAATATACCGGAAGTTGTCGGATTCATTTAACCTAATTATCGGCTAATTCAGAGACGAATAGATTATCTACATCTCTGGCTAATTCTATTTCAATATCCACTTTGCAATTATAAACTACAAAATTTATCCGATAAATAATGTCTTTTTTCAAAAATTCTGGAATATAATACAAAAAAATGTGATGATAAGGCGGATGAGTAAGTTAAATATTTGCAAGCCGTCAAGCACTATGGTAATGTAACGATTCGCCACACTAACGATTCGCCACATAACGATTCGACACAGAGTAATAACGATTCGCCACAGTTAAATAACGATTCGCCACGTGTTCAAATACAATTTTTTTTCACATTTGTTTTCAAACTCTTGATGGAAAACTTTTTTCCATTTTATATTTCATTTGTTAATTACATAAATTAATAACACTAAATACACATTTTATTGAATAAAAACACACGAAAACCAAATATTTTATTAACAAAATTACATAACACATTTTATAACTTCGTTATTTATATAAACTGGAAAAATATACGTGTACGTATATTTATTTTGTCTTGTAATTTGTCTTTGAATTTCTGAATATATTTAAATGCCATTATGTTTGTAATGTTTTGTACACGGACAATCTTTAAATTATACCTAAAATTTTAAAAAGAACTTTTTACGAAAAAACAAAAAAAACGTTAAAGCCATTAAAACATAAAATTTTTACTTTTGCGAATTTTGGGAAGGGAAATTTTGAATTTGCCATTTTTTAAATTTTCTTTTAAAAAAAATTTTTTGAAAGTTTTTTCCCAAAGTTTTCAAAGGATTTGAAATTTTAACAAAACCCCGTTTGGTCTACAGCTTTTTTTTTCTAGACTTTTAAACAATTTTAAAAGGTTTTTTAAATTTTGAAATTTGGCAAAAAGGAAATAAAAATAGATAAAAAAAAATGTCTACAAATTTTTTGGGGGGAAATTTTATTTTTAAATTTTTTTTATTTTTTGTTTTAATTTTCATTTAAAAAATGTACTGGAAAAAAAATTTTTAAAATGTCATAGAGCTTTATGGTCTACGAAATAAATGGGGGTTTAAAAGGACTACTAAAAACGGAAAAATTTAGCCAAACATTTTGGCACCCCTTTCTTTTTATGTGACAAAAACCCAAAAATTTAAAGAATTTATAAAATGTTTTAAGGTCCTTTGAACACATTGATTTTAAAAATTTTTTTGAAAAAATTACAAAGGAAATGTTCATCTTCCCAAAAGTTTTCTTTTGGTTTTTTTAAACCAAAGGAAAAAATTAAAAACCACCAAAAACTTTAACGTATTGAGTTTTCTCCGACCCCCACTTTTTGTAGTTTTTTTAAATTTTTAAAAACCGGGCAATTAAAAATTTAAAAAATTATGCCAAACTAAATCTTTAAAATGCTTTTCTTTAAAAAAAAAAAAATTTGGGACGAGAACAAAACGTTTTTTCAAGCGACGCTTTTTCCACATTTTAACATGATGCCATCTAAAATTTTTACACTTGACATGGGTTCTGTATATTTTTAAAAAGAATGAACAAGGAGGAGCTATGAAATATTTTTGTATGTGTTTAAGTATTTTTTAAACCCCCTAATCGGCATAATCGGCCCCGCTCAAATTAAATTTTTAAACAAAAATTAAACTTAATTGCCGCAATTGTTTTGAAATCTGAATATTTTCAGATTTTTAAAAGGGTAATTAAATATGTTTACAACAATTTCCCAAAGTGAAATTTGGCCCTTTTCCCTAAAACAATTTTTTGAAAAGAAAACCGTTTTTTTCAATACTTTGTTTTTAAAAATATGACACTATATTATAAAATATGAACTATAT
The DNA here is from genome assembly GCF_026571515.1 of Ruditapes philippinarum. NCBI lineage: Eukaryota > Metazoa > Mollusca > Bivalvia > Venerida > Veneridae > Ruditapes > Ruditapes philippinarum. The sequence continues at coordinate 217,591 of NW_026862034.1, read as the reverse complement.
ATTTATATATAAATATTAATTGACATATAATTATGTTTATGAGTAATTCAATAATTATTTCAAAATAATAATAAAATAATATATTACATTCCTGCACTAATGCTCACCATTTGTATATATGGGATGTGTATTTGATTTGTTCATCATTTCTTGCTATAAACATTTGAACAATATTTAATGCTGAATAAAATCTATTGTCATTGTCTATTAATGAGTTCAAATCTAAGTTAGATAAACACTGGCAATGGAAGAGATTTAAAATGGACAATATATATTAGATAGACCAATACCGGAGCGGACGACACTGAAAACGGAACTCGAGGGGAATGATAGTCCGTTAGGGGACTAATAAAGTTTCCCAAACATCACAATTAAGGTATCACAAGGTATTGTCATTGTAATAATGTTACTTTGATAAATTGAAAATCCTCGATGGGGGCCTTAACTTCATATTACTTGTATTAAGAAACATTATTAAATTATTGTCATTGTCAAATTATTAAAACAAAAGGAAAAAGTTTGTTGATTACTAAAAAATCATCGTTATAATCATACTGTGGCGAATTGTTATTTAACTGTGGCGAATCGTTATTACTCTGTGGCGAATCGTTATGTGGCGAATCGTTAGTGTGGCGAATCGTTACTAATTCAGCACTATGACCCAATTAATTTACTATCCCATTCATAGAATTATGTGACCTTTCAAATTATATCCGCTACGTTTCTAATACCGTAATTCAAGCTCAATTGCACATTATTTTCAAAAAATAAATTTCTTGTCTCCACTTCTGTTCGCAATAAATCGAAGTTTTCAGAAATTCAGAGCACTATTTTTCACTCGCGGCGGTTATGCGTCGGTCATGGTCGGGTGATCACTATGAATTCAGCTTAGCTTGATATGTTAGAATACAATATAGCATTTAGAGTGGCGATGAAACGTCACAACAGTGGGCGTTACCCTGTATGGTTGGAAATTTCGGGTTTGTAAGTGCACTAGTTGGGACTACGTCCCAACTAAAAAGTGTCGATAAATTTTGACATATGTGATACAAGATATTCAATTATGCTTATCGATGATTTATGAGACTGAAAACACTTTAATTGCTTTAAAGTTTATGATTATCAAAACGTTTGGTATTTTTGATTTAATCTTAGACTCTTAAGAATAGAAGTAGAATATCAATATGCCATACTGATATGTAATTTCAATGCGAAATATTCTATGTATCGTTAATCTGTTAAGTATGTACTCTTATGTCTTTGTTGTCAAGCTTGTCACTCCTTTGAGTGATAAATCTTGTCAACAAGTTTACGAAAGGAAACCCGTGCAGTTTCATTCAGCGCAGTTTTTCGTCTTCTGTTGCTATAATCATTTTATATACAGTTTTCATCAGGCGAAATGACAATTTTAAAGTTTTCTTTAATTTTCTTGATTAAGAAAGCAAACCAATATGTGATTAAAGTGAACAATAAACTATGATTGTGTAAAGGATTACACTCGCGCTTGCTATTTCTGACAGGTATTTGTTTCAATTTAAAAAAAGAAAACATTATATTTTATATTCTTATTCTAATATTGCCTAACGACCCGAATTATATCTGCTTACAACCGTTTATATTAAATCATATCACTTATTTAACAACATAATTATAAACAATAATATAAAATGATTGACAAGCTATAAATTATCTCTGATAATTATTATGCTGTCGTATCAAATCAGTTAACATCTCTTTAATTAAATTCTCATCAATCAGATTATCATACTGATATAGAAAATATGTAAATTATCGTGTCTAGTGAAAGTCTTATTTCCTAATCAATACATTGATTTACGTTTCGCTCAAGGAAAGTCAACACAGAGCTGTGTTTAAACTATTTTCATAATGAAATGAACTGAGATCAAGATATTATAGATGGCAATGTTATTTACTGATACATATTTGTGTATATTTTCTTTTGTTACGGCCAATATAGTGAATTAATACTGCATTCATGATTTTAAACACATACACAATATTAAACAAGGGGATGGGGCATAAGTGTCATGCTTTAAATTTAATTTTACGTTTTTTAAAGAATTGCAATTATTTTGATATCGATTTCAAAAAATAGTCTTCACTATGATTTCCAAGAGATTTAAGTAGTCAATTTTAACAAAAAAATACGATACAGAACATTTTGGATGAAAAAACTAAGTGTTATAGATGCTGCAAACAAATGTGATGGGCTATGTGAATTACTTTGATGCTAATCTGTAAAATAACCTTCAGAAGATCAAGATTTGCAATTTTCTTTGACTCAAGGTTGTCTACACACTTTTATAGTCCTCGCTTCAATTAAACACTGAATACTGTTTGGGCAAGTCACTCATTTTTAATTGTAGTTTGGTATTCTCAGATAATCCTTTCATACAATTTTGAACGGTTTAAGGTTTATCCTTTAATTGTTTCGAGTAGCTGAAAAGAAATGGTCTATTTAGTAGTTACAGAAAGGATAAGAATCGCATCATTGCAATTGCTTTGTATTTACGACAAATTAGTTTTTGTTTAATGTTTGTAAATGTCTAGACACTTTCTAATGTAACTGTCACAATTAAATATCAAATATATTCAATCTAAGATTAATCGAAAGTTAACTTTTGAGCACTGTTTCGTCGACTCCATTGGGAAAAATGCAATTAGCTTTTAAATTTGTAAAAGAACTTTCCTTAGAGGTATTGCTTTACAAACTAAGCAAGACTGTTCAACAAGATTTGTTCATATATTCGAGAAATTTAGAAGTTAGAAATGATTATAAAGTCAAACTTTTAACATTCCGTTTCCAGCATGTTACTATGAAAATAAAATGAAATACATGAACATAATCAGAAAGTTTCAAGCATTGCAAAATATATTGGCTCTCAGAATAAAAGGTAAAAATAGTTATTTCTTCTACGTTGATACATGTAGGTTTTTGGGTGTTTTTTTGTAAATTTGTATTTACACTTTTCTTGAAATATACCATGCATACAAGTAAAGAGTTGACAAACGAAATTTTTAGCAAAGTTAATTGTTTCTTTTTTTGGCATATAAAATTGGTTGCTTTGCATATTTGGAGAGCCTGGTATTGACTTGTTTGCGCCTTATATTTAAGAAAACCATATAAAGGAACAACTGAACCTTTTGATAGACATAAAAAGAAATGCAACATTGCAATACCATTGCATTAACCAGATTAATTTTCAACAAGTGACAAAGCAAATACAATATATATTTTATGTATTATAAATGCTTAGTTTTCGTATTGTTCTTATCTGATCGAAAAAGATTTTTTTAAATGTTAATTCAATAATAATACATAGTAACGTTTTTTCAACGTTACTGATATTTTATATTTTTATCAATGTTTTTGTCAATACAAAGAACAGGCATTTTTATTATTCATTTAAAGTGACATTATGCTAATTTCTGCATTGTCAAGTTGAACTGTACCGATCATATATTTAAAAAATTTGGCTGTGATATTGGTGATTGATTTACATTTGGTATTGATAAAATGTAAATTTGCCTATAATAGAAAGAGGCTGCCCCACTCTTTTTATAAATTCAACGTTACAGGTAATTTTGATGGATATACATGTGTACAGAAATTTCCTTGGACCACGTTGGTTATTTAACGTTCATGCGAAGAAAACTACAAAATTGAAAAGACTAATGGCAAAATGTAAACTTATTTAATATTTTCTCTTATCTTAACATATTTTGAAAAAAGAATATTTTCTTTTAGAATTTGGTATTATAGTAGAAGTTACGAAACAGGAAAGATTTTTAAAGAAAGAAAAAAAAACTTGCTGACAAAATATAAATAAATAAAACCAAATATTTAATGCTCATTTTTTTCATTGTCACGTTGAGCTTAATCAACTATATATTTCAAAATATTGACCGTTATAACGTTAATTGACCAACAATTTATATTGGAAAACGTTTAGGATAAAATATAAATCTGCCTAAAATCTAAAAAAAGACTTACACCTGTCCACTCACTATCTTCCCTAAGATGGCCATCACGTCACTTTAAGTTAGAATAAATAAGCTAATTAAAAAGAATTAGAACTAACAGCAATTTAAGAATTCTTAGGCGTTCCTTTCAACATTACGAGTCCCGTGTTTAATTAAACGAAATAATTTTGTATAAAAAAATTTTCTCTTTTAGTATTTAAAAATAAGGAAAATATGTTTACTTTATTCCCCTTGTCTCGATGTAGGAAAAATGTCAAAAAATTTTTTTGCTTATTTTTTCTACGAAATTTTAGAAAGCTTTGCTTTTTAAACGTTCAGCGTAATATAATGTTTTATAGGACGAGATCATTTAGCAATTACATACATAAAAGTAACACTCAAATTAGCAGTCTTTTCATTCATCGATATTTGTTCTCCGAAGGAAACCGATATAATCTAAATCTGCGAGAGAACAAAACTGAAGTACATTGTATAAAATTGTACAGAATTGGAATGTTCTCTTACAAGTTTGTTTCCAGGAATGAATAAATCGGGTTTCCGGAGTTGGTGTGAAAAGGACAATTTCAACGTTATGTAAGTTTACTTACATTGTCATTTAAAAGGAATAAAAGAATGGATTTTCGAAACTCTTTTTTGACAATTTTGAAATAAAATTCTTATTTGATCAATTATTATTTTCTAAAATACTTCCTCCGAATTGTTATTGTGAAATGATTGAATCTCAAAAATACGGCATAATTTTAATACGCTAATATTTCATAGAAGGGTTAAAGGAAACGGAACTTTAACTTGGGCATGGATAATAAATTTTCTTCTGACAAAATCTTGTATATCAATTTTGCATCTGTAAAACATCTAACGCTTTGCAATGAGACAAAAGTGCATTTTTACTAGTAACACACTATTGAACCATGTCTTCATTTTATTTATGCAACAAATATGAATTGCAATGTTGCTTTACAATTCTTTAAACTTGAAATATTTAACAGACTGTTGACATTTTTTTGTTATATAAGATTAATTTACGTAAGATTCGAGAACTAGCCAGGAATCATGTGACAAAAAAGTCTTGACCGGATTAGGGGTTAAACCTGTTATCATTGGTTTTAAACGAAACCTAAACAATTGGTCACCAGGACAATGTTTAAGAAACATTATGTATTGATTTAACAATTTGAATATATATAATTTCCCATAGAAGTTTGTAGACTTCCCATAAATCCCTCACATCTGACTTTCTTGCTTTCATGTAAAATAACTGACACCTCGGATCAACATAAATTTTACAAATAAGACAAGGCCAAGTAAATCAATAACAAATTAATGTCATATTTTCCAGGACAGAGTTTGGTCGTAAATCATTAGTTGTGATGTTTTATAAAATTACTTTTACAGGTAGATTTTATAACTTTTGTTTTATTAACTGTCAGAAACTACATTTTTGAAAATTAAATGTTTTAAAAAATGACTATTTTTTTTTGAAAAATGCTCTTTATTTTAGACTCACTCTTAAAAGGAACAGATCGAACTTACTTGTTATTTGGATCATTATACGTTTTATATTCTAGTTTTCTTTTTGAAATAGCGTTCAGGAATCGATTTTGTATTTAATAAAAGGTATCTGATTGAAATCATGTAGTTGACTTTGATTTCCTTGTCAATTACAAATTAATTGAAATGTTGGTGATAAGCCTATCCTTTGCTCTGCCTTATGCCATGTCCTGTTTTTGTTTGGGGTCCGCCTGGGCTCCTTGCCGCTGGTTCTTGTTGCTGGGTCGTGTGGGGTTGCGTTTATTGAAGCTGCCTTTCCTTGTTGATCTTGTTTAATATCATATTTTACCTTTAGATTAATTTCAACGATGTTCGGTTTTCCCCCATGTAATATAAGCCCCTTGTCATCGAAAAGTAATATAGAATATTTAGATGTTGCAATAACATTGATGGTATGTTGTTGAAAGATATTCTAGATTTATGAGGCATTGAAGGTAGCTTGCAATTACCACTACCGTCCATGAACAGGCTTGATCAAACCGAGCATGTAACAATTTCATTTTCTGCCGTTTTTACGCGTTTATTGGGTATTCCGTTTTCATCTATTTTAGAGGAATAAAAGCTGTGTTCGACAAATGTTCTTAAATAGTGTTTAGAATTTAAAAAAAACACACGAAAAATAACAACATTAGCCCTCCAAGAAACATGCATTTCTTTTCAGTATTATCTGTTCAAAAAGTACCTTCATGTGACATAACTTCTTTGTTATTGCATGATATATAGAAAAACTTTCAAAAGAATGGAATTTTGGTACATCGAATTATATAAATTCAAAGTTTAATGGTAAAAAAGTAAAACAAAAAATATTTCGCTCATATGGATTGTCAATGCTGAAAACATTCTATGCGTAGTTAAAAGTAAGTGTTTAATAAACATCCTCGGAAAAAACAACGCATAATGTTTCTGAGTATCATTTCAATTTTTGTCATACATGACTTGGCTAACATTTTCAATGAATGTGCTTATAATACCGACAGTACGAGTTGATGTTTTAATTTCGTTAAGGGACAGCATCAAGGAATTCTGCTAAATACATGAGAAATATACTTGCCTTTGGGTCTTTGGCCTCTGACTCCCTTTCAAAATTCACATTACATTAAATTCCGCCAATTTTTTTCTCCTTTAGAGTACATCTATTTTTTATCGTGGGATCATACGCTGCCTTTCATAGAATGGCACGAACACTAAAAGTGCCATGTTTACCGCCGTATAAACACACCTGTGGATGTTTAAAAATTTGGAATTTCACTATATGCTTGTTTAAATGTTTAATTCTGTTTAAGCCGGTGTTATGGTGCTTGGACGGCAACTTGCAATTTCCAGTACCGTCTATGAACAGGCTCATTCAAACCGACTCTGAAACGGTTTCATTTGTATCGATTTAAGCCTTCTTGAGGGGTTCCTTTTTTCTCTATTCTATTTTTTTATTGGTCTACTCAACATATTTCAAATGTCATATTGTGAAGCATTAATTTCATCTTTTACTAAAAATGTCAAATCATTAACAAAACAATTTTAAATTGATTGTTTGAAAGTGTGTCAATTATTTCATCAATGAAACTTCAATGAAAGATACTAAAGAAAATGTTTCATTTTCATAAAATTTCAAAAATTTTGATAGCTTCAAACAAGAAAAAAATGATTTATAGAAAAAATGCTTCCCAAAGGGAAAAAATTTAAACAATCAAGAAAAATGCATCTTATCAATTTTTCTACCACTTGAAAGTTAAAAAGTTTTCTTGGCCGATGCTAGGGGTCGTAAAAGTAGCTTACACTGCTCAGTACTGTTCATGACACAGGCTCGCCCAGAAAAGACCATTTCACATTGTTTTTTTCCGTTTTTGGGGCATTTATAAAACCAGAAGTTCCCTTTTTGGTTTTTAAAGACCTTTTTAATTTAAGTTTTTCGAATTTTTAAAGTAAAATTTTGGTTTTTTATTCAAAAAGGACACGAATGATAAAATTTAAAATTTTTATCATTGGGTTTTGTCATTTATGCCAAATCATGAAAACTAATACTTAATCAACATTTATCTCTTGATGGCAGGATTCTCAGTCAGTAGTACAAAATGCAAAAACGTTTTTTGCTAACGCATTATGTTTCATTACATTATTGTTTTATAGTGCATTATGTATTATATATACATGTTTTATACATGATTGACATACATGTATTAAGATTGTATTGAGATCTTGCTTTCTGTGCCATACAAGAAGTGGTAAAAATATTTTAACAAAAATGTTATGGTGTATACGTTTTCTGTTCATTCCATTTATTTCTTATAATACATGTGTATCTGGGAGGATGTGCAATCATTCAGTTCGGAGAAACATAAATCAAATTAACAAAAACGGATTAATGAAATATTTCATTGTTTTCATGCTGCAGAATGATTGGTTTGCTGAATTTGAGTGAGTGTGAAATATAAATATTCTAAATAAATTCATCTCATCAGTAGATTATAGTATTTAGCTTAAATAATTATGATACCATTATTATTATTAGAGTTATTCAGGTTGAATTGAAATTTTATTTTTCAATGGTTAAAATGATCTTCTCATCATGGTTCTTTAGATGGAGGTTGATGACGATTGACTAAATATGTTAATTATTTTTGAGCTGACATTAGCAAGGAAAAAGTTTCATATATTTGTTGCAAATCAAAAAAATGGAAAATCATGTTAATATAAAGACAGAAATAAACACTTGAATTTGGAATTAATTCATGTTGGGATATTAAAATATGTCAATGCATGATAATAACTATTAAGAAAGTAAATGATGTCGAGGTTAAATTTTTCTAATCTGTTCTTTATATAGCATTATGTTACACATTTTTGAATACTTTGATTGATAAACGGACAATATGATATATAATTTCAACTAAAATGATTCTCTATATCATTTGAAGTTCTTGTTTGCTTTTTGGCCATGTTGTTCTTTGTCGGTGTTGTTCCTCTGCGTGTGTCATTCTCAAGTATTTTATGTGTCCTATATACTCGTATTTACAGAGGTATAACTTCATATACATTTTAATGTTTAAAAGTGTTTCCCTGTTATCGAAACTGTCTTTGATTGAAATCATAATGGAAGTAATAATACTTTTTTATTGACGTGTAATATAACTTTCACCTAAGAAATAGCAATATCTACATCATTGACGGAAGGTGCAGTCTCAAGTAAAGACACCGTTTAGATATTGTACATGCCTACTAGCTGTGTGGAACATAAATAACGTTCGTATAGCTCAAGGAAATGTTCTTGAATTAATACATTAAATACTCTTATCAGACACGTGTTATTATACAGGAAATGATCTAAGGGAAAAGCCTGAAACATTTAGAAAACAGATCATTTTAGGATCGAAATGTTTACTTTTTATCTCGTCTTTTTTATGATCTTAAAAAAAACGTTAAGTCTCTCTAAGAGGTGAAAAAGACAAATAAGAAAAGATATAGAATTGTAGATACGTGTGTATGCTAGTGATACTTAAGTCACTAATAAAAATACAGTTTTGATTAAAATGGGATGGGATGAATTGAGAAAAACAGAGTTAACCCCAAAGAAAGCCCAACACGGCAAAACTGGAAATGTTGCAGGATCGGTTTGAATGAGTCTGTTCATAGACGGTAGTGGTTATTGTAAGCTACTGTTCGTGCTCCTTTGCACCGGCTTCAGGATTCAACATTTAACATGAACTTGTGTTTATAAACATTTGCAGATGTGTTAATATATCGGTCATCATGGAAACTTCAATGTGACAGGTTAGTGCCATTCCATGAAAAGCGCCATATGGTCCCGAAGTTATACAAAACGTGTGTCCTTTACGAGAAAACAATAGACGAAACTAAATATTAACATATAATTTAGAAAGGTGATCAGATACATATCACTCCAATACTTTCATTTACTTAAACAACATAAGAGTAATTCTTTTTATCTCAATTACGACGAAAGGGTAGGGCTTATTTGAATCTTCACTCTTGACTCCGCTTCCTGGAACTGATTATGTCGTATGGAAGACACAAAGGTACACATCCCGCCTTTTTTGGTACAATGCTTGATTGCTGGACACAATGTGAAATGGAATAAATCAAATAAGTGTACAAAATAAGAAGCATTTTTCTTTTCAAATACACTTTACATTCACTCATGTACAATTTACAAAAGCTTTATCAGAAACACTGTTATTAAATTTGAACTCTATGTAGTGCATCATCGTTAAGTATTTAAAAAAATGTATATAGTGGGTAAACAACAGAAAAGTACGGACAAAGGAAATTAAGAACATGGGTCCTTTGTAAAAAATATCCTTTAGAAAATTTAAAATTATTAAAAAACTGAACACTTGTGAAATTTATGAGAACCTAACACTTTTCATGTGACTGGAAATCATGTCGATATCTATGAATAAATAGTATGTGGTACTCAATTCTCAACACTTAAGAGTGCCGGACTCCATGATCCCGAAGGACCAGAAAAATATGACAACACTGAAGTGAAGTACTGGCAACTTTTTACAGCTGCCGCACAGCACTTGACACCTGCTGTTGTGATGTATAAATATCTGGTAAAAAAATGATCATTCGGAAGCATTAAAAACAGCAAAATTACATGAAAATTGCAGCCTCTGCTTGATTGAGTCTGTACACAGGGGATAATAAAAAGTGCCACATCCCTCACGCCCCTAGCATTTAAGCCACTAAAACCTTTATATTGAATGTTTCCTGCCGTTTTACTCTCTCTCTCTTTGAAAACGTTTATTCAGCAATGTTACATTTTTGATAAATTCAAGCAGTAAGAAATATTCGATTCAATTCATATGAAGTGTCTTTATTTTCATAAACAATAACCATAACTGAAATAGACTGATAATAAAGCGTCTTTTCTTGTAGAATTAAATTGATTTTAAGACAATATGTCTTAAGAAATAGTGTGGTTTGTTTTAAGGAGATGTGAAATTAATTAAATTGCTTTTTATTTCTATGGTATTACATTTGTAAAAATACTAAATATCACGGATATTAATGAAGCTATGATATTCTGTCAAAGATAAAAACATTGCACGTTTATAAAGATGTTATTTTCCTCCTTTTCCAAACTAAAATTTTATTTGCCCCGGATTTTTTCTTCGGCATATCGAGCAATTGCTATTCTTTACTACTTCCTTATTTCCTTTAGGGTTGCACCTTCTGTCCGTTCGTCCGTCCGTTCGTACGTGCGATGTTAACATAAATCGGCTTTATCACTTTTCTGTACCAGTGGTTTTAACTTCACATACTTATTTACCAAGAGAAAGTAAATGATCTTGACAAGTTAGATAACTTTCATTTTAGGGCGGAATTAACGTAAGGTTGCCCTCTAACATTATACTGTTAAGCAACATACTGTTTGTATTATTCAGTGGCAACTTCTAGACACGAATACTGGATCAATGGAGCCATTTTCTACCATAAATCATTTGATTTCCTTTTTTATCTAATAAACACAAAGTTATATTAACATTTCTCGACGTACATTTTGTATATATCTATATATGTCGATCTTATTCGAATGAATGTGAAAACATATATGTGTTATAATTAGGGAGAATGACTGTGGAGCTTGCTGTGCTCTTATTTTATAATTGTACCTATTTATGGAAAAAAGTTATGATATGTGACTGTTAAGTATTATTTTTACAAAAAATCAATCAATCAATCAATCAATCAAGTCTTAAAAAATAAAAGTAATGTTTACTTACCTATTTAGTTAAACTATATTTCTGTTTGATGTGTAATAATATGTTTGGTACGCCAGAGTATCTTCTACTACTATTTCATATCCTCCCAATCTTGAGGTTTAGCCAACATTATAGGGTTAAGGCACATTTTTTGTGTTATAACGTATGCAGAGTCCCGAGGAACGGTTGGTGTCCGAGCCTGGTAGGGCGAGGGTTCCAGCAGTTCCGATGAACTCTACGGCGTTATAACACGAAAAAAACTTAATTGATTTAAATAAGCTTAACACTCGAGATTTATAAACTCAAGAAAGAAAATCAAATTACTCTACTTAAGATAAAACATGGCCCTCAAAAATTCCGAAAATTATTTCAGACTGATTGAAAAAAGATCAGGGCATTTAGAATCTTCTCTCAAAGAAATATAAAGTGTATGTATCAGTATAAATAACAATAAAACAACATTTTCTTATTTCTATTTTGTGCTATTATGTTTTCTAAGTTAATCGAAGAGTTAAACTGAATGACAGATATTTGTTTACAATGACAACTGTCCGTTTCTTAGAAAGGGCCACGACCAAGATAGCGGCGATGTCCATACGCCGTATATTAAAGCTATCATTATTAAAAGAGTGCATAACTCTTTCGGCAAAAAGGCAAAATCGGCGTCAGTTTTGTTTGTTTGTTTTGTTTGTTTTATTTTTGTTACCGGGCCCTTTATAATGGAAAACAAAAATTATTTTGCAACGACATATTCATTTTTATCAGCTTACTTTTTCTCTTCATTTTGTTTTGTTACAGAATAATTTTCCCGCGATAATCTGTTATGGCTGTTGGTTCTAATTTCTGTCTAGCAGATTCATATTCGTTTCTTCTTCTGAAAACTCGATTGTTTCCTATTTCCGTGGATGAATATTAACACGTAACATGTAACATGTAACAAATCATTGTTTTCAGGCAATGTTTTGCATTTTTAAAAGATTCATTGTGTTCATCGCAATAACATTTGTGATCCACTGTATCATAAATTTCTAGAATATTAGTTAAAGTAGTTTCATCGATGATCTAAAGAATTTTAATATTTAATTAACTTATTTTTAAATTGAATTAAAGCAATTCATCAATAGAACATGGCATCGTCTTAATTGTTGCTTGTAAAAGGCAAACATGAAACAAATGAGTGTTAATTTTAAACTTACTTAATGTTTCGAAAAAGATACGTCCAAACAAAAACAAACAATGTAGTTAAGATAAACGATATCATTTAAACATATAAATAGTCGATGTTTATTACGCTTATTACGAAATTCAACACTTGATTAAAATATCAATCCAATATATACGAAACATAAACAACGTCTGCCACTTAGAACATTAGCCTGCTGGGAAGAAATGAACGTAATTAGCCTTTAATAGTCAAGCAACTATGTACATCCGCAGTCTAACCAGACTCTATACTGTTGGTAGCTCAATCTTTGTATTTTCATATTGAAACCCCTCAAATTTTGAATGGACAGTTCCAGATTGAAGCTAGATAATTCTATTTAAGAAATTCAGCGGGATAAAGGTTAACATTGGTAGGATGTAGTTTAGAAAACGTTTCAAAGTGTTATGTCTATTAAGAAGAACAGTGCTTTTTATATAACATTAATGGTGCAATTTATTGTCTAGCCGCCTTTCTTTATTTCTCTCGAGGTTTCTGTTTCCAACTTGTTTCTGTTTGATTAGCTTTGTCGAGAAGTAAATGGGCATTTTCCGGAAAGGTTCAGACATTAACAACGTTACCCTTATCACATTTTCGGCATTAAATCTTTTATCTACGGCATGAATTGTTATTGATACATTAATTCACGCATTTTTGAAAAAGGATTTGAAGACTTTTATGGTTATGTTTTGATTTCTTTTCTCAAATTGCGAAAGAGCTATTTTCTACATTTATATCTAGGTTTAATTAGATATCATCTGCAGACTAGTATGAACTTTGCTCGTAGGAATATGTACATACGCTTTGTCCTGTGATCGTTGCCTTTGCCTTGTTGATCTTTATTCTTGTTAGTTTGTTAATTTTACGCACAAATGCATTGACGTTACTTAAAAAATAGGAACCGATTTGGCACCAGGGTGATTAAAGTAGAATTCTTATGACATTTACTATCTTATTTTTTAATATCTACATGTATGATAAATTACTAGTGTTGTTTGAATAATAATTATAATGATTATAATTTTTTCGATTTTTATCAGTGCTATAAATATGGCCTTGTTGTGAAAATGAGAAAACTTCAATGAAATTAATTATTCCTGATCCAAAATTATATATTGATAAGTTTAGGTTCATGCAGATATCACATTTCATCCTTTTTATTACATAACACTGCTAATATGTGATTTATTAAGAGTGACCGAAAATCACAAAGAAGCTTTATCTAAAAAACAAAGTCTATATATTTTCAAAACAAGCTTGATTTTAGATAGTTTAAGTTGCACATAAGACTTTAGTTAAAAAAGGAGGATTGCTAGAGTATATCGTTTGGATTTAACGGGCTTTTTTAACCACATGTTTTCTTTTTTCTTTTTTTTTTACGGAGCATTTCAATTAATGTTTAAACAGTATGTATATGCCTTAAGGATACTGTGATTTTAAGCTGTTGCTTTTGGTGGAGTGATTTACTTTATGCTATGTATTGCAGTGCTGTTAGAGATTCTTGATATGTATGGGTTTCATTTATACACCCTAAACAGTCGAGTAGTTTCTCTGTGATAATTTTTAATTTGCTATGGCCCGACACATATTGATGCATAAATTCATATTTATCGTTGTTTTCGTTAACCAGACAAATGATTATATTCTAGGAAAAAACACACAGCATTGATAGTTTAAAGCATCATTAATTAGATATTTTCTGAGAATGTTTTCTCCATATTAACACCACTGAAATCTTTTTATTCAAAAGTTTATAGCACGAAATAATTCAGCCTTTTAGAATGGAAATTGCGTTCGACAATTACTTTTTATTATCGAAATCCTTTCTTAGGAAAAGTTATTACATTCTATAAAATGAAATAAATAGGATGGAAATTGATGAAAATATTTTGATTGAATGAATTTTATAACGATTTTTTTTTCTCTTAAGATTTGAAATTAGCACATAATGCCCCCTTTAAAATGGCAATTACCCTTTATTACCCCCTAAAGACAGATTGTATGAAAAGCATGTCACCTAATTATTGCTAATCGCAGCATTTATTATCAGCCTGAAATTCTAAGAAAAACAAATGTGTATTATTTATGAAAGTTAGACACGTAAAGGAAATAAAGACTGTCCTAAAAATTACCTATTTCTAGAGAGTCAAGTGCACTTAAGTCATTTTCTAAATAATGTCCATCTTATGTGTACTTATTGATTAGCAAAGGCGTGCTTGACAAAGGTTGGAAAAACCTTTGCTTCGTTCAGTAGGTTAAAGATAAACAGATAAGTAAGTATATCATGCAAAAACAACTGACTTAATCGATTAGCCAGTACTTTTGTAGTTTCTGATTTTCTTACAGTACAAAAAGACTTCAATCATCATTCGTAATTTAACATTAGCGTTCTGTCCTAATTTTTCATCCCTTTCCCTCAAACTTGTTAAATTAGTTACAGCACGAAATACGTTTTTTTTCCCTGAGACTTTGTTGAAAATAAACCTAACGTTATGTAGTTTAAAAGTGATTTAGGTATTTTTGACAACTCGTCAATTCGTGAAGAAAGTCATGTTAATTCTCATTTAAAAACGTGTCATCAAACACACACGTTCGTTTAAAAATACATGTATTTTTTAGGAATGTAGACAAGTGACAAGTAAGGTACAATCATTTGTGATGTCTATTATATCAAGGATTATATTCTGTCAAACCATGGCATGACAAACATGTTCGAAGTATAATAAAAGAAGCATTTGGCTCTAAATTGGACCATTTTGCAAAATAGTTATAAGTAACATTACCATCTCAATCTTTGTCAAGAATAGTTTTAACACGATATTTGAAGAGGTTTTCTTATGGCTTTAATTGTCTTTATCCACAGTTTTGACAAAGCATTAACATTTCAGATATTTAGACTGTTTCGTAATATTTTATTGAATGAGACTTTGTCATATGGCCTTGCCAAATTATGATCTGATATGTTAAATGCAGATTCCTGTAAAATTGATATAATTATGTGTTGTGTTTTTCTTGACTTCTTGCTTTTTTGGTTAATCAAAGATATATTCAAAAATCCTTCTTTATTACAAAAGGTAAAAGTGACACATAGCAACCACACAGTTTAAAGCGGATAGGTCTAAAATGGGTACATAAATATTTAATTTAGTAGTTCAAGTATTGATAAAAACAATATAATTGCATCATCTGGCAATAGATGTTCTCAAAACATGTGGCTTGGAACAAAAAATTTGATAAATTTTTTAAGTGATTTAGAATGACCATATACTAGTATTTGATAATAATGATATTTTGTTCCAGAATACTTCATTATCTGCTTTATAAATGTACCTAATATCGGATCATGTATCTCACATTTGCCACATTTCCATGTACGTATTTTTCTTGTGGTTTGTTGTTATATCTGATGTTAAATTCTATCAATGTAATTATGTCTCCCCCACCTCGGGGGGAGACATATTGTTTTTGCCCTGTCCGTCCGTCAGTCCGTCCGTCAGTCCGTCAGTCCGTCCGTCCATTCTTCGTTTCCGGACGATAACTAGAGTTCCTTTTGACCTACAGCTCTCAAACTTCATAGGATGAATGGTCTTATTGAGCAGATGATCCCTATTGTTTTTGGGGTCAGTAGTTCAAAGGTCAAGGTCACAGTGACCGTTGGTCAATTTCTCGTTTCCGGATGATAACTAGAGTTCCTTTTGACCTACAGCCCTCAAACTTCATAGGATGATTGGTCTTATAGAGCTGATGATCCCTATTGTTTTTGGGGTCAGTAGGTCAAAGGTCAAGGTCACACTGACCGTTGGTCAATTTCTCGTTTCCGGATGGTAACTAGAGTTCCTTTAGACCTACAGACCTCAAACTTCATAGGATGATTGGTCTTATTGAGCAGATGATCCCTATTGTTTTTGGGGTCAGTAGTTCAAAGGTCAAGGTCACAGTGACCGTTGGTCAATTTCTCGTTTCCGGATGATAACTAGAGTTCCTTTTGACCTACAGCCCTCAAACTTCATAGGATGATTGGTCTTATAGAGCAGATGATCCCTATTGTTTTTGGGGTCAGTAGGTCAAAGGTCAAGGTCACAGTGACCGTTGGTCAATTTCTCATTTCCGGATGGAGCAGACACAATTTCCTTTAATTTCGTTTGTGAAACTATATATGATATGACATTCAAGTGTCAAGTAGACCTTGACCTTGGAACCAGCCATACGAAACATGTACTCTACACGTTCTCTGGATATGGTGAATTTTTGTTTCAAGTATCTACCAGAGAGGCTTCATTGTGAAAACGAGTGGAGTCATCCCAACACACTACAGTTATCATGATTTTACATACATTGTAATTTGAGTTGTCTTTCAATAGTGTAAAAAAATCTGACAATATGAACGTTTGTTTCAAGTATCATCAAAATCCTTTTAAGGTTTGAAGAATTATGGAGCAGACACAATTTCATTTAATTTCATTTGTGAAACTATATATGATATGACCATCAAGTGCAATTTCGTTTGACGCCCGCCTGCCATACGCTGATTGAATTACCAGGATTTTCAAAATTGAATACCTGGTTAAAAACAAACAGTTTAGGAAGCATCTTCTCATACAACCTTAACAATAGAAACCATCCATAGACAGCCTTCATTGAAGTGACTACCGGGTATTTACATTATCTTATCTCCATTTCCATTCCTGTTTCCATTCACAGTTATTCTCAGCAGTGGGGGAGACATGCGCTTTTTTACAAAAGCATCCTCTAGTTATTTATTGTTTTACAGATGTTCCAATAGACCAATTTACTTTAATTTCATGTCGATGTTGACCATAAACTATATGTGCTATTCTTGTTAGAAATCATCTACAAAATTAACCTCTCAAATGAAGTCACTAAAATCAAAATAACCAATACATCTCAATCTACTCGACGGTCTACATAAAACCGATGCAATCTAAATCTGTACGAGAACCAAGTGTAACCACACTGTTGTTGATTATTGTTACAATTACACTATTGTTGTTCCGGGAGATGATTGTATTGGCATTGTTAACTTTGATATAATGAGGAACTAGGACAATCTGGAGAGAAATGTAAGTGTATGATTTTGTAATTGCTAATTATATGCAAATATCAAAGATGAAGTGTCTTCAACTGATTGTCAAATAGGCCATGAGCAATTTGTCTTGTGTATTCTATCTTGAAAAAGATTTGCAGCTTGATTTTAACAACGTCATGTATAAGATTATATTTACAATTAAACTTAAAAAAAACAATTTGAAAACATAAAAAAGAAATTACCAATATTTAGAATAAATATTATTTTCCCTTTCTTATCACCAATTTATGTATTAAAATGTTAAATAAGAGCCATCGACACTTCCGTTGTAGTTGTTGAGCCCTTTACAAAAAACGAAACACAGTTTCTAAAAATATCAATTTTTAAAGAATATGTTTGTTTTTTCAAACGTCGAAGAATGCTTTGCCACGTAGAACATTTTTCTCATCGTTTTATATGCAGTTATGTTGCGAAATATACCGAAATGACGTTGCTAGAGCTTTTAACAAATGTTTGAATATAAAAGTGTATGTTTTCGTTTCTGTGAAGACATATCTTTAGTGATTTCTTTACCGTAAATTAAATGTCTGCCCACTTTATCGTGCCTAAAACATGATCCTGACTCTCCCCTTTGGCTTAACACGCAAATGTGATGGGAATTCAATAAATTATGATATGGTGGAATAATGCAAAACAAGTTAAATTTTATCTTATTGACGCCGTTGTGTGCGTTATATATTTTTTTATCATTTTAATTGATTTAGGCAATCGACCTTCAAATTATTGGAGTGGAGATTGTTTTTATAACAAATTGTGTTTATTCTGATTATAAATGGAATGTTAAATGTCATACTTTCATACAGATGAATTTGTAATTATTCAGCTGTTTTCATGTGTTGGTGCGAAAACCATAATCATTGGCTTATGATCTGAATAATTATTTATTTTGATGATAAATTTTGTCGTGTGCAATTTTAGCTCACATGTTTCGTGGGTGTTACTTTACCTCTGTGTGTTTCAATTGATTATTTAATTCCGTATCTTTTTAACTTCAGGACCTTAATCACAAAATATCAAAAAGATTTTGTTTACATCAATATAATTAGCTGTTTCTCAAAGGGACTATCATATAAAAGTATATTTCATAAAGTTTGAAAAATAAACTCAAAAAATCTCGTGATATCAGATATCATAGATTGTTTCAAGGAATGAAAATGAAAATTTAAATAAATAAAATGAATACATTCAAAGCAATAAGTAATTCCCTACACATTTCATTTCCTTCTGATATCTGAAATAGTTTATGACATTAAATGTATATGTTCATGACATGTCATTTGTTGACGCTTTGCTTATCAATTTATTTATCGGAAGAGGATCCCTTGAGATGTTTTTTCTAGGAGATGTAATGATTTATATGTTTTAAAGTAGATATAATTTTCACACGACATATTAGATTGAAATTCTTATGATATCACAATGAAATTCTAAAAACGTATTTCAATCATATAAGAATAATAAAAGATGAAAAAGTCACGTTAGATATTACAAAAGTTTTGCTTTTTAGGGATATGCTATTTTTCATAATAAATGCCAATTGTAGGTTTGATAAATGGTATTTACTCATTCTTTCTATCAACATTGTAATATTTCAACCAGTAATATAGATACATGTTTGACATTGATATTACTCACACAGATAATTGTATTGTTTCTAGGGAAAATAAAAATCGTTCGAGTTAAACGATCTTCATCCAGAGTTTTAACATTTAAATTTTTTGTATTTGCTTCAAATAATTCAAGTAATTCAAAAAATAACCAGTTTTTTCTGGAAGGATGCTGTTTTGATCGCACAGAAATATAAAGCTTTATATTTGATACAAAATTGAAAATAGAACAATCTGTGTCATTGCATTAAACCATTTTATATATCGGAACCTCATTAATACCTTTTATAGAAAGCTATTGAAAATTGTTTTTTTAACTAATTGATAACGAAGATTTTCAAAAAAGTGTTTTCAAGATTGTTTCAACGTAATGGTATTTCGTAACAAAAAGATTACTTAGACCAATACATACACAGAGGAATCATTTTCACGTTTCATAACACTAATGTCATTTTATTATAAAAGAAAATTAAATTCATGAAATGTGTCAAAGTTAACTCTACTGTTATTTATAAATCTAAATCACCTGTACGCGTTAAATTGTCCGATCGCTTATTGCTTTTAATTTGCCCTGATAAATCAATGAAAATTGCTGGGCAACTTAATCAATTCTAAACATTTTCCCCTGAAATCCAATGAATCTGTTGAGACAAATATCATTTACTTTCTAAGAAAAAAAAAGGACAACAATATTTCAGAGTAGACAAAATATTCTCTCTGAGTCTGATATATCTATAAATAGATACAGTAATAGACCTATGAAACAGGTTTTTATATTTGTTGATACTAGAATTCCGTCAAAAGCAACGAAAATAAAGAATGATATGTGAAAATTAGAAATAAAACGGCTACTAAGTATTTTGCGTTGTAATTTAAATCATGTGTCTGGATTATTACAGTAAAAGTTTTCTATATTTGCTTTATATACATTTATATTTTTCAAGAATATTTAATAGTGAAAAAATATGTATTTGGCAATCGATCCTCCTAATAGGCATTCCTGGACTATACTTTTTCTCCGCAAGTAACTGACTACTAATCGAATCGGCAATGTGAGATGAATATGACTATGAGACTCAATGTACGAAATGTTTGTTGCGAGGATGTTTCGCCTCGACTGAGGATTCAACCAGCAACACCTAGAGTACAAACTCGATACTCTCCTCATAGGGTTGACTACACTGACGGAATGAAAATAAATATTTAGTAAAAGTTTAAGTAGATATGATAAATATTCCTCAGATATTCAAAAGAACTCAGAACAAGTAGATATCATGTAAAACAATTTTATGTGTTTTCCAAAACATATAGCTAAGATCACAAATGTTGATGGAAATGAATGGTGATTGCAATTTTTATGTACTTCAAATTAAGAATATGTATTCCCTAAAACTGTATAAAAACAGATAACAGATATTATATACATAATTTAGATAATTTCTGCTTTATAACTTTCATTCTCAACCTCCTCTTTATTTCTTTGACATAGCTCTGTTTATCCATCAATCATTCACTTGACATATATCTCTGTCGCGATGAAAACATCCATTTAAGATCTCTTTTGTCTGCTATTCATCTAATTTTCTGAGATATACACTTTATATATTGCTCAATAAAAGAACGATGTATTGTTACTAGACAAACTTTTCCCCACTAATCTGATCTAGAACATTATCAAATTGAGGGAAAGTTAAGCTTTAGTTGCTGATACATTAGTTCATATTATAAATCGTTCAATATTATCTTGGGAATTCTTAAGGAAATATGTGTCTGTATATAAAATATCACGTACATCCAAATGTGAAAAAATACCATCATATGTTTTCTTCATAGCATTTATGCTGTATTTTAATACACTTGTGATTGATATCATTACAACAAAGCAACGAATGCAAATGTAATTCAAATTTATAAAAAAAAACAGTCCCTACCAGGCTGTAAACCAGAGCTATTTAGCTATTTCGCTTTTGAAACAATAACCACATTGGTTCTTTGCAAAAAAAAGAGAAAAAAACGAAATAGTATAAAATTATGAGTACATGTAGTTTAGTCTGAGATAGGTTCCCAATTCTATAATACAATGTCTAGCATTAAAAAATTAAAATTTATTTCCAAACTAGTTCCCCAAAAATAAAAACTAAAAAAAACCAAAATATAAATTATTAAATGACTTTTTTAAAATACAAAGGGAAAATTTTAAAATTTAAAAATTAGAATAGGGTTTTCACCGTTTTATAAAATGAAGAAAAACCCAAACAATTGATATAAAAATGGGAATGAATGGGAAAAAAAGGGTTTAAAATGAACTCTATGGTGACCCCGTATAAACAAAAAAATGCGGGGGTTTAAAAATTTCCAAAATTTCACAAATTTTAAAAATTCCCTGTTTTATTTTCGGTGTTTGGGAGTGGGGCCCTGGGTATTTTTGAAATTTGCCAGTCCCGTTTAATGAACGGGCTAAAATTAAAAAACCACCCCTGCACCTTTTTCTTTTTTTGCCTTTTTGGTCTTTTTTTGGGGTTTCCATTTTTTATCTATTCTATAATGTACTTCTTCGTTAAACCTTTAAAGCTGCTTTATTCTTTTGTGAAAATGTTCATTGTTCTTTATTTCTGTTCTATTAGCATTATCAAGTCGTAAAAGGGCTATGTACGGAAACTTTTAGACATTAACAAGATTACGTTTTACACAATCAAAGCATTTAAGCCTTTATTTGAGGTATGAATGGCCTGATGTAAATTAATTAGATTTTGGCCATGAGAAGTACATTGGAATATCATATAGTCTTATAGTTGCGTTTCATTATTCAAGACAAGTCTGAGAGAGTGAAAGGTGCAACATTTTTACGCCGTCCTACACCGGCTTAAGAAGTAATTAATCTAAAGTATTTGAATCAAAAAGTCAGAAAAAATTAACAACACTGAAGAAAAGAGCGGGTCAAATTAAGGCGAATATATAAAAATAAATGTAAAAAAAATATGAATAATTCTTTGTCAATTTTATCTATTGCATTCAACGCGTAGTAATAGAGTACAACTCTTTTTTTTCGAATCTATATGAAACTTCTAGAAATAACAATTTTAAACAATTATGATGCATGTAAGGCACTGGCATTTGCGTTTGGATTTGAACAAAGCAGAGTCTTTGTCCTTATAAAATATGAATAAAAGATAGATCTAACTATATTTATAAATACAAATGTATCACGATGTGATGAATATATAATCAGTTGTTGTTTACTAGATGTCGCAGTTCATATTTGTTTACTGTATATTATTTGGGTGTAAACAATTAGTTCATTGTACGTAATTTTAGTACATGTATCTTAATACGTATTACAGTGTTGCCATTGTTTTTAAGTAATTTGGTTCATTTTCAACAAAAATGAAATTTGATAAAACTCAAAGTTTGAATATATACTATTAGTCATCGTTTTTAGTAGATAAATAACTGAAATAACTTATAGACATAAAATATTGAACATAAAACAATTTATTTAAAGATTAATTTTACCATTGCATCATAATTTTAGCTTAAATTGTCTTGAAAAAGTTTCAAGACTTATAAGAAAACTCCAGATGGTCAGTGCAAAGTGTGGACTGAAAAATGTTGCAGTAAGTAAAAGCTTTGTGAGAAGTTTATTTTGTCTTTCATTGTCTATGTGTAATTGTAAGTATAACTGTTTTTAAAGTAATACATAAAAGAGCAATTACCCACATAATGCAATTTTTCATACCTCATTTGTATGTTAATATCCAAGACAAAAATAGAATATCTCCCACCTTTGAAAGAACCATTGTAGAAAAACACAAATTAAATGTGTTTATTTTCTTTTGTAATTGCAAATGAGGAACAAATTTTTTCGGTTAATAACGAATTTCAAACTTTGATAAAATTTTCTTAACAAAAACCCCTTATTAATATTCAGAGACAATTTAAAACGTTTTTTAACCCTTTTTGCACTCATGTTTAGGTCCTTTTAAACTGCTTGGTAGTTTGAGATTTTTTAAAACAAAAAACCCCTATTTTATAAAAAAAACAATTGTCTAAAAAAAAAGTAACACCAAGGGAATTACAGGTTTCTATTTTTTATGTATCAATGGTTAAAAAAAAATGTTTAAATTTAAAATTTTTTCGGTTATTTTTTGATTTATTTCAAGTTTTCCCACGTCCTCAGAAAAGGGTTTTTTAAAAAACAAAAGGGTTATGTTTTTTTTATTTATGTTATTTTCCCCTTTTTACAAGTACTCAACAACGTATAATGTACTTTTTATTTCACACTACAATCCCTAAGGAGAAAACAAAACAAATTTAAGAAAAAATGCTTTTGTTTAAATTCAATAAGATGAGATTAAACGATGATTTCTATGGGGACATCATGCGATGCAAATGCTAGTATTTCATTGGTTACATTTTATAAGGTGTGGAATAAAGTTGAATACAGTAGGGTGAACGTGTCAGTTTACACGCAAAACGCACGTTACACGCTATACGAACGCACGTTACACGCTATACGAACGCACGTTATACGCACGCAAAACGAAACGAAATACGCAGACGCACGCAAAACGATATACGCTAAACGAAATACGCTAAACGATATACGCACGCTAAAACGCACGCAAAATGAAAACGTTTCTAAACCTTTATTAAAACATCGTAATCATTTTAAGTTTTTAACAACTTTAGCTACATGTTTAAGCGATAAATTTTGATCATCATATACATGTAGATCTATACAGTAAGGTATAGCTAGAAATGTATTTTAAACGAGTTTATGTAAGAACTGAAATGCACTCAACCTAGCACCGAAATAAATTTTTGTCACAGCCTCAACAAATGATTTTTAGATATATTTATAAGCTATCATGCGCTAATATCGAAAGTAAAAAAGTTAATGTAAAGCGTTCCTTTTTATGCGCAATCGGATAAAGAACTATCCCTTGCATTCACTACGTAATCTCTACGTAATAGTCCAAAATGGCCGACATTGAAAAATTCATTGCAAATTTTTATAAATATACAGTGGTAACAATTAAATTCAGATGGATTTATGTGGCAAATCTATATATTTATTATTAAGTGAGGCTGCATCATAAACAATCGAAATATATAATCTTGAGTGTAAAATAAAGGAATTAACTATTTTGACAGAAGTCACGAAAACAGATAAAAAAACACAGGATTCTACCACGGATAACATTGAGGGAAATGGATAACATTAAAGGAAAAGCTTCCAGAATCAGGAATGATTAAATTGCTGGCACAATACGTAGATTTAAGTTGATGTCCTGTATGTTTCATTAGGACACCACATGATATTTACTGTCTTGTCGCCAGTAAAAGCTTCTAAAAACGAAAGTGAAAGTAGAAATAATCAGCGAAATCACTAAAAAAGGTAAAATTTCTAGGACATTACAATATATTAGTATAGATCTATATAAATATTAAGAACGCAATTTTATTTTAGGTCTGAAACTGTAATCAAGAGGAAAAAAATGAGGAAAATTATTGGATTTACAAAGACAGCACAACAGAAAATATTTTTCATATCACTTAAAATTGAAACTTATTGACCTGCGCTTAATATGTAATATGAAATTAGGCAAAGCCTATGAACGGGGAAGTCGTTAAAAAATTCCTTTCTTTCTTTCTGTTTAAAATTGTCATTCGGTATTACATGCACCGCTTCCCTTTTCACTCGGAACACTCGACGTTTATTATTTATCCGAAAAGTTGAGATTTGTTCCGTTATCGGAATACCCCGCCTTTTATCATTGAGTTACATTGTAAATGGTGGCCCCCGACTAGAGCTGACACTGAAAATTTCATTGATAGGTATAGAAGTCTATATATTTTTTAATTGTTTTTTATTTGATTTTCTTTTAAATATACACATGTAGTCTATAGCCAGGCAAGTCAAAGCCCGGACCCGCGGTTTTTGACTTCCCTGTATTAATATGCTTTATCACACACCAGTGCCGATTTTGCCACTCAGTAAATATGGTATTGCACATCCATGCATATAATTTGACATGACCTCATTAGCGTTATAAAAACATTATGTAAAGATGGCTAAATGGTAGCGTTATACTATAGGCGTATAAATGAAAAACTACTCTTATTTCACTTTAAACGGTCCTTATTTTGTGTATGTGATACAGTAGGGTGAAGGTTTCAGTTTACACGCAAAATGCACGTTGCGGAAAAAACGCATGCACGTTACATGCTATACGAAAACACGTTACACGCACCCTTTATGTGACGAAACACGCAAACGCATGCAAAACGAAATACGCTACACGATATACACACACTAAAACGCACGCAAAAATAGAAATCGTTTCTAAACGTTAAATAAATATCCTTATCATATAAATTTTTAACAACTTCTAAGGTAGATCGTTTAGTGATTTGATTAACCCTTTCACTGCCATAGGGACGGCTTAAGCCGTCCCTGTTATTTTCGGCGTATTTGCCATATGGCCGGCTTTAGCCGTTTCTATAAAAATAATAGTTATAATAATAAATTAATAATAATGATAAAAAAAAAATTAATAAATATAAAGAAAATTATACCATCGACAATAATTATTATTATACTAACAGATTTGGAAACATACATAATTATTATAATACTAATAACAAATAATAATAATTATATTAATTAATAATATAGTAATTTCTTAGAAAATCCTCTGGCAAATAGGTGAACATTAAAACAATAACCCTCTGGCAGGGAAAGGGTTAAATGATAGCTAGCCATTCATGTATTTTAAACGGGTTTTTGTTAACTAACTTATCTTATGTCCCCTCATTAGTGAATAGTTCAGAGCTGTAAAAATGAAAAAATCAGTTTTACAGTATCTTTTTTGTGATTCCATATACCATGCCAGTAATGGTCCCCTGACAGGTAAGGGAACACTTCCTTACTGATAGTGGATCTGATCACCTCTGTCTGCATTATAGGTCCTATTTGCCATACCTTTTTTTATTTTTCAATGAA
This sequence comes from Ruditapes philippinarum, assembly GCF_026571515.1. Lineage (NCBI taxonomy): Eukaryota > Metazoa > Mollusca > Bivalvia > Venerida > Veneridae > Ruditapes > Ruditapes philippinarum. The sequence goes on along the minus strand of NW_026862034.1, from coordinate 191,391 downwards.
ATTTGGTGGATTTTTTCAATATCAATCAAACAGATGTAATTGTTACTCAATATTATAGTGATATGTTGCCTTACTAACTTGGTTTCATTTCCTAGGAGGTTATAATAAGGGAAAATTACCCCCATTTTTTAATATGTAATGTATTTGCTTGAACAAATAGGCATCATAGAAAATTTACCTTATCTCTCTTCATCATCAATATAATTCAATGGGGTTTTCTTATTTTAGTCAATTAGATGTAGTAGTTACTTGATAGTTTAACATTATTTGGCTTTACTTACTTTGTTTCAGTGACCAAAAGGTGTAAACTTACCCAAATTTTCAATGATTTAGTGTGGTAAAGTTATTTATAAGGCATTATAGAAAATTAGCCATTATTTCTTTATTTGCAATGAAATTTGTTGGGATTGTCTTATATAAGTCAATTTGATGTAGGTTTAACTTAATATAATAATACTATGTTGCTTATATAACTTTGATTCATTTACCATGAGGTTATAATCAGGTAATATTACTCCCATTTTTAATGAATTAGTGTGTTAGCTTGTATAGTTATACATCATAGGAAATAAGCCATTATTTTTTGAATATTCAATGTAATTTATTGAGATATTCTTATTTTAATCAATTAGATATGCTTGTTAATTAATATAATAGATTTATGTTGCACTTATAATTCTGTTTCATTTCCTAGGCTGATATAATAAGGTAAAAATCCCCATTTTGTAGTGAATTGGTGTTCTATCTTTAGACAGTAAGGTATTTTAGGAAATTTGCAATAACTCTTATATTTTGTAATGAAATTTGGTTGGACTTCCTTACTTTAGTCAATTAGATACATTTGTTAATTAATATGATAGATTAATGTTCCTCTTGTAGTTTTGTTTAATTTTCAAGGCTCTTTTAATTAGGTAAAATTTTCATATTTTGTTGTTGATTTAGTGCACTATCTTGGACATTTAGGCATCTTAGGAGATTTGCCATAATTCTCATATTTTGTAATGAAATTTGTTAGGACTACCTTATTTTAGTCAATTACATATGTTTGTTAATTAATATAATAGATTTATGTTATATAAAACATTCTGTATCATTTCCTAAGAGGTTAAGTTTAAGGTAAAATTACCTGGTGTATCAACATTTTATGTGGCACTGCTTTCTTTAATAGTTGGGGTCCAGATAAAATTTACTATAACATTTATATTTTTCCTGGACAATTATTGAAATCTTCTTTTTTAAGTCATCTAATGAAAGCTTTTAATTAATAAAGTTGATTTGGATCAAGTTATCAATTATATTACTTTTCATAGGGATCTTGTATCATGCCTTTTTTAATGAACTGACCTACCTACATGTATGAAGCATAAAATTGATATTGTAGGAAAATTAAAATTACAATCAATTGAAATTGTACAGGTCCCAAAAGATATATTAGTATGCAAAATGGGTTTATGTAAATTTATATAAATACATAGGTGATATTTAAGTATATTATAGTTAGAATTTTATCAGTCATGTCTAGGTTTATAACTTACTTGAGGGAAGTTAAACAAGTGACTTGGGACTACAGCATACCTATCTTACTCTGCTGAGAAAAATCTTTAAAGAATTATATGCTTATATATGGATAGGTTATATACTTTTAAGTTAGCAAAGGGCGACACAGGCTCATCTCGGGTATCTCAAAGGGGTATTATGTTAAGTAATGATTACGGATTGATAAACCTTAAAAGTGATTTTAGATAATATACAGAATAAAAATCAAGAAAGCTATATATGTTTATCAAAGTGGGTTATATTATTGACCTCATATAAGATTAAGATATATTTGAGCCCCGTCACGATAAAAGCAACATAATGGGTTTGCGACCAGCATGGATCCAGACCAGCCTGGGCATCTGTTCGCTATCAGTGTTATACGGTTTGTAAGTGACCAGTAAAAGCCCAGGCCACATACAAAAATAGTAGTCTATGGCTTGATTATTAGCTGACAGATAGGGGAATTTTGTAAAGGGTGGCTTAGCCTGTCTGTTGTGATTACATGTCTAAAAAGTTCAACATGCTATATTTTAGCCACCATAGAATTTTTTATCTAGAAAAACATCTAGTTATTTTTATTTGTACAAAAATATAGAAATAGTACAATGTACAATGTATAATTAGTAAAATGTTCACTATACATGTACAAATAATGAAACTATTAACAAATGTCGGTACAGCTGCGGTACAGTATTTAGACGGTCACGGGTTCGAGTACATGTCAGGATGTACTTTATTCTCACCCTGTGACTGACAAACATTTGTATAGCCCAGCTAGAAATTAATTCACAATGCTAAGTAAGCCTGGAAATTCGAAGAAATATTTGCATACACAGTAGGTTTATTACTATTCAGTATTTAAACAAGTAAAACGTGTAAGCGGCCGAATAGCTCAGAGGAACTCAAGAGCCGCGGAATCGTATTCCGAGTGTCGGGGGTTCGAGTGCCTGCCAGGCTGTTACATATCAATATAAATCCGTCGAGAAAAATAGGAAGGAACTGTCTAAAATAATTATCACCCTAAATAGTATTCGGATAGGATTCGGACAGTCTTTGATGAAAAGTCAGAAGATGAACTTGTAAAGGGGGTGGGGTGCTAGTCTGATCACATCATTTGATGTCTGACGAACCTCGTATCTAATATATATTGGTACGCATATAAACATCTGTTTGCTGAATTGAATATCAAAAATGTTGCAATTAATTGGTAATTATATCTTATGCGTATGTAAAATAGGATTAAAACTAATTGATCTTCGGCTTTAAGCATGTAGAAATCTGACCAGTATTCACCGCGAGGTCACAAACTTTAAAACTTTAATGTAAATATCACAATAATACTTCTTTATATAATATTTCTATTCTTTGACAGGGACACAGAACATCTCTTACATGTTTAAGAAACAACAAATTTACATAATATATCTATCTAAGAAATTCTTTTACTTCTCAATAGTAACAGACGCAAAACACGGTACTTAAGCGCTTAGACGAACGCAGACGCACGCTAAACGTTTCTGGGAATAAGAAACGCACGCTTTCAGACGCACGATAAACGAAAAACGATACACGGAAAACGATAAACGTTAAACGCTTGTAAACGATGCACGCTTGAGAAAGCGTTTCAGCAAACGCACGTTGCACGCTATACGCACGCACGTTACACGAAAAACGGACGCACGAAAAACGCTTTTTTTGACAACCGAAACGTTCACCCTACTGTAACAATTACTTCATCCCTCAATACGGACAAGGTTATATCGTGACACAAATACAAATAAATAATATAGGCAAGAATTTTTATCGATGTTTTACAACTTACTTTTAATGATTAAGAATACAACCGTCAAACATAATTCATCATTCATTGATTATTGTATATAGTTAACACCTGACATCTGAGGTTAATCTCAATGACGTACACTCTTGATTTTAAGGTATTTAAATTGAGATTATTTCACAGCCGAACGTCTGTGTGCCGAAATGTATGCAAGTTTAACGTTCGTCAAGCTTGTTCCCATCGTAAAAACATATTATAATTTAATAAACTCTTTTATGATAAACATTCGTGACTTTAACCTTGTTTTTCGGATAAATATCAAATTATTTGTAATACATATTGTATGTTAAGCAATACATGTAGAATGACATTTACGCCATAATGTTGTCTATCATTAAACGAATAGTTGCTGCTATACAATGTTCTTGTTAAGCTCGAGCTGAAGGTCACATTTTCAAATGGCATATGTGCTGTTTTGTCTAAGTGTTGGGAAAAGCTTAAAAAATCCTTCAAGGAGACATTCTTAAATAGTTTTATTGATTAAAAACATCTGAAATCCGCCATTATACATTGTTTTGCAGGTTTTGAAACGTGTTCATGACGGAAGCACAATAATAGCACTAATTAAACCAAAATGAAGCTATTTCATTTTGAAAATACAATGTGTAATCACTGATAATTGCTGTTCTGAATTTATATTGATACGTTTATCTTTGTCTTATTATCTAAGTCTTATTATCAGATGTCACAGCTTAGTGAGTTAGCAATGTAGCACTTTTTTAAGTCAGTAACTTACAATATTAACACAAGTGTCATGTAAAATGCTCATAGAAAATAATCAATGAAATACATAAACTCTCTTAAACATATATTTCCTGTGTGAACAAATATAATAAATAAGTCATGCATGTTTCGAACTTATTGGTGATCAACAAATCATTGTATTTGGCTCATTTGCATATCCAACATATTAAATAGCTTCAATCGTTCTTTATGACAATTCAAATCGACATGCAATTATAATTACATTGTTCAGACAGATTAATTCATGTTTTTATTGTTAATAAAAAGATCAGAATGATCCACACTTAATCACTTGGCATGCTTTTAGTGTCGCCTTTGTTTCCTTACACAATCATCATCATTTGAAGCTATTACATTTAGTACTTTGTAATAATCGTTGTACAATCTTCCTCGACTTTGCTTAATTAGCTAGTGCACGAAACTGATCGCCGTTCTTATTCACTGTCCTACTTGTTTCGTATGCTTCAGTATCAACACAATTGTAATTTTACACAAGCTTTAAGCAACACTTATATTAATTATAGAGTAATTAGTAATAGAATATTTTTATTTAACCTTTAGAATGTACCATGATGTATGTTGTTATGATAGATACAATAAAATTATCAGTTTGAATTTTTGAAACATATTTGTTTTAAAAGAAACATACAAATAACCTGGAAAATAACCTTTTTCGGCAAAAATAGATTCAGCCAGTTTTCAATTACGAATAATTTAAAAGTAAGTTGTTTGTTAGTTTTGCATTATTTATGATAATCATTTTAATGTGCTTTTTATGACCACTTTCATAAGAGACATAGGAAGTCTTTTTGGCAAAAAATAATGTTAGTATTTATAGGTCAATGTTATTTGACCCTAAAACATTGTATTTAGCATTTCAATTTATCACAAGGAGTTGTTCAGTAGAGTAAAAATTACCAATACATCATTTCGGTCTCCTTGATGTACGTTTCATACAGAAAACCAATAGAATCTAAATCTATAACAGAACAAAGGCTTGTTGAAATGCTACAGATTCTTGTTACAATTACCACTGTTGTTGTGCAAGGAAACAAGTGTTTTAAAATTATCTAGAGTCAACCGGGATATAACGGAGAGTTAAGCTCATTTGGTAAAAATTGTAAATTTATATTATTATTGTTGTTGATGATGTTGTTGTTGTTATTAAAGTTTCAAAATGTCTTTATTTTAATTTAAGTGAAACTAAATTAAGAGTCCCTCAATTTGTTTGCTTTTTGTAGATTTCTACAGGTAAAGGTCGTGACAATGACGTTTCATGCAGCAATACTTTTATTAATTGAATTAGGAAATGACATATCGTGATTAGAGAAGAATAGTTGTTATTCTATTTGAGACTTAAATCTTTTAAATTTTATTGTAGAAAGTGCTGTAAAATAATTCTTAATTTGAAAAGTTTGCCCTAATAAGTACATTCAAAGAGCTTATGATTTTATAACTTGTCTTTGTTTTGGTTATGATCCCGTTTCAAAGGACAAATCATCCCAGCTAGCACATTCCTGAAAGATTCACTAGGCTTTTACATTAGATGTCTATTTATGATCAAAATTTCTTCAGCTTGACATAAAACATTAATGAATAAAGCAAGTAACTTGTTTAAACCGCTTTGACAATTTTGTGTTCAAAAGCATAATTACAAAACTAATTAGTTTAGTCATTTCACTTGACAAATTCTCATATATAATTGTTTCAAATCGAATTTGTTCGAGGTGCCTGTACCACTTGACTTTTACTAATTTTCGTAGGGCAAAAGTCGGTACAGGTTTCATTTTCTTCCGTAACCTTCTGAATATCTTATTTCATTAATGAAATCAAGCATATCAAGCAATCAAGCATATGGTCCACTCATTCATACATAGAATATTTCAAGAAAAAACAACAACTTTTTTTCGTAAAGTGAATATTGAATTGTTCAAAAAAGCGGTTTCATTTTCAGATATAATACTGATTTTCCCTAAAATCATTTTACTTACTCCCCAGTCGGTCATAATAAGAAAAAAACTTAATAAACTTTCAGGCTTAAATTATGAATATCAAATTTATAGACACTACTTTACATCAACTCCTGTAAATCCTCATATAAAATGTATGTTTGATATTTTGAAGTGATTTATATCAAGTCAATTTTCGTTGGCTGGTATTTTTTTCTATGGTACCTACTAAAACTCTAGATTTTTATGGACATATATAATTCATAGTTTATCATTGATGTGTATGTATTAAGATGATATTCTTATGTATGAGTCTAATAAAATGTCTGTTCTGTTTCTGTTATAAAATTTATACATACGATAATGATAAAACTGAAATGTTCTTATAAAAAGGCGAGAGCTCGAAATATAACTTGAATAACTTTACACCCAAGACAGTATAGTATTAACTAAAATGCAGGTTGTGTACTTATTAAATGTTTTTACAAATTAATTGCTAAATGTCATGGCGCCCTTCAAGTGTTCAATAACTATATCGATATCATTGTGTTTGACCTTTAAGTAAATGTCTTTTCATGAATTAACTAATGCTGGTAACGTAAATATCTTTCAATCTCAGGTTGTCTGTTATATCGGATTGATTATTAGTTGTAAATGTTTAATATCATTGATTTCTTATGCCATAGATATGATATATATGTTTCTAAAATGTCAATATCGATTGTCAAAATTGATTTTTATTGAATATAATAACGCGTTCAGGCCTGCTTGTAGAAGGCCAATTGTTTATAAAATTAATTTCATAATAAGTATCAATACTATACAAAACAATTAGTTATATTCGGTTATTATTTGATAACAAGATATTTTCCAGGTTGCAAGAACAATTTAGTTACTTTCGGGTATTTGACAATTAAATATTTTTCAGGTAGTCAGTTATCAAATATGAAATGCGAAAAACATTTTTTGGGGGTAAATTATTAAAAACAATAAATCATATTATTTTCAGATTATTTACATAAAATAAATTGATCACATCCTGATAAAGTCTTGATAAATTTGAAAAATCCTGGCATGTATTCGTCTGCTTCTAGCAAAGTATCAAGAAAGTTCATGTTTATTTCTCTATTAAAATTGTTTAATAAGCAAGGGAATCGAATCATTGAAAGAAAAAGCATTTTCATTTTTCTGATGAGATTTTAAGAAAATAGTCCAATGTGTTCAAGTGTGATGTTTTGAGTGTTTATATTGGTCCCTTTATAGTAGATTGTAATTTATCTGAAATCTTACCGCATTGTTTAATCTTCGTTTTAGCTATTTTTTTCTGTACGAAATCTGCTGTGGTCATAGTATTATTTTAACAATAGCTTTAGCTCTTAAACTTGGTTTGCTATTGCTTGTCATGGTCATGCAACTACATAGTTAGGTAAAAAAGCAGACGCTTGTTTTGGTTGAGTCTATTATGTTTTGTTTAGGGGTAGAGTTGTCATACACAAATTTACAATTTATATGCATTTATTGTTTTCAATGATTGTTATTATCTTAAATGCTTCTGGGATCGTTGTTTTATCAATTCATGTGTAAATAAGATTGTTATATGTCTATTAACGGATTAATTTTAATGAACACGAAATTAGTTCACACCTACATGTGTATTGATAACGTGATGGTTTAAGCCAATGAAAACACATCAATATTATTACAATCAGGCAGCGAAAAAGAGTAAATCGATAATCTTTATGTAGCAAACAAACTTTGAAATGCAAGTATTTTTTCATATCTTTTCGGCAGGATAAACTGTCCGAGGAGGGCCAGGCATTTTCGTATCGTAAAATGGCTGCCATTTACAGTATCAAGTGATTATCCCAAGCACCACCGCGACTTATCGCGGGAATTATAAATATAGATAGCCTCAGCGCGTCGCATAGGATGGAAAATTCTTTTTCATATTTTATTTTAATAAATATTTACAAACTGTGTCTTTCGGTTTTTTTATCAACATATAACCAATAATGATGTTAATTTGAATAAATAATTATATCTCAAATCTGCGACTATGATTTACAATGAAATTATACCTTTAGTGTATTAAAAAGGTTTTTAATGTCTGTAATTTTATTTTGTGATTATGCTTCAAAGCAGTCAATCGACCGTGAATTTTCATTTCATATTTTGATTTCCTTGAAATCATTTTTCTCATCTGAAGGCATACAAATTTAATATGATGATACATTAATTAAATTCCATGAAAATGTTTAAAGATATAAAATGTCTCATGACATGTTTGTTCATTTTACATTACACCTTTAATGCAGCAAACATAAAAAGTCTTCACAAAAAGTAGTATGCAATCGTACCTATATTACATACGAATGTATGTAAATTTTTTTTCTTTTTTAAAACAAGCTTTTGGGATCGATGTACGGCAGTGCCCACCCTTTTGTAAATTAATACTTAAAGAGGACTTTGCACGGAAAACTATTTAAATAAATGGTGGCGGTGGATTTGTTTTTCACTCCAGGAAGTAATTTCGTTTTCTTTAGATATACAATCGATATTATTGGCTTCAAAAGAAATTCTGACTCATAAATCATAATGCGATAAAACAAGTGTTCTTATGTGTAACCTAACGATAATTATATAGTGTTTACATTATTTTTATAATTTTTAATGTTATAAACAAACAAATTCTATGCCATCAAATTTTATCATCCCAAATTCTTAGGTTGCATGTGTAAGGCAATTACCAGCTGTATTTGGAATTTACTGGATTCATCCAAAATTAGTTAACCTTCATCATAAGGCTGTTTACTGTTTGAAGCTCAATATTTGTATTCTCATTGGTCCACACTGTTCCATACGAAAGCAAGACAAATAAAAAAATGCAGCAGGTTAAAGGGTTAAAGGTTATATATAGTACATACATATATCTACATGAAATCGTACTCGTTGTATTAACGTGAATGTTGGTCTGTCTGTCTGTCTGACGGAAGTAAATTATATAATGATTTTATTTCTAAGATAGATTTAAACGTCAGATAAATATTATTTATTTATCTATTTATTTATTTATTTATTTATTTATTTTATTTTGTTTTATCTGTTTTAGTATCAATCACCTCAAACTTGATACTTAAAAGGAATCCAACAAAAATATTAAAAGTATCCAGCGGTTGAAAACAGGTGAGCAAATTCAAATATGACGTTTAACAGCATGACTTACAGCGTGACTTTCATGGCCACGTGAGATTTTCCTGTCAGCGCACGATCACAAGTCAAGTGTTGTTTCTAATACATACATAGAGACATAGATCCCTATATCAATACATACATCCCTATGCCAAATAAATTTGAAATTCGGATCAATTCTATATTGGTGGTAGAAATTTGTTTGAAAACGATATTTATCTTGTTGATAAGAGTTTGTTCAAACAAACATTATCTGTGACATTTGAACATAAATTATATCAAAGTCAGTGTACCGGCTTATTGATTACATTGTTGAAAGAAATCCATTCATATTTATCATTTTGCCAATATTTTAAACGTGCTTTAAATCTAATTTTGTCCCAGATATGTAAAAGGTTCTGATAATGAAACCCGTATAATATTGTATTAAATCCGTTACATTTTGTAGTTTTAATGAGTACGTATTTTTACGATTTTTAAGAAGACGTTTATTAGTTATGAAAGTAAAATGTTTTAAATAATTTATCTATTTAATTCATGTGAAAATGTCTATGCTAATTTCGAAGTCATTTTTTTAGGATTAAGAAAATTAACAAGACATTTCTAATTTTGATACGTTTTCAAAATATTCCAATTAAGAAATTGGTTTTTATGGTGTATTTTGTATTGAATCGTTGATTATTACAAATGTAAGAATGTATAGTAAATATCAAATAGCAATGTAAAGGAGGTTTAATGGTACGTTAATATGTCATAAAATGCTAATTATTCTTGAAAATCCAAATTAATTATTTGTCATGGTGGTTCAGGTGTCTGTTACTCAGCCCAGTGATCAATGGGTTCGAGACCTACTTTGGTCATGATTGTGCGTCCTCATAACACACCAGTACTAGATAGCTCCATAAAAAGGGATTCAAGACTGATTTAAAAACAATTTCGAGCAATGTTATTACGATCTAGATAAAATAAACATGTTTAACTTAACTGAGCTGGATCGAAAGTATTAAGCCATGCACTTGAATAAAACAAATATTTTATGCCTATCACACAATTTTATTACCATACATCCTTTTATGTAGTTTAGAGCGCATTCGAATTTTAATCATTTTGTTGTAGGCCAGTTTGAGTTTACATTCAATATATCAATAAACAAACAAACAGTCCGTTTATAAATCTGTAGGCAACCATAGTACTTGTTGTGAATTTACCAGATCTAGGTGAAAAGCATGTGGTTTTAACGGAAGTAAATTATAGCATGATTGTGTATTCATAAACAGTGGATGTGTTTTGAAATTATGTGAGTACCAGACATGAATATTTACAAAAACTGCTTAACGCTCACTTTGATTTGTATCTTATTTTAAGTTGATTTACAGTAAACGGTACTATAAAGCAATGATTTGTCGATTTTACAGTGTTTAAAAATAGGTTCCGACACATACAAATATGCGTCATCATAGATTCGTAATATCTGCAAAATATTTAAAAATGGTATGAATAATCATATAAGCGCTACTTGTATATTTGTTTATCATGAGCGTTGTAATGTTTCAAATTTATTGCACATTAAAACCGATACTTCGCTTAGCAGATACACGGGTTATAAAAACAATAAAAATGTTATTTTCTATACAGGATTTTTAAAGACTATTTTAAATTATATGAGATGAAAAATTGATATACTACACATAGGCACATTGCATTTAAAGACACATTATGCCTTAGCAACGAACACATATTTTACTTATTTAGAAAGGCCAAACATGAGTTAAACAAAATTTAAATAATGGTTTAAGAGCATGTTTGATGCGTGTTACTTGAAAAAGTAGCGGTTTATGTGAAATTATTTGTCATACAAGTAGCAAAAAGTAAACAAAGTAGTATTTGGACTTTATTACAGAACACTAAATCACTGTAACTAGATTAATTGCCAAAAAAGCAAAAAGTTATTTACAAATCTTTTTGAAACTATAAAGGTACACCAGAAATAAAAAGCTTTATAGAAATAAACATAAAGGCATTTCTTGGGCACAATGGACCTTTAATTAATAATATTTAGTTTATAAGGATAATCATAAACACCGTTTAACCATAAATGTTAAAAAATGTACATAATTATAATTGGTAAATATGAGATTTAATTAAAATCATGAATGCGATGTATACAAATATAATTTATATAAAAAACAGCAATGTTTACGTGGTAACCATGACAAAAAGAGCAAAACAAAAACAGCTTATTTATATTGTCAACACTGCAACCTAGTTTTGTTTTGATACTAAATAAATGTATAAATACATAAATCCTCATTATTAAATTGAAATAATTGAAATCCGTTTTAAAACTGGATCAGCTCAGTTTGATGACATTAATTTGTTTGATAACCTTTGACTCTTGTTTGATAAGAGTTCGATCAAACAAACATTATCTGTTAGATTTGGACATAAATTATATCAAAGTCAAGGTGCCACCGCATTGATTACATTGTTGAAAGGTATCCGTAAAAGTTTATCACTTTGCCAATATTTTAAACGTGCTTTAAATCTAATTTTGCTCCAGATATATCAAAGGTGCTGATAATGAAAACAATCAAAGTTCGTGGTTGCTACTTGTAACATGATAAGAAGTATGCTTTTTAACATATTTATATTTAAAGCAGAGGTATAATTTTCAATGGACTTAAGTTATTTATATTTATTACAGGTCCTTATTATAATTCATTCAAAACAATAAATGTACAGTTATTTTAATGTGATATTGTTATATTGGTATTAAATATTTGTGAAAAGTTCTGAAAATGCTCTGATGCATATAATTGAATGTTTAATACCAATTTAAATTCCCACTTATTTTGTGAATACACCTACATATAGTCTTAAGAAGTGGAAATTAACGGTTAAATTCTTAAGATGTTAAATGATTGATATATATATAAAATATCTTTTGAAAAATAGCAAAGGATAACGCAAGAAAATCAATTGCCTTGTCATAAAACAATCATTTATATAATTTCCCGGCATCTTAAGATTATTTGAATGGAAAGAAGCCTGTTTCAATTCAACTAACAAACATCTTTAAACATTACGACATTTTCCGTTTGCGTCTGATGTTATATCCCTCTGGCATGGATCAAAGTAAGTATATCACATAGTCCATTATCAGGCTCCAACGCTAATATTTTCTTGATGATATAGAAATTATTCTTCTTAAATAGAAATCTGATGGCAGATCTAAGACATTTGGATGATTTCCTTCTATCTACATAATAGATTTGTACTTTTCAAAATCTATTGTCTTTATTCCTTTGACATATTTTTGTATATCTATCATTTATCCGCCTGACATATATCTCTGTCGCCACAGAAATATCCGTTTTAAGACCATCGTTGTCTGTTATTCAATAAATCTCTAGAGACAATTGTAATCTTTGTCTCAATAGCAGAACAATATTTTAAATAAGACAACATTTTTCTCTTCTAGATGATATCATTTCTTATTTTTTGTAAGGAGGCTAAATTTTGAAATGTTTCTATAATCGACACAAACGTATAAAAGCGAATCGTTCAATACACCTTGGCAAAATTTTGAAATTTATTTGTTTGCATAGCAGAGATATAGTCTTTATTTTAAAAGATATAAAATCAATCGATGTCATCAATTTTTATTTGTATTCTTTTCTAAAATCAAAATACGCGCGATTAGCAACAGAAATATATAATCTCTTTCATATTATTACATTTAAATATGTTACTTTGTTAGGAAAAAAACTTTAAATACTGAATCAATATGCTAACGACCTTTATGTTTGTTATTAGAAATCTGCATTGGGCACATAAATTTATATTAGTAATTCTTCTTTAAGAGAAAGTCGACATCTTCCTATTTTGTTTGATGAGTTCAAAAACGGAACATAATTATCATTGTAAAAGAAATTGCTGCTTCTGTTTGTATTTTTTTTGTCTTAATTAAAAACACGGACAAATTGATAAATTTTTAAAAACACTATTTGTATTTATAATTAATTTTCCAAACTTATAACAAAAGCTTAACAAGCATTTTGTCATTTTAACTGCTTTATTATATACATAGTGTATTATTATATGAGTTGCAGCTGAATATGTCATCAATACTCGAAAATAAATTTATGAAAACATTTAGTTATTTAAATCCTTTATTTGAAATAGTGCGAATCTGTCTTTTATGGATCTTGCGACATAGCGTAGAAACAGCTAACGATATAAATAGAATAGGGTAGATTCCTTACAGTTGACAGGGGCAATCAAAAATAAATAAAAAACGAAAACAAAATCACAGACAACAACGAGGAATTGTTGACATCATAAAATGGAAATAGATTAATTACTTTATGAGCAAAATCTGTTTTAGAGCAAGTCTATATATTTAAGCTGTTTCGGTAATGTACCTTTATACAAAGTAAGCATACTCTATTAAGTATTTAGCGTTAATTGGAGACGTTACTAATGGTCGATATCAGTAACATAAGAAAAATGACAACCCGCTGAAAAAGTTATTTGAATTGTGTTTACTGAATATTTATCTCATGTCTGGCTTGTGCTTTTAAGATGAGAAACACTATATTTGTAAATAAACAATATACATGTATGTTCATCTTTATGAATATAATAAAAAATGTCTAAAATAATTCATAAATATTGCGTATTACTTTACTCAGTAATTTCTAAAATTTGACAAAAAAGTTTAAGAAGAAACACACATATAATGACCTTAACAATTCTTACGACATACGTACGTTTATAAGAGGTAATAATACTTTGAAGTTGCCTTGAGTTGAAAGACTCTTCAGGTGATTTAGGTTATCTATTAGATGGAGATCCCTCCCCATTTTATATGTGTCATATAATGTCTCGCCACCTTGCATCTGGTCTCCTGGAATTTTTCGTTCAAACTTCCTTTGGTTTTCATCATATTTGTTGAAATGTTTTAAGGGCATTTTTCCGAAAGAGGTTAGGCATTAACAGCGTTAAGCTTTACAAAATCAAAATTTTTAAACCTTCATATGTAGTATTATTTCCTGTCTGGTATTGTAATATACTTCAGAGGGATCAAGCCTTTTCAAGATAGTCATAGTTTGATTTCCAGGACGATAAACATTGAGAAACGTTCGCTTTTTTCCCTTTTTAATCTCTGTATATATGTATATACATTCTATAAAGTATATCAAAATCAATTGCATTAACGACTATAAATGATGTTTCTAAGCAATAGAGATAAGATAATTGTATGTCAGTTTGATAGCAGCTGATAAAATGTGAGGACCTTGTCATCAGGCTATCTTTTAGATTGTAATTTTGTCAGAATGTCAAACATTCAAAGTATTTCAAATTGATAACCCTCTAATGTGTACTTTTTTCTAGGCAATTGAGTGTATATTCTTGTTCCTAGTATCTAAAACAATTGATCTATATCAATATGGGTTTATGTTCTGCACACATGCAAAGGATTTAAAACAGATCATTTACGTAATCTCTATCGTTTTAATAAAAAACTTAAATTACTTTGTGTTTTAAAATTGTAGTTTGTTATCAAAGGTCATCATACGAAACATACAAACTAGATTTGTGTATGTTTATCTTAATTGTTTTATTTTATGTCCCACATTCTTTATCTTAATGATATCCATTTTAATTGCAAAACGTTAGAACATTTAGTTCAATTTGACATATTTTGCTTTGTGATAAACAACCTTAAAATCACAAAATATTATTAGACAAATTTCATTCTCAAAAAAGCATTTTTTGGCGTTGTAATAAATGGATAGTAACGTATGTATTGTTTTTTTTGTTTACTCGAATGGATGTTTTCATAAACATTTTTACAGAAATAAACTTCCTGGGCTATTTCTATTTCATAGGTTGAAAATTTTGAATAGTTCAGGATGTAGCATCAAATTAAATTTGATTTTATATTTACTAAATACGTATTCTAAACGTAAAAGTACGTATTTAAGGTTTCATTACTGTTAGAAATGGTATTCTCAATTATCACGAAGTAACAATTTACCTAAGACTTTACGTGATCTGAATTTTTTTTAACTACATGTTTTTATAACAGTTTATAAATGATATTGCTCAAATATCTCAAAATAACAATTTACCTAGAACTTCATCTCGCGAATATTAATTCAAATCGATTTCATTTCACACAGGAAAAAAACAAACATATGAAACTGATATATTATACTTACTATTACTTTTATTAAGTGAAGTAAAGTTGATAAAACTCGTAGACTGTAAGAAACATTTCATCTCTGGAAATGAACAGTGTAAAGAGATCGTTTAAAGTAGTTAGGGAATATTGTCTTCAAGAACAATAAATAAAAGATTAAGGTTAAGAGTGACAAACAGCTTAATAGAAAAAACTGATCTTTATAATTATATTTTGCGTGGTAAATAAAAAGAAACAGCTCAGTAAAAATAAACGAGAAGAATGATTAATGAATTTATATCAAAATAGAGATAAACGGAAGTCAAAGTCAAAATTGCATGTCTATCATTATAAAATTGTGTTTATTGAACAATGATTAACTAGTATGACTTTTTTATTTCTATAGAGCTTTACTTTGATTTAAATATATTTCTTTATTTCAAATGATTGATTTTCTATCTCCCTGCTACAGAATATTAAAAAGCATTCCTTCATTATTTTACAACTTATGGTATTTGTTTGATCTTTAAAGAACAAACTACCAACCATCTATGTATATTGTTGTCATTTTATGTGATTCTTCAGTTGACAACAAACATTAAGTTACATTTCATTTTCCCCCAGAAATTAACTTACGGTTGTACTTTTAGTTACATCATACAAATATACTTGATAAACAGCTCGTTGAACTAAGAGTGACCAAACGACAATTTCTTTCACGTTATCGTCACCCATGGTGACAGGATCGATCACTTTGATGCAATTAAATGTCTGTAACTACCACTTTATTTACCGCCTTAACAAATGTTTCAGAAGTTTTCCAACAAAATCCGTTGAAAACAATTTCTAGAATTAAACTTGATATGCAATATTATCGGGGACCTTAAGTGGTTAAGACTGAAAACTCAAGCAGTATACTTATACATGTTACCATCACGCTTATATGTTATAGAAGATCGAATGATCACAGTTGATCATTTTTCGACGAACAGTACAGTTGTCTCACAGAAAATGATACAATCTTAGCCTCTTTAACGCATTTTAACCCTTCTACATAAATTTGATTTCTGATCATAGTTATAGGTACACATTTGATCTTTAAATAGCAACATTTAAATGCGTTACCATGTTAACAAAAAACTGGTTTTTATTGTAAAATACTACGGTTATTCTGAATCTTACTTTCTATTCAACAAAATTGCTTTTGTTTTATAAAAATTGCTGTCAAAAAAAAAAGAATAAATAAATGATGATAAATTTGGCTTCCGTATACAGTTTTACATACCTACACAATTTTAAGTGATCATCATTATCATTTAACTTTAATTCATTATACTCAGTCAATACTATGATTCTGATTTTAATTGAACTGTTATATTATAATGTACTTAATCAGATATGTTGTAATTTAGAACAGTTCAGAAATATACGTCGTTATGTTGCTTATTAATACACATAAATATTCCCGTCATCTTTCTTATTATTTTAAAAAATAAACAATTCAATTACAGTAGAAATCCTACTTAAGACCAAGCTTGTTGTTATTATCTGCTTGAATGCATGCTCTTGATAAAACAAAGCGATTGAATCAGATTTATGTTGTGCTCTCATCATATTAAATATTATAACATCTTTTTATTGTAGTATGTTTATGTGATATTACACATTATACCTACAAAATGACTAAACTATTAGGTCTATAGAATATGTAAGCAATGATAAAACTATCCACAAATGAGACCACCCGCTATCTAAAACCACTTTTGTTCAGTTTCGTTTGTGCTCTTAATAGAGGGTTTCTACTGTAATAGATTTTTATAACGTATTGACAAAAATATTCAGCATATAAAGTTGATATATATTTACTGCACAGATGCAATTGTATTTTGTTGAAAGTAACCAATTTTGTATCACTTGTATTGCATTTCCTTTAGTATTTTCGTAAAATAATGGCCTTTGTTTATCAGGAAATTCTATTTATATCTGATAATATAATGATATTGTATCTCGGTGAGATAAATACAACTAATTTTGCCTTATACTATATTTTATATTGCACGAAATGTTGTTTTGGCTTGTGTCTGTTCGAGAACAAATCTTGCACGTAATATTGTTTTGGCTTGCTGTTCGAGAATACATCTTGCACGTAATATTGTGTTTTTATTGTTCTGGTTTAGTATATAGGCCGTGAATAA
This sequence comes from Ruditapes philippinarum, assembly GCF_026571515.1. NCBI lineage: Eukaryota > Metazoa > Mollusca > Bivalvia > Venerida > Veneridae > Ruditapes > Ruditapes philippinarum. The sequence goes on along the minus strand of NW_026862034.1, from coordinate 173,748 downwards.
CTTTAATATATATCGATATGTGACTTTTAACACGTAAATAACTACAAATCCCATCGACCAATGTGAGTGAAAAATTCAAGCGACATAAACATTGTTTCAGCTTTTATGACATTTGTGATGATTGTTTCACAATATTTCGTAGGAAAAATAATGCTACATATCACACATGTTGGCATTGTTGTAATTTCTATGGTAATACTTCAGCGAAAATAATAAACATGTCTCCCACGCAATTGTTACATGAGACATGAATAAAAATTGTTTTCTTTAAACAAAGCAATATATTGAGAGTTGTAATAGTCTCATCAATGTTAGGTTGAGATCATTGTCTTAACAAATAGGCTTTTAATATTCATGAGACATTTCAAAGTATCTTATCTGTTCATCCCATTGTTATATAGTAATGGTTGTATTATTTTATTGGCATCGAGACAAGGGTTCGGCTCTCACACGTTTTTCTTTCAGTACAAATTACTTCTTCATTATTATTTCTTTTATCTGTCTGTTCATGGTGGTTGGGATTTGATGTCGTAAAAGACAATTTAAAAATGTTTTTGTAATATCATACTATTACTTACGCGTACAATGTAGAGCGCTTCCTTATTTTTATCATTTTATCAACCCCATAAGAAATGGTAGCATTATATTCAAGGCCTACGTACTTTTATTAAATAAAATGATTTATTTCTGTCCTTTTATAGTTAGATCAAATGTACTGTTTAGAAAAAAAAATATGTAAATGTGAATGTAACCGTTTGGATATCTTGTTCACCATTAAAATGAATAGACGGTCAAAAAGGAATACAGTGTATATTATGAAATATCAATGATGATTTTACAAACGAACGGTTTGTTAAGAAGAGTTTTTACCGCAATAACCTTACATTACCGGATAATATCTTCGTTTTTGCACTTAACACACGATTATAATTTATACCTGAAATGCTTCACATTGAAAATGTAGGATAAATGATTGTATTCTGTGACGTACTGAAAGCTCCTGAAAAAACAGGCAAAGTAAAAACGAAAACCCAGATTTAAACTTATACAAAAGTAAACATTAAAATTAGCACCAAAATGCCAATTTTATGATTGGCTGTATTATCACTGATGTCATAAAAAAAATGTTATTTAGTCACCATAATACCTTTCCTTTAAAAGTGTGTTTATTCTTTTAATCCCTGGTTGTCTTGTTTTAAAATATTTCTTTTAATTTTCTGATGAAGGCAAAAAATATTGACCAAAATGTGTGGATATTGTTTCTAAGTTATTACAATTTTCAAACACCGATAAAAACCATCTCATAAATAAATTGTTCATAGGATATTCGTTGTGTTGTTATCAGTATTATGACATATAATCTTTTATATTTGGACATGAAACAAATCTTAAACTATGAAGAATATTAGATTCATATATATATATATTGTTACCCAAGTCACTCAAGTAAGAAAAAAACTATCCTGAGTCAATAATCTATAAAAGTTGCTTTTGTTTAAACAGCCGTTATATAGAACTGCGATCAATAATTTTCCCGTCAACCCATACTGTAAGATATTGACGACATAGATAATAACATTCATATGTTAAAGATAAAGCAAATAAGACATTCCATTGTTTTGTCTTTTCTCCTGTCTTTTTGTTTTGTTTCTCAGCAGTTATATAGACTTCAATCACTATTAGATATTTTACAATGGCGTCTGATTTTTTTTGTTTCTTTTACATGCTCCCGGGCTTATCGTCTGTCCGTCTGTCTATTCAATATTAACATAGACCGGCAACTTTGATTTATCTCATTAATTTACTAATTAGTTCTACCTGTAACAATGGCTTCATAATTCACACACATAAAAATCAATACAAAGTTTATGATTTTAACAAGTTACAAAACTATGGCTGTTTTTTCAGAGTTATTACCCTTTACAGTAACTTTGAAAATAGATATCGTTAACCTTAACCGGCAAGTTGGATATACCTGAAGTTTTTTCTGTACTTATTGCTTCATAATTTCAACACTTACTAATCATTACAAATTGCATGATGTTGCCAAGTTATATAACTGTGCCGTCCATTTTCCCAGTTATTTCCCTTTTTATCACTTTGAAAATAGGGCGATGTATGGTCAACCTATTTGTATACCTTTTTGCTCATACAGCCAAGAAAAGTCCTCTTCCTTCGGGTTTACTTAGGGGACATTTGGATCAAGTTCAAGGTCACCATTGCTAAAATTGATTTGAAAGTGCAATGTTTTTCTATTGACAAATTGTCTTTTATATTTGGTTGGAACGTACTTTGAGAAGTGTTCTGTGTTTGGATGGATGGAGAAGGAGTCAGTTGGGTCGAGGTCACCAGTACTTAAAATAGATTTTTTAAACATTTGCCCATACGACCTTTATTTATTGACAGATGTCTTTGTCTTTCATACCTAATAGGAAGATAAATTGCATGGTCTTTTTCCTCTGTTTTGGCTTAGAGGTCAGTACGTCAGCGTCAATGATGCCAATAATAGATTTCTACACATTTGTTTAATTAACTGATGTCTTTTTTTATATTTGGTAGCATGATAACTTGCATGGTCTTTTTCTATGGTTCGGATTAGGGGTCAATGGGTCAATGTAAGGGTGCCAAACATAGATTTCTAAATATTTGCTTATACAGCCTTTATTTATTGATGATATTTTCATAATTGAAAGGAAAGTCACCTTTACACTTTTTCTTATACAGCTTTTGTATTTCATACCAATGACTCATATGTAAAAGGAACATACTTCAGTTGGTTCTTTAATTTTTGGTGGAGTTTGGGGTCATTGCGATCAAGGTCAATGTCTTGCATTTATATATATTTGATAAATTTTATTTGTGAGTTGAATATTTACAACATCATCAAATAGCAAAGACATGCACAAACTTATTTTTCACAGTAACAAAACATCATGAATTATCAAGTTATACAACTGCGTTTACATTTTTGTTGGCAATTTTGCAGTCCAGAACTAATTGGATCGGTAAACCCTTTTTTTAAAATTGAAACGAAACTGGACCGGGTTAATTTGTGTTTATCAAACACGTGCCTGCTTCGACTCTGTTATATAAGTATTAGCACGAAATTGATTCGAATATCACCCAGAAAATGTTGTTAATAACAATATATTATTTTATTGAGTTGTCTTTAGAAATCATATTATACCGAATTAACTCCCCTAATGAGGTTGCTCGTCAAAATCAAGTTATCAATACATCCTTTTATTTTCCTCGATGTTTGCTCTCTTCAATAAACTGATGTTATGTTAGGCTGTAAAGCAACTATGCCCAATAACAACAACAGTCTAAATCAGTGTTACAATTACAGGATTGTTGATCTAAAGAATGATTGTACGAGAATTGTGAACTAAGAGATAATGAGAAACAAGTAAAAGTGCCAGACAAATATTGTTGTTTCTGTGGTAAATACTTATGGTATATACAAATATTGAAAATGTGATTCCTAATAATAGCTTGAATTCATGTTACTGTGTAACCTATGAATAAATTTATCTTAATCATATGTACATTGTACCTTCGTTTAATTTTGTTTTATTAAGATATTTTCAACAATTACTTTTGTGCATGAACAACTTAAATTCACTGCTCAATTATCAATTATTATTTTGTCTTAATTAAATTTATTTTAAGTTAATGCTACTATGTCACTGATATCTTCTTTTTATTTATAAAACTTTCGAAAAGCTTTTGGAATTTACGAAGCTTTTAGATTACAAAACATTTCAATGAGACAATTAAAAACGAACTGTGAGAAAGAATTAAGATATTATAGGTATGACATCTTCCCGTGTCATAGAAAACAATATTTGTAATATTTCTTTACTCTGATATTCAATATATCTCTTGAGACTGATATTATTTATCCTCCAATAAAACAACAATGTTTCAAACCAGACAAAATGTCTTTCCCTAATCCAATAGATTGCTTATGAGATCAAAAGTAAAACCTTTGACATAGAATCGTATATGTTTTTTGTAGAGAGGTTGGTATGTTTATAGCAAACATATGTTGTAAAATTTCTGTAACAGTATTAAAAACTTCAGAAAAAAATGACGACTTCTTTGTGTAACTTTTGCGTATTTCCATCACACCTGAATGGCTGAATGGCTGAGCACTTACAAAAATTGCTTTTTATTGAAAGAATTTATTTTCATTGCAGTACTTTATCTTGCACAAATCGTATATTTCTAGATGAATTGGATTCTATATATATATATAATTTTGATAGAACAACCATCCCATCATTTCTTTATACATGTAGTTGATATTTATATATGGATGATATTTTTCAGCCATTGTTGTTGTATTGTCCTACAGTATTCTCTTTCTTACATTTCTATGGCAAAGTTCAGTATATATATCAATTATCCTGTTGACATAAATCTCTGACATAACTATGAAATCCATTTCAAACTACTTTTTGTCTACTATTCAATAAATCCCCTGAGACAATTACCATTTATTTTCCGATTTAAGGACGATGTTTTTAGACTTGACAAACGATTTGCTCGTTATCAGACTAACAGAAGAAACAGAACCATCGGTAGACGTATTAGTTGGTATGCTTCATCTCTTTTCTTTGCACGAAAAGCACGAACATCAAAAAACTGAAATGTAGAGATGAAACACTAGACAATATGTAACAGTCGTTTATATAACACTTCTTTTTTGATAACTGATGAAACATTTAACTCTCATTTCCAAATCTAGAAAAGGACTTTCGCAAATGTTTGATATGAATGTTAAATCTGTAGCCTAGTCAAATCAAATTAGTTTACATAACTTTTTTTAATTTTTACCTTCACGTTTGTTTAGAATAATTTTCTCCACACACACACACACTAAAAGAACTTAACCCTTTAATATGTAACTAATTACAGTGATATAATTATTATAATATATCTTTTAGAATAATTACTGGAATTCTTATCATGATTATACAGTAGCTTACGTTATACATACGATAGATTGAAAAATCTGGAAAAAGTAGAAATCCCCCAGAAGCAAAGAAAACAACAAAATAACATGAAGATTGATCTTTATTTGAGTGATAATTAAAAAAATTGCAACATACCCGGACCCCTAGCACCGGCCTAACCGGTATTTAATCGCTAAAATCAATTAAAATTCGATATCAATAAAGTACGATAAGCAAGTTCTATTTTAAATCATTTCTGACAAGTAAATCACATCAAATGCATACACTTTTCTTATGTTTTAGCCCCACCTAAGTTAAGGAAGTATGGCAACATTCTTATTTTACAGATAGATAAAGACTCACTCTAGCACCGTTTTTGATATACGCAATTCACGGAAATACGAAACGTCTAACTGTGCTTAGCAAGCATTAAAGACTAATAAACATAAAGATTTATATAGTCACAAATTATAATTCCGTTCAAAACATTCCTTTTTCGTATTTACACTTATTGCCAGACATGTATATGGTAAAATGACTTTATTCAAATTCAATTGCTATATAAACTGGAAAAAGTCTAACACTCTGCCGAATTAATTTGAGTTCTGTTTACACGGAAAAAATCTCAAATGCTGTTAATCTGTTCACAGCCGAGTTCTCTTTGTTGTGAATCTGTTCGCAGTCGAAATAATTGACAAAACGGAATCCCTAAGAACACACAAAACAATAAAATTGAAAATATTTCTGGCAAAGGGGGTTTGATTCAGCCTTTTCATGTACGATACTGGAAAGTGCAAGTTACCGTCCACGCCCACTAGCACCAATTTAAGCAGAATTCAACATTAAGACACCGAAATGGTGAAATATATGTTCATTTAGATGGTTATCGTGGAACCTTCAATGTGACACGTTCGTGCCTTTAGATTAAAAGCGCCCTATGGTCCTCATGTAAAAGGAAACCTCTTAAATTGATTGCAACATGTCCATGAAAGCAAATGAATGGAACGACATTAAAGTTTTTTGTTTGTTTGTTTGTTGAATTTTTCAAATTTTGCGTGTTTTTTGTTTGTTTCATTGTATTGTATCCACGAGTTTAGCTGAGTATGCTTCATTTTATTATTTGAATAGATTATGTGAAAGAAAACCTTCAAAATGTTTCAGAGAGACTTCATTTACGGAAAACATATATTCTATTCTTGAATACAAATATAATTATAGACGCTTTATCCTAAACAGTGGTTTATGATTAAATTTAGGTAACTAAACACCAAGTTGTCTGGCGCCAGTGTAATCTGATTCTTTAAATTGTGTTTGCTTCACGAATTTTCTAGAAAATTTAATTTGAATTTGAATTAAACGAAACCATATATTACAAATATCGAACATAATGTGGTGGTAAATGGATTTCACATGCAATGCAAATTACTGTTTTAATTTATGTTTAAAATGTTTTTATGATTGCTGAATAGTGTATACATGATATTCTAGAATATTTTCAAAATATTTCTATGTATGTATTTTTCAAGTAAATTCTAAAATGCGGGTATTTATTTCTGTAATCGTTTCCTTTCAAGTTTTGCAATAATTAACTTACATCATTTCTTTGTTTCGCTCAGTAAACGTTTGTTATATAAGAACCAGAATTTAAAGCGTACTTGAACATGAAGTATTTTAGAAAAGATACTCAGACGAGTAAAAACTGCTTTCACTTGCATAGGTTACTTCGGAGTTTTGTTCCGTAAGTGTACCTTAAACTTACATGGGTGTATTGTTGTACACATTAATATATGCTTTGTAAATATCCAAAAATAATTTTTGAAATTTATATCAGTTGAACACATCAATAATCATATGTCGAAATATCATGAACATTGAACATAATCTACTGAATAAACATGTATCAGATAGGGTTTTCTTTTGGTATGGACATTCGTTTTTGGGGATAGTGAACGTTATTGGCAGTCTCGTCAGTTTGGACAAAACTTATATGTCATTTAAAAACTCAGTAAATTAGTATGATGAGTAAGCTATTCACTAGACAATTAATGAAGATTTAAAAAAGCTGTTAAAATCCTTACTGATGTTAACAGATCACAAATATCCGAGAATTTTAACAAGAATATTTGTTTCCGATATTCCTTTAGATTATTTTATAACTTGTACATGTACACGTTTCAGAAAGATCCTTAAGATTATTATACTAATTTTAGAATAGCCAATGAAATTCCCTGAAATCAGTTTGCAGTTTTAAAATGACCAATGAAAATTCTACTAATAATCAGTTCTTTCCTGTAAAATTTACAGGAAGTAAAAACGTTCTCAGACGGACTTCGTCCGAAAAACACATACTCATCATGTCTGTTGACTTTGAATTTTGATTTTTTATGAGCACCTCAGATCATCTATTGCTATTGTATGGGCATATTCCATTTAATTTAAAATGTTCTTAAATCCTTCTATTAACAGGTTCGATAAAGCAAATGGTTTATTTAGCAGTTGTTATTTTCCCTATTATTCGTTAGTCTAATGTGGCACTCTTATTTAGTACTTAATTTTTTTAGGATGACATAAAGTCAATTTTGTTTTGGCATTTGTGATGCAGAATCTATGGAAAGCAAATACATGACCTATGTTACTTATATGTTACTTATAAAATAATATTTTCTGTCAAGGGCGTATATGGTTTTAACTTAAGGTATCAATTTATTTGTGATCAAAACATTACTTTAAATCGATTAATTGAAAATAAAAACTCCTTACAATTCGGGCATTGAATGCAAGATATATAGTATAAGGTCAACAAGTTTTGTTAATATTTGTCTATATGTTTTAGTTATGTATATTTATCAGAATAAATTCTGATATCAAGTAATGACAGATCAATCAATCATACTAATTAAGTCTAAAACAGAATTACCAATACAACATTATTTTATCCTATTTGGCGTACATATGCTCCCAGAGAAATAGCCGATGCAATATAGAGATCTGTTGTTAAAATGCTGTACTGTCATATCACATTGTTATACAACAATCGCTCTATTGTTATATTTTCAGATGATAAATATATCGGAGTTCTGAAGTTGGATTAATTAACAGTTAGAACAAAACAGGCATATTTAGTAAGTAAACATTTATGTTTTAATATCAAAACTTAAAATCGTTTTCTGTATGTATACGTCTTGCTATGTTTTAATTCTGTTATGTAATTTCGTTTATGTTCGCTTTAATAATTCAATAATTTTTTGAACGATAAACATATTTTTGTGTATCCATATATATTTAGTTTTTTGATGATATCTATTATTGCGGTATAAGTTTGGTAAAAGTTCCGTTCATACATTGATTAAAATGATTATACATTTATTTTATGATATGTATCTGTATTAACAACTTTGATGTATTGAATTAATATATGCTGTTATTACGACTGTATATACGTCTTATCCAGATCTCTGCAAATTCGTTTTGCAAGCAAGCCTGTACCGTCATAGCTTCACGGTGAAAGGCAATCCACAATACCTTGTTGTCATGCGCTTATTTACCATGTTGTAAGTGTAAAAGTTTGTTCTGCCCGAGTTTCTCTATCAACAAATCATTTCGAGCTAGAATGTATCGATATATTTGCTAACTTCACTCGTCAGTGAGGTGTGGTGGTGTATTGGTAAAGATGTCGGACTACCGACTTAAAGGTATCTGGTTCGATTCCTTACCAACACAACGTTATGATTTCTTTTAATTTTACATTAAAAAGAATTAATTTGAAATCGTTTAACTACACCTGGTTTTAGAATATCTAAGTGGTGTTTTTATACACAACTCAATTTTTATTTCATTACAGTATCTTTCAATGGTTCTCTTTGTGACATTATGCAATCGTATATGCTTTGGCGCAAACACGCTATAAATCATTCATTAAAAATACTACAATGGTAGTACACACAACAAAAAGGTTTGCAATAGTTTTAAAAGAACTACAATTTTGAAATATCCTGAAATAGGATTCGAACTAACCAGTTCACGTCTACATTCCTCAAGTGAAAACCCTTTAGTGCAAGAGTGCCAGGTCAATGTTGTTGGACAGACAATACAATAACATTGACCGTTGTGTTATGAAACATATTGAAAATAGAAGAAAACATTATGTTTTCCTCAAATGTTGTGAAAATATTTGAAATAAGAGAAATATTTGGAAACAGTTGATACTACTTTAACTTAAAGAATTTGCTGAGATTTGAATATCTCTTTACCATTAAATCAGCTGGCGGCAGCCCATTCTACCCATGCAAGCGGTGCAGAACAAGAAATGAGCCGGCACAGACCTTATCGTTGCCTGCCTCATTTGATTTTAGTCATTAATTATATTTCAATCGTTCAGGATTGGTATGACCAGATTGAAAGATAAACAGGTCTTTTTTAAGACATTAAGTCGGGTACGGGATACAATGCATATTTGCCGATTTTATGCACCATTAATAATCACGTAGGCAAATTAGTTAATATTCTATACAATTTAAATGACATAGAATGTGTAGGCTTTTAATTAAACGCAACGTTGGAAAATATTTTGTACGGATTTCCCTCTAACATTAATGTATTAATTGTAAGATAAAAATAAAATCTCTGATTTGAAAGCGAGGATGCTGTATTTTGTACAATTGAACATGATAAGAAAATATGTTTAGCAGATAAAATGGCCTTTTTATTGAGTTCGTCTAAACCTCATGCTTTTTACACACGTGTATATTACACACACGTATTTTCATATTGATGTTGTTTGAGCATGTTTCAAACGAAAAGCAAAACGAAGATAATCGTTTAATACCAAAATTAAATGTACAGCACCCTGCATACCAAAACAAAACGAGTAATGAATCACGATGTTTTCTTTTTTCTTTACATAATTATACATTTTATAATTGTTTAGACAATTATTACATAAATGCTGGACTTTATACCCGTGTGTTTGTACAACTATAAGCAATATGATCCATGAAATAATTCTTTGTCATGCCTTGACACTAGATTATCACAGTAATTCCTGAATAAAATGTATGACCTGGGATAGATATACAATTTATTTTAATATAACATTTTCCTAAGTAATATACAAGATGATAATTTTAAAATAGGTCAAAGTAATACTTTGAAGAGCGGCAAACAATTTAAAATTGAAATTGTTACAGACTTGGTTCGATTGTTTTTTTTAGGGAACGCTTACGTCGTCCCTGCAATACCTGCTTTAGAATTAATAAGGCTTTAAGGATATTAAAAAAGGCTTTAAGGCCCATTATGCCCCAGAAATGTTCGGCCTTTCATTTCTAAAAAGCTTTGTATTTGTGCTGAACTACATTTCTTTCCAAAAACATAACTCTTTGGCCATATAATAATAATAATTTTATTCGGTAAAAGTGTACATGACATGGCAATGACATAATGATGCATAATGATACAATACATATAACAATAATCAAAATATTAAAGAGACTAGAAATATCACATGACATAAGTATACGACAAAATATAAATATATGAGCCATGTAGTGCCCACCAATACCAGGGATAACACAAAAAAGAGGAAAGGATTCCTCTTATTTCCATTGTGGTCCCTGATCTTGGAGGCATGACACAGAAAGTCATGTTAATTTGTATGAAATTGAAATTAATTCTTTACTAATAAGACATAAATTGCAATAATTTAGTTGAGATCACAATATATCACAGTCCAAGTTTGTATCACATTAAAATCACAGTTCAAGTTTGTATCACCTCAATAAATCATGAAATAGTGCATCACAGAAATTGTCAGTCAAACTGTAAAAATTTAATAAAAATATTATAAAACGTTAAATGTGCAAGCTAAAAATGTGTAAATTACTAAAGGACACAACATATGTGTGTTGTGCTTAAACTTAAGAATAAGTAAAATCTGGGACTCTATTAAGACTATTAAAAGATTCAAATACTATTGAAAAATAAACTAAAATTAACTGGCCATTAAATGGGCTTTGATGGCATGCTTGAAGGTGTGGGAAGATTGAATATCTCTAAGATTTTGAGGAAGGCCGTTCCATAGTGAAATACCATTAAAAGCAAAAGATTTTCTACCAAAGCTTCCAACCTTTGGTAAAGAAAATCGTCCTGTGTCACTAAAAGAATAGCTTACACAGGAATCTGATGTTGAAAGTGCAGACACTCTAGACCTGGTACAGCGGTCATGGACCTGATTAAGGGGTACAAAATGCTCCTTAAGGTATTTTGGGGCTGTGTCAGACTTTATTTTATGGACATGGCAAAGAGTTATCTGATCAACTCTTTTGGAGACCGGTAACCAGTTAAGAACCTTAAATTGCTCTGGCCCAACATGTGACCTGCTGTCCTTATTCAAAACAAAACGAACCAATTTATTCTGGGTTGTTTGGAGCCTTTTCTTCCAATACTGAGTCAAACTTGGGTACCAAAAAGAACAAACATAATCAAAATGGCATTGAATTAAGGACATGACCAAGAGTTTCCTAGTGTGGAGATCCAAGAATTGACTTTTCCTATACAAGTATTTCAGCCGGGCATTTGCTTTCGTAACCACTGACCGTGCAATTTCTTCACAGGAAAGGTTCTGGTCCAAAGTTGCACCGAGATATTTAACTGAGCTGGTAGCCTGGATATTTATACCATTACATGAAATATTTAAATTGCCTTTTGACCTTAACCTTGGTTTTGAACCAAACAGAATAGATTCTGTTTTGCCAAGATGAAGTGAAAGCTTGTTATCGACAAGCCATTCACTAACATACTCCATCTCAAGTGATAAAAGAGATTCAATGTCGGAAGTACTTTTACCACACACAAGAATCCCAGAGTCGTCGGCATACAATAAAAGTTTGTTTCTGACAACAGCCGACATATCATTAACATAAATTAAAAATAGAAGGGGGCCCAATATTGATCCTTGGGGTACCCCACAAGTGACGGGAGCCTGGCTGGAATAAACACCAGATACCTGAACTAACTGTTGCCTATCTGAAAGATAAGATTGAAACAATCGGACAGCATCAGAACTGAGGCCAATTGCATTCAGTTTCATTAATAAAATACTATGATTGACCGTGTCAAACGCTTTCTGCAAATCAAGGAGAACCATTCCCACCATGTCACCTTTATCAATTTGAAATTTTACAAAATTACCTGAACTATCGCTTTCTCCTCTTGCACTTTGGCAATTAGATTTAGTATTTTGTAAAGAATTCAAAATACAATGTACTACATTGTACTTTGTTTTTGTTTACATTTTGCTACTTCTATGACGAATAATTTTGAATTTAGCGCTGCTTTGCTGCTTTCTTTATGTAACAAGCATCCAACATGCTCTAAACCATTATTGAAACAATACAAAATTCATGTTTCCCCTAAAAAAGAAGAATAAAAATCGTTTGTAGGGCATAATGGGTCTTAAATTAAATATTTTTTGATATCATAAATGTGAAGCACTTTAAAGATCATATCTCAACTGATTTTAGCTTGATCATTTTGAAATTTTAAGTACTAAACTAAGTCTTTGTAAATTGCATCAGAACTCGTGAATCATAAATCATGTTTTCCTCGCACGTAATTTTTCCATTTTTGGTCGATAACATAGTTATTACTGTATAAAATAAACACTATCCGACTCATATCTTGACATTGATATTATAAAAACTTTTAAAAACTTCAAAATATTCTTAAATGGATATTTAGGCACACATTTGGAAAATGATTTCTTATACAAAAACTTACATCAGGGTATTCAACTTATTTTACTATGCGTAGAACAGCATATTAACTTTTGTACAATGTATTATAAACATAGATTTACATCCTCGGACCAAATAAGAGCCAGAATGTCTGCAAAAATGCATTGTAGTAGAAATTATTTGTTTCATTTCAATAATTCACACAAGACAAATACTTGTTGAATACGGAAAACGTTAAAAATGCTTAATAAACATAGGAAAGAGTTTGATGGAAGTTTTAATCATTATTTTGAAAATTGTTTCGCTGTGTGATAAAGGAGGGTTACAGATTAACTGGTCATACAGGGAATTAATTTAGTGTACATCAATTTCAGAGACAAATTGTCTATAACTGAGCCAAAGAATTACTAGTTTTAATTTCATAAACCTGATTAAACAATGCCACAAACCTAAGTCATTAACATTTCCTTGTTATTTGTCAAAGCGTATTTCTGTGATTCTTTGCGTATTAAAAGTAAGACAAAATTGCAAAGGCTTTTTTTCATTTTGAAAAGGTAATTTTACCCTGATATTTACAAATACAGAATTGAGGGATATGCATTCTTACACTCTGAATTTACACAAATAACAGACACTTTTTTACTTACTTTTTCGTTTAAAGTTGTGTTAACAGACCCGATAAAATATATCAACAAAGCATTTAATATATTTATCATACTTATTTACGTTCGTTTGGTTATTGATAAACTTACTCCTTTTTTATGAGATTTTTGACATAAATTAAACATAACTTTTATCAAATTGACTTGATTTTATTTACAAGTATAACCTCAGACTTTTCAAGTACTTTTTGTTTACTTTAAGTGGTAAAACCGACGCTTACTTGTACACTTTGATAGCTGATATACGACTTCAAACCATTCATATGCTAACGGAAAAATCAAATATCGTGTCATAATTGACCTAATCAGGCACGCGAGTTTTACCGGAAGTTGTTTAAGATATTGTTCAACGGATGATAATGCAACACAACACTTAGACATTCAAATATTTGTGATCTAACTTGTGGATAAGCGAATATACAATGTGAGTTTGGAGATTTATCTTTAGTTATTTAATGTGATCTGACCTCTAGCACTTTTAATTTTTGTAGCTTTTAAATACATGAGCGAAGTGAGTAATATAAAACCTCATGATAGAATGATTTGAATTTCATTTTGATCTCTTATTTAGATTTAAATTGATTTAAAGAATTCAAATAAATTTAAATAAACTTTTATATGATGTATATACATCACTGCTTTTTTCATTCATACATTTTAATATTGGTTTATGTTTTTTCGAATATGGCCGAATCAAAATTTGGAATCTTTTATTGTTGCATAGTATACAAATGTGTCGGGTTGGCTGTTCTTGTAAATTTTCTTCATTTGCCTTATTTAATACAAGTATAAAGTATAATTGACATATTTTCATCTTTAAAGCATATACTGTTAAGTAATCCATTCACTGATAACAAACTATTATTTGTTTTAAGAAAATTGCACGAATTATGTATGTATACATTTATATTCAACCGTATATTCACTAAACTGTTTCTTTATGAAATTATTCACTTAAACTGTTGAGTAGTTATCATTCTTTGAAGATTATTATTATAAACTCCATTTTGTTGAGAAAAATATTCATCAAATACATTTTACAATTAAATATTATTTTCACATTTGCGAAGCCAGTTCATGTAATTTAGGGAGCTTAAGCATGATGTCTTGTAAACGTCATTCACCCTTACGAGATAATTTCTTAAATTAGAGTTATTTATGAAATATACGTTTTAAACCTGAACAGACATAAACAAACGATTGTCCCATAGGTTACAGTGAATGATTTAATTAAAAATAAACGAGCCGCGTCACGACAAAACCAACATAGTGCGTTTGCGACCAGCATGGATCCAGAACAGCCTGCGCATCCGCGAAGTCTGATCAGGATCCATGCTGTTCGCTATCAGTTTCTCTTCTTGCAATAAAGTTGGTAAGCGAATAGCATGGATCTTGATCAGACTGCACGGATGCGCAGGCTGGTCTGGATCCATGCTGGTTGCAAACGCACTATGTTGGTTATGTCGTGACGTGGCTCAAACTATTTGATGGTTTAATGGTAATACAATAATCCGGTAATGATTTTCATCCACATGAAAAGTCAATACCTAGCTATTTAATTATAACATTATTAGATAGTTTTGAAAGTACAGTCTATGTAAATCTACTGATATAGCATCATACAAATATCGGAAATAGTTCATCTAGTAGACGAGTTAACGTGTTTTTTTCTCTTATTGTTTATTCAACTACTATCACTATTGTTATAACTACTTTATAATTATTTCCTAAAATGTTATCTGCCAAGCAGTTACTGTAATAATCTTAAATTAAATTCAAAACAAGCATTCCAATCGATTGTAGATTTTATGGTTATTTATGTTTACTGTATGATAAGAGATAACTAAAATATGTAAGGTGTTTCAAAATCATGTCATAAATCATATGAAAGTTAAATGATTGTTTTATTGATCGTAATATATTATTACATGAGTGGGGTCATATTCGACTTATCAATACGTTTAGTTGACCGACAATAAAAATGGTATGCTCAATTTGCAATGAGTTGACAGCTTAAAGTGTAAAAATGTGCGTGTGTTAAAGGCATTTCTTTTATTTAGAATTCGGTCCTTTGCTTGGGGTAGCTTATGTGCAACATCATACAATTAATTCTTTAACTATGACATGGCAAACACTTTTGCATGACATAAATGTCAACGGGTGAGTAACGCATCTTTTTATTGGGGGGGGGCTTGTTTAATTACAGTCATTTTGTTCTATGAAAATTTTGACTATGATATATATGTCAATAGGCAGAAATGTTTTAATTGTAGATTATTCTTTTTTTCTATAAAATATGTGAAAACATATATAAAGTTCTTTGACAAATAATAACACCATGTGTTCAGAGGGCACAATAATATTATATCAGTTTGTTTGAACACTACAATTACATTTACCTTGTATATTGCGTTTCGGGCGGCTGATTTTCACGTTTTCTCCTTTAATGGATTGTGTATGGGTTTTTATTTTTTTTTAAATAATTCCAATTCCATTTTATTATATGCCATTTTACACCTTAAGAAGCAGTAAATGGTGGAGGCATATTTTCTATTATTCTTTGTCACAAAACTCTAACAAGAACGACAACAATGTTCAGCAAAATATCCAGACAAATTTCCAATTATAATTTTATTCTATGTTATAAAACACGTTTTCAAATGTTAGCAATTTTAATTATTTTTTAAAACATCCTAGAAAATTATTGCTATTGATCATAATCATGAGAAACAATGACGATGTCATTTAAAACTGAGTATTATTATGTTAAGGTGGTTGTTTAATTATATAATAGACATTTTAACATTGCTATTTGCTGGATCAATACCAGAAAGACAGTGTATATTCCTCATGTAATGTGTGACATTGGTACTTGTATCTGTTCCAAAATGTAACAACATATAATTATATTTCAAGTCCTTACTTATTCTTATGGCTTCACTGCCGTATTAGATTGATTTCAACTGTATACTTGTACCAAAACCTCTTGAAGCTAGGCAAACAATTATTGCTGAAATTGTAAGGCGTCCTATGTCATTATAGTCTTGACTTACAAAATACTTGTTGAAGTGTCTTACTTGTTTTATTGTGTATAAAGATTTACTTGCAAAAACTTAAACCCGGAAATAATGGAAAAAAACCCGTTGTAGTTCTACAAACAAGACAAAAATTTAATAATATTGAGGGTTCAGTTTGACCGCCTCTTATAAATACAATGATTAATGAAAGTTAAATCCATGCCCGATCCCCCGGGATTCAGCAAAATTCAACATTGGGAAAGGACAATGGTACAATCATGAATTTAGACTAATCTACAGTGGCGTTTGATCACTGTTACCTCAAAAAATGACACTTCTTTGACATTATTCCTTAAAAGGTGGTACAATGCATGAAAGAATTCTCACTTTACATATCTTTTTGTTACAAGGTTATGAGTATCTAACCGGCTTTGTATGTCCACTCAGAATCATTATGTAATTTTAATGAAGTCATGAATGAAAACGTATACTTAAGTGATAAGCAAGAGTGCTTGTATCACTATTTCTATGTAATTTGATATAAACTCAAACCATTTCCGATGGATACAATGTAAAGATTATCAGAGTCGGAATGTTTGCAGTAATACATTACAACAGTGCATTTGTGATTAATTGAACAATTTACACAAGGCAAATCATAATTACAATACTAGAAAAACTTCACTGTGATGAACTTTTTACAAAAACATGTTGAAGAGAATTATGAACTTTTTAATCATCATTATCAATGATTTAATTTGTATGAAATATGCAACTAGAATGATATTACAGGAAGTAATTTTCTCAGCATCAAGATGATAGACGTATATATTTTATGCATCTTAGCTCAAGAATTGGCAGATGGTATTTTGTTAATATCTTTCAAATGCATTGACTGTAAATAGGCAGTTAATTTCAACAGCAGACGTAGAATTGTTCGTAAATAATTACATCAGTATAAGTCAAATTACCCACAGGCGTAACTGAGGCTTAAACTTCAGTTTTATCATGACCCATAGAGCATTAACAAGTTCATAAAATAACTGGAAAGGTGATCCCTCCAAAGCATTAAAAACAGCAAAATTACACGAAAAGTGCAGACTCGGTTTGATTCAGTCTGTACATGAGGGATAAAGAAAAAGTGCAACATCCCTCACGCCCCATAGCACCGCATCTTGACCGGTTCTCAATTTTCAACCTATAAAAATGCTGCCAGGACTCAATGATCCGGAAGTAATAATTCATACATTGGTTATGTAAAGATTCGTTTTCTTATTAGTTAAGAACAGTACCATCTAGATGCATTTGCTCAACTGCATTAACAGATGATATTTGTGGGTAAACCTTTCGTATGCAAACGTAAGTCAAATGTCACGTCATATGTCACCTTACAGGGCACGTTTTAGAGAAAGAAGATTAAGAATTATAAAACTATAACATAACTTAATTTTATATTGAGAGTATCTTGATGAATTATTTTGATATTTGTCAGATATTTTGAAATTAGCAAACGCTGCGTTTTTAAAAGAAAAGGAAAGTTTCGTCAATTTTTAAGTTTTATCAGAAAGCAAACGTTTTTATGAATATAATCATGCAACAGAAATTTTACTTTATTTTCAATCGAAAAGTAAATTCATTGTTACCATTATATCAATATGATATGTCCTATTGATCTGAAATCGTCTAATTTTAAAAATATCAATGAAGATAATAATCCTTTAATCTTTTTATCTTGACACAGGTTTTATAGTTTGATTTTGTAACTTAAAGTGTCAAAGTAGTGTGTACTTTTATAGTTTTCTTTTATCAAGATTACTGCTTATTTCGATCTGTGTGTACAGTAAGGTCTTAAATTCCTTTATATCTATTAAAATATGGTGTCCCAATGTAGAACTTTTGAAGTCTGCAGGGAATCAAATTGAATTTTTGAACCTCCATAATATACAGGAAGTTACATTTTTCTTTCATACCTAAACGAATAAAAGTTTGCTTTATTTTAATTGCACAGTTTAATCCTCATTCTAAAAACATGATTTATAGCAACCCTGTTTACTCTTCATTTCAGGAATCATGTCTTTAATTCAGGTCATAAGTAAGAATTATGTTGTAACTGAAACACTTATTTGACTCTTTCCAAAGGATGATTGTTAAACTGAAAGCATGTTTATGTAAGAAAAATAATGACAAAGACTCTTATATGTTATCGGATAAATAAGTCAAACTTGATGTGAAGGAGAAGTGAGACAAAACTTAAACTGAGCTGGTTTTCGACCTACATTTATCCATCTTCAATTGATCACTTTGAGATACAATGTAGTCCCCATGAAGCAACGTTAACTTATCAGATATCTCTAATAAGTTTTGACCAATGGGAAAGATCAACATAAACTTCTATAAAGATATTCACAAATGAAACAATTGTTAATATAGCGAAAGCTAAATCATCATTTTCAATAAGTTTGAACAAATGTGTTTCCCGAATATATACATAAATTCTTAACAAAAAAAGTATTACATTATTGTACAGTTATAACATTGTTTGGACTTATCAATTGATAGTAAACACTTCAAGTAGTAAACATTTATTTTAACATTAGTTGCAGTTTATATCTGTAATTCATAATTTGACATATGTACGGAAGGAACAGTTTTCATTTTAATGTAAAGGAGCAAGTTCCGTTTTCTGTCTGGTCCATTAAGTCGATACACCAGAAGCTTGAATATGTTTTAAAGTATTTGCGTTTATTCAGACAATGTTTTAAAGTCTGGATTTTGTTGGCTTGTATTCAAGGTGGTGTGCTTCACACGCTCACGACTGATTTCAAAGCTCCCCGGAATCACCTTTATAGTCTTAATGGTATAATACATATAAGTAAAGATTACTTACATGTCAAAACAATTGCCTACTTGGTTTATTGCTTATTTGGTTGGTACCATTGAAATCTAGAAATATGTTTGTGTGTGTATTTATTTACTCCATAGAAGACCCTGTATTGAATAATTGAATATTTTTTTCTTTAACAAATGTTTAAAAATACATACTTGTAGTAATAGTCGGAAACACTATTATACCGACAGCTCTTATTTTTAGCTCACCTGAGCAATGCTCGTGATGGCCCTGTGTCCGTCGTCCGTCGTCGTGCGTCGTCAACTTTTGAACATTAACAACATCTCCTCTGAAACCAATGACTGCACATCAACCAAACTTTACAGAATTGATCCTTGGGTGGTCCCCTTTCAAAGTTGTTCAAATGGTTTCGGTCTGTTGCATATGTAGGTCATAGGGCCAGAAAAGGATTTCAAAAAACACAAAATTAAAAATCTTCTTGTCTGAAAGTACATGGGCCAGAGCTTTGATTTTTGGTATATGGTATCATCTATGGGTCCTCTACCAAAGTTGTTCAAATTTTGTCCCTAGTGTCAAAATTGGCCCCGCCCCGGGGGGTCATAGGCTTTTCCTTATATGTATATAGTAAAATCTAAAAAGATCTTCTTCTCTGATTTTGCAAAGGCTACAGATTAGATATTTGGCATGAAACATCGTGTAGTAGACCTCTTTCAAGATTGTTCAAATAATGGCCCTTGGGTCAAAATTGGCCCCACCCCGGGGGGTCATTGATTTTCATTACATACATATAGTGAAAACTTGAAAAATCTTCTGGTCTGAAAGTAAATGCCCTAGAGCTTTGATATTTGGTCTATGGTATCATCTGAAGGTCCAATACCAAAGTTGTACAAATTTTGTCCCTAGTGTCAAAATTGGCCCACCCCGGGGGGTCATAGGTTTTTCTAATAATGTATATAGTAAAACATAAAAAAATCTTCTACTCTGAATTGGCAAAGGCTACAGGTAAGATATTTTGCATGAAACATTGTGTGGTAGACCTCTACCAAGATTGTTCAAATAATGGCACTCGGGTCAAAATTGGCCCCTCCCTCGGGGGTCATTGATTTTCATTATATACATAAAGTGAAAACTTGAAAAATCTTCTGGTCTGAAAGTAAATGGCCTAGAGCTTTGATATTTGGTATATGGTATCAAATATAGGTCCAAAACCAAAGTTGTTCAAATTTTGTTCCTAGAATTAAAATTGGCCCCGCACTGGGGGTCATAGGTTTTTCCTTATATGTATATTGTAAAACCTTAAAAAAATCTACTTCTCTGAATTTGTAAAGGCTACAGGTTAGATATTTGGCATGAAACAATGTAAAGTTGACCTCTACCAAGATTGTTCAAATAATGGCCCTCGGGTCGAAATTGGCCCTGCCCCGGGGGGTCATTGATTTTCAATATATACATATAGTGAAAACTTGAAAAATCTTCTGGTCTGAAAGTAAATGGCCTAGAGCTTTGATATTTGGTATATTGTATTATCTGAAGGTCCAATACCAAAGTTGATCAAATTTTGTCCCTAGTATCAAACTTGGCCCCGCCCTGGGGGTCATAGGTTTTTAGCTCACCTGTCACAAAGTGACAGGGTGAGCTTTTGTGATCGCTTTTCGTCCGGCGTCCGTAAACTTTTACTTTAAATGACATCCCCTCATTAACCGCTGAGCAAATTTCATCCAAACTTCACAGGAATGTTCCTTTGGTGGTCACCTTAAAAAAATGTTCAAAGAATTTAATTCCATGCAGATAAAACCGATAGAAAAAACTTAAAATATCTTCTTTAAAAAAACCCAAAAAGGTAGAGCTTAGATATTTGGCTTGAAATATCTTCTAGTAAGTGTCTATCAAGTTTGTTCAAATAAAAGCCCTGGGGTCAAAATTGGCCCCGCCCCGGGGGTCATTGATTTTCCCTATATGCATATAGTAAAAACTTCTAAAATCTTCTTTTAAAGAACCCAAAGAGCTAGAGCTAAGATATTTAGCATGAAACATCTTCTAATGGGTGTCTACCAAGTTTGTTCAAATAAAAGCCCTGGGGTCAAAATT
Source organism: Ruditapes philippinarum (assembly GCF_026571515.1). Taxonomy (NCBI): domain Eukaryota; kingdom Metazoa; phylum Mollusca; class Bivalvia; order Venerida; family Veneridae; genus Ruditapes; species Ruditapes philippinarum. The sequence goes on along the minus strand of NW_026862034.1, from coordinate 152,442 downwards.
GGCCCCGCCCAAGGGGGTCATTGATTTTCCCTATATGCATATAGTAAAAAAACTTCTAAAATCTTCTTTTAAAGAACCCAAAGAGCTAGAGCTAAGATATTTAGCATGAAACATCTTCTAATGAGTGTCTATCAAGTTTGTTCAAATAAAAGCCCTGGGTCAAAATTGGCCCCGCCCCAGAGGGTCATTGATTTTCCCTATATGCATATTGTAAAAACTTATAAAATCTTCTTTTAAAGAACCCAAAGAGCTAGAGCTAAGATATTTAGCATGAAACATGTTCTAATGGGTGTCTACCAAATTTGTTCAAATAAGAGCACTGGGGTCAAAATTTGCCCTGCCCCGGGGGACATTGATTTTCCTTATATGTGTAAAGCAAAAACTTTTTAAAAAAATCTTCTTTGAAAAAAAAAAAACAAATAGCTAGAGTTTTGTTTCTAAGCATAAAACATCTTCTAGTGAGTGTCTACAAAGTTTGTTCATATCAAAGCCCTGGTGTCAAAATTGGCCTCGCCCCGTCATTGATTTCATTTATAATATGTGTATAGCAAAAACTTCTTTGAAAAAACCCAAATAGCTAGAGTTAAGATATTAAGCATGAAACATCTTCCAGTTAGTGTCTTCAAAGTTTGTTCAAATAAAAGCCCTAGGGTCAAAATTTGCCCTGCCCCGGGGGACATTGATTTTCCTTATATGTGTAAAGCAAAAACTTTTTAAAAAAATCTTTTTTGAAAAAAAAAAACAAATAGCTAGAGTTTTGTTTCTAAGCATAAAACATCTTCTAGTGAGTGTCTACAAAGTTTGTTCATATCAAAGCCCTGGTGTCAAAATTGGCCTCGCCCCGTCATTGATTTCATTTATAATATGTGTATAGCAAAAACTTCTTTGAAAAAACCCAAATAGCTAGAGTTAAGATATTAAGCATGAAACATCTTCCAGTTAGTGTCTTCAAAGTTTGTTCAAATAAAAGCCCTAGGGTCAAAATTGGCCCTGCCCCGGGGGACATTGATTTTCCTTATATGTGTATAGCAAAAACTTAAAAATCTGATTTATATAAAACCAAATAGCTAGAGTTTTGATATTAAGCATGAAACATCTTCTAGTGAGTGTCAAATGGGGTCAAAACTAGAGACATTAAGTTGAATTGGTCCATAATGGAAAGTCTGTTAAACAATTACTTATTTTGTTGTTAGTATTTGGTATCATACATGACGACTGACCATAAATGAATAACATAATGATGTTGTATGAGATACATGGTCCGATATTACATATCTATATATAGCAGTTAATTAATTGTCCTGGACCAAAATATTACTTTTCATTATATGAATGTCATTCTAAATCACTAAGTGTTTTACTTATAGATATTTTATGTTTTAAGTTAAATGTAGAGAAAAAAAAGAATCTCTTAAGAACAATCTAAACATCAAAATTGAAAAATTGCAGGCTTAATTTGATCGACCCAGTTCATGAACAGCACTTAAAAGTTACTGTTCACACACCTTGACAAGGGCTTAAGTAGACTCCAATATCTCAACATTTTGAATCTAGAAACTTCTGCACATGTGGTCATATGGCAGTGGTTATAGTAATTTTCACGTGACACGTCTTTTTGTCATTCTCTGAAAAGTGACTTATACCCAAGTTAAAGAATGCATTTGCCTTAATAGAGTAAACGATGGACAGAAAAAAAAAATTAAAAGGGGATCAGATTTCTTGACGCCTGTTTATCACAGACATGACGTTAAATGACAAATTTTAAAAGGCAAGCGACACATTTTAAGGATGATTAAACAGTATTCAAGTAGACATAGTAGAACCACCAATTTTTAAGTCCGTATTTGTTGTTAATAATGAGTGTAAAGAATCATGTTCCGCTGAAATACACACAAGAACTAATTAAGTGCCATAATGTCTGATAAAATGCATTACGCTCGCAGATGTGTGTGTTTGTTAACATGATATAATCAAACCACAACATAATTAAATACTTTTTAATCCTACGGGAAGAGTGTTACCAAATAAATAAAGGAAAATGAATATATTTTTTATGTATCTTTTTTGTTTCCACCGTTGTTATTCCGTAGCAAATTAAATATTTTGTAAGATATTTTTTATCGTAGCAAATTGAATATTTTATAAGATATTTTACAATAAATAACTTCAAAGAGATGAGCATTTTCATTGAAATATGAAAATTAAAAGACTTGGTTAGATAGATTTGGACAACAATATTGCGGTTCATTTTGTCTTTACATAGCAGTAAAACTATGTCAATGCATCGTGTGAACAAGTTTTAATTATGATTTTTCAATAATTTGTAAAATAGATGTACATTTTCAGTAATAGTTTACTAATTCATCTAACTAAAAAGTTTAAATATATATTAAGTAATATTTTACTGAGATTTATATTGAAATAGATATAATAATCAGCTAAATCTTTACTAAACCTAGTACAGTTCATACTACGTTTAAAACAATCTTTAAACCTTATTGAGAATTTAAAATACCTTAATCTAGGTTAAATTTAGAAATTTGTAATCTTATATGTTTCCAGTTTATAAACCTCACTCTTCATTCTCTTCCAAATATATGTAGTTGTAAAGTTAGACTGTATGATTGCATAGAATCAATAACGATTATTTTTATCAATTTATATAATTAACTGCCGTTTTACTTCAAAAAATATTTAGGCCATTTCCAAATGTGTTTTCCTAGCTTAACTGTAAAGAAATTATTAGGTTACTTATTTTTAAAAAGTTACGCACCTATCTGCTATATGTACTAAATTTTACTCGTCAAGTAAAATATGTGTCGTACAAACCGTTAACAGGGGCAATATTGAATTACATACCATTAATAAAATAACGGGAAAACCAGAGCTTAACTTATAATTGACCGCAACGAGGCTAGAGCGCGTGTTATAACGGAAGTAGTGTATGATATTGTAAAACGGATGCACACGTATAACTCTACTTCAATATTAAGCTTGTTATATAACAGTCGGATAAACAGTGCAAATATTGTAAGTACTTAATGCAATATTAAAACTTTACATTTTCTTTATTTTGAAGATCGATAGAAAGTTTTTAATGTCTTTGAACTTCAATCAGAAACTTTTTTCTCCTTGGCAAAACAAAGATGATAAAAAGTTATTCGGTGGTCCTGCAATTAATAAAATGTTGAGTAGAAAATGTTGTATTATGATTTGTATTTTGTTTGCTAAAATAACTTGGTCTAAAAAATCAGAAAGAACATAAAGTGTTATTCAAGTTTAATTTATTTAACTAGATGCACAATAAGGTATATATAGGTCATCTTTTTATGTATGTGATAAGCTAATTTTACAGCTTGCTATGAAACCATGTGGTAAATTGAAAACACACAAGTAATTCAGTCAATAAAACCTTGTTTGTACAATAAAATCTGTCTGTAACAGTATTGAATTTACATTTTACATTTAGTTTTTATTACCTGATTTATACAACATTTTTATCGGATGGATACCTTCACATGTTAAAGTTTTAACAATTCTTTCTTTATGAAGATCGTACTTAACCGGTCAATAATGTAAGTTCACGTTACACTGTGAGTAAATAGGAAATCATATTGTTATTCATAAAATTATTTTAAGCCATTTCAGCGATCAGATTGTATTGTAAGTATTATTAAGAACATGTAGAATTATGCACCATTGAAAATTAGATTATAAGTGTTTTATTTATTGTAGTACAAATTGCACAATTTGTACTTTTTTGTTCTTAACTAAAAACATTATCTTAAGAAAAGACAAATTTTAATTAAAATCGACAACCTATTTACTCTTAAAATGTTAAGATAAAATGGATTACTTAATGTTTGATATAAGAAGTGCAAACATTGAAATTTTCTTTTTTTAAAAGATATTAAAAGACGTTTTAAGTGATTTAATCAAAAGTAAATATTTGGAGTTTCTCTAAACTGTCTGTATGACAGAGTGTTTTTGGTGTTTACCAATTTGTTTCCTTGCTTTTCTCCTAGTTAGATTATTTTCGGTGAGAATATATAAACTTTTTATTTCTGATTATCGAATTTTGCAAATATATTTTATTCTTTAAAGTTTCTTCAGTTCTTTACTAATAAGTTGTTTTATGTACAGGTATGTCTTGGTGCGTCCGTGCGTGTGCGTGTGTGTTCAAAAGTAATATTTATATATTTTACATGAGAAAGAGGTTTCGAGATAATATCTGTTTCATACGTATATCATTTGATTGTGTGTTTTTTATATCATACAATACAGTATTGAATTTTACTTTACGTCGATAATGATCTGTTTGTACTTGAAATATATTTTAACATTTTGCCATTAATCATTCATATTGTAAATTAATCACTTGCACATGATAAAACGATACGTTGATAGCTTTATCAACTAAAGAAAAGGTCAAGTTGACTGTATATCTAACACCCTCAAATGATAACAGCAATGAAAAATTTAAGTTTAACATTTACCATAAGAAAGTAATCTACTGATTTAAATTTTATCTAAGTAAAAGTTTAAACCTAAAAAGGGCCAATATTTAATTTAAAAATTAATAATTTCACCGTTAAATTGTAAGTTGATATTTTATTCATTTATGAATAAAGGAGGTATAATTTTCATTTTAATTGTTATAAAACATTCCTATAAACCAACGAAGAATTAATGAATAAAATTTTCGTGGTTTTTTTAGGATTAAACTTTTTTTTGATGCATTATAAACTTCAAAAAACTTATGCTCTTTGAAATACAAGTGAAAAAGTTTCTTATGGTTCGTATTAATAATCGTTGGTAATAATGTATTGTTTTTGACATTGTATTTTGTTTGCAAAAAATTGGTAAACATCAAAAAGCAAAATTTTTGAATTTAAATGTTATTTAACTAGTTGACATTGGATTTTCCTTTTATGTATGTGTGCAATTTTATTGTTTATAAAATGTTAAATGGAAAATACACAAAAGTTCATCATTAAAAACATATTTACAATAAATTTTAAAATTTGTTTTTTTTCTTTTTTATTAAAAAGATTAAACAAAAAATATTTTGAATTCACCTTACGTTAAAGTTTTTAACTTTTTATTTATGTCGATTTAAAGAAATAATAAATTCCTGTACCCTTGTTTAAAATATATGATTCCAAAAATATTAAGTTTTTGGCAAATTGATTTGTACGTTCTAAAAATTTAATAATGTAAATCAGGGAATGGGAGAGTATATGATAAAGTATAATTGATTTTATAATTTACAATTTTCATGATTAAGTACACTTGTATTACACTTATTTGTTTTTACATTTAAGCATTCTAATGTATCGCATGAGAATTGCAATCCTATAATTACTCTCTGATTAAAAGACAAATCTTGTTTACTTTAATTTTTGTAATGATTGTTCCAACATTGGAATCTTTTTAAATTTTTTAAACAGATTTTAGAAGATGTTTAATATGTAATCTAAGTAATATTTGGAGTTTAGTAAATATGTAATGTTAAACAGTTTTTTGTGTATGCAATTTGCTTTGACTTCTCCTTGGATTTAAATTTTTAAAATCTACACATTTTACTTGTTTACAATTTTTGAAAATATTTTTTAAAGTTTCTTAGTTCTTTAAATAAGTTCTTTTGTTGTCTGTGTCGGGCTGCGCTTTCATTTGGTTTGTTAAAAAGTTAGAATATTAGTAAGAATTCATTTTTAAATAAAAACGTATTATATTTGATTGTTTTTTTCAAAAAGTACAAGTTTTAAATTTACTTGCGTTCGATAATGACCTGTTTGACGAAGTTATTTTAACTTTAAAAAGTTTTTAAGTAAAAATCATTTTTTATAGAGAATAATTATAAATAAAGGAAAGGAAGTTTATTATTTAACATCTAAAATTCAGCGATTATTAAATAGATAAAAAAGTAATTATTGATTAAATCTGTAGCTAACGGCCTTTTTAATGGAATTTTAATTATGAATAATTTTTCTTACGTTGGTTAGTTATTATTAATTTTGAAATGAAATAAAATATGTTTATTTGGTAAAAGGACATTTTAAGGAAAAAAACAATTGAATAAGACAATTAGGTTTCTTGTTACAATCTGAAAGATTTTTGATTTTTCAATTTAATGATATGGAATAAACAAGCAATTTTTGAGCTATTTTTTAAGATATATTCACATATTGTTCATATAACAAAATCAAATATGCTATTCAAAACGAAAATCATTGAGATCGGACGGGAAAAACGGGTAAAAGCTGAAATGTATATATTATTTGGATAACACGACAAAAGAAATATTAGAGATATATTCACATATTTCAAACAATAACAAAATGACAATTATGCTATGTCAATCTTGTACATATTCTATTTTTAAGAGATGGCACATCCTTTGACCATTGTTGGTTGTTACAATATTTTGTTATTTTTCAGGGAATGAATATGTTGGAATACGCAACCCTGGTAAGTTAATTAACTGTTTCTTATAAAAATCTCAACAATGATAAACATTTTACTACAGTAAATAAAAAAGTGATAATTTTAGGACAAGCGTAATCTATATTGAAATTTTGCCATATGTTTTACATAGCATATTAAATCAAAACAAACAATATTTTCATCAGAAGTTGTGTAGGTTACATTTATCCGAGCCTGCGAGCGAGTTCAGTTGTTTTTCTGCAAAATTGTAATATAACATAAGCTTTTCTATGGCAACCTTTTATGAAAATATTAAGTAATTGAAATACAAATGGTAAAAAGTCATATTCGAATTTTGCTTTAAGGAATAATTTGCCTTCTATATAGCTTGTATTTGAAGTCGTGTTTTAAATTTTGCTTAAAAGTCAATGAGATAAATGTATATAATGTATAAAGCATTCACCATATTAACTGAATTTTTCTCTAAGAGTGTATAATAAAAGCATATAAAATACACCTCAAGACAGCTTATATTAACTATCCAGTATAGTGACTACATTTCGACTTTATATGTCAGACATGCTGCTAATAGGTGGTATTTTGGTACGGAATAATAATACCCGTCATTGTATTTCCCCGAAACTTGCGTGTCTACTTATAATCATCTACTCTAGAATTGTTGAATATCCGATAAAACGGAACTTCTTTTGTAAGATTCCAACAATAAGAAAATACACTATGCAAATGATTATAGCTCATAAAACCTTGACCTATTATTTGATTCATCGATTGACAGTTACTTCCTGGGAAATTCTTTCCAATTAACCATTCTACCAATTTTTTTTTCATACCAAAAACCCAATACAAGCTGTCATCAGAATTATACAGATGTAAAACATTTGGAGAGTCAGACGAAGCACAGTAACTGATGCTACTTTACTTCTATCAAAATGAAAATAAACAACTATTCTCTACCAACAACTCAATCAGTATTAATCTGTTACACATTGTTCGAAACTAATGCTTCTAATGATTGTATAAGGCTTTGATTTGGTAAACCTTTCTGATGCACGTTACAATAGTGTGATAAAACTAAAGTCAGTGATAGACAATTCCTCAAGTCATAATTTACACATATAATAATCTTTATAGTTATTATCAACAACAATTAGGAATAGCCAGTAGCATGAGTCTGCTTTCATCCGATATATGAGCAAACGCACTATGTTGGTTTTGTCATGACACGGCTCATATTTGTTCTTGCTGAACTTTCTAATTTCAATGCAAAATTTCTTGTATGACAAAACTAGTTGCATATGAAATATCGTACTGATAATATCAATCGTAAAAAAATATTCAAATTTTCAACCCGCGAAGCTTTCAATGTCAATTTGTATTCATATTTGAAACCCCTCATTAAAAAGTGCTGTTATCTGAAAACTTCATATCAACTTCTGAACATATTTTGAGAAACATAGTTGAAAATCTAAATAGAAGAACTGTTAAACACGTAATTTCAACGTGACATACATGAATCTTATGCAATGTCGGTAACTTAACTGCCCCTGTCTGTTAATTCAAAAAATATCGTTAGATTCATAAAAGACATACATAAGAAACCTTATATCTTCCGCGGCAAAATACAATTCCTTAGAAGTAGAGCTGAATCTAATAAACATAGACATGAGGAGAGAATATCTGCTGTATTATTACTGTCTTGTTTCATTTCATCTGGACAAGTGTGCTGGCATCAAGTATACAAACAAACGTCTAGACATTTTAATCATTTCCAGATCACTGACACGCGTCAAAAACTGACAATGTTCAGCAAAAGCAATAATTCAACATGTTAGACCTGAAGACTTTATTTCTCTTTTCATACACAGAGTGATGTTTTTGTACCGGTCTTCTGTGACAGTTCCTTTATCATTGTGATTATCTATATACTTTTATAACGAAACTTAAAAAAGGAGAATATTTATACATACAATTTGTTCATACAAATCAGTTAATTTGTTGTTCTCACATTTTATATTCGCAACATTTCGCTACAGTTGCACCGAATGAATTGTTTGGTGTTGGCTTAATGCTGCATTTATGTTTTGTCTACAATTGCACGAGAAATTTATATAAATTTCATTTATATATATTCGCTATATATGTATACATTGTAATGTTTTAACAATCGCTGTAAAAGTGTTTGAATTATTTTTACTTTAAAAATCTTGAAAAGTTATGATCCCATGGGGGCAATGAAAACAACAAATTACAAATAAATTGCAGACTCACTTTTGATTGAGTCTGTTCATAAGGGGTCATAGAATAGTCTAGCAAGCCCTCTAGCACCAGCTTAAGCAGTTTTCAATCTTCAACAATAAATGTACTGGAATCAATGCCCTTTGTTTGCCATCTTTACAATTTCATTACTTTTTGTCATATCCTTACTGTTCTTTTTATTTGTTCAATACTGAAACAGACTTTCAGATTCATGTAAAACTCCCATAAATAAGACAAAAAGAAAGGGAAGACGTTCTTGCAAAAATGCTTGCTATCGATTAGCAATTAATTTACCAGACAGTACTTAGCCATCGTGGCATTACCCGTCATGGTTTTACCACTCTGTACATACATGGCAAGAACATTTACCAATAAATGTCAGCTTGGTGTCCAGACAATTGCCTGATTTAAAGTATCAATGCGCAATAAAGGAAATATTTTCCAGATTTTGTTATTGATTGAACAACACGAAACTAAATATCACCAGTTTGAATATGAGATATATAAATCAGTTATAAAAGTATTTTTAGGAAACTAACTTATTGTTAAAGACATGTGAATCTGTATGAACTTTCATTGATGTAAAAAAAAAACTTAAAATTGACATCATGCTCACGACTTGTTGTCACATTGAGCTGAAGTAGTCATATATTTTAAATATTGCCTTTTTATAAATAGAACGTTGCAGGATATTTATAGATTTTTCAATGCGTTGCGTGGCTTATTGATTAATTTTGCGAAGTGGAATACAAAATCAAAACAATTTTCGCGAAATGTATAGTTTATATGGTATGACTCTTTATACTTATAAAAAGAACATGCATTAGTGTTCTTTCTTTTAGTACAAACGTGTTCCTATTAAATACCAGTTAAATTTGATCTCAATTTAATAGTCATGCGAAACGTCTTCAAAAGCAATTCTTGTAAAATGTTAATTGATGGTATCACTTTTTACTTGAATTATGCTTTTAATAGACAGTTTTAGGTCCGGTAACGCCACGCCAATATAGAAAGTGTTTAAATTTTTGAAATACACGTAATAAAATCAACATTAAAAAGTTGCAAATTATTATTATATCTTATTAGTATCTTAGCCCTACCTTATGTTGTATTTCATAGACAGGAATGGACAAAATGAATCAATCTTTTGTCTAACATATTGAGAATATTTATTGTTCATTTTGTAATTGCTATATTGAGATCTTCATATATTAGAACTTTCATCAAAATGAACATGAGCTTTGCTAAACGTATCTTAAAGACGTAAATTATCAATAACGTAAGTATGGATTTCTTTAAATTGGAGAGTTTTAATCTTGAACTTCAAGAAATAGTATATGCTGTAAAAAAAGTATGTCATATAAGTCATTCACTTTTATGGCACATACTTGTTTGTGATCTAATTACGGATGAGATTACTTTTTAATATAATAAAATTTGTTTTACATTATTTTCTAAAGGTTGCATAATCTTGTGTAACATATGAGGGAAGGTTATAGAATTAAGGGAAGTTTCACAAATACATAAGAAGAACTTACAAGTGACAAGACCTTTCAGGATGTAAATGTCATATTAGATTTGTAGCGAGATCAAATAAATCTCTCCTATTTATGATGGTATACGGTTGCTTATATCAGAAATTCATTCTCAACTTTATATGTGTTGTCAGTCTTAATATACACAACTAAAGGAAATAAATGAAACAAAATAAATGTCAATGTCTTGTCTTGACTTGACTTGAACTATTTTAAGAACATTTTTTGGCATACAATGTATTTTAAGCCTCTGAACAACAACCACAAATGGCGATACCTTTAGGTAAGAAGAAAGTTTAATATATACTTATCACGTACGGTCTGCTTTGCAATGTATCGTTCTTTGCTAAACTTTGTCGCCTTTATTTGTCCTGAATCTTTTGCTTAGGTTTTAAACTGAAGTCATATCTCCTTTCCAGCGAAAGCCCGTGCAAAACTGTTAAACTGTTTTGCAAACTTTTTGCAAGTTGAACACGAGCGATTTTTAAAGCACATTTGGGAATCTATCTTGCGCATATCTTTTTCATTTTAAAATTACGTTTGAAATTTGATTAGCTGTTTTAAAGAGATGTCAACTTTTCAATATTTGCCTTGAGGCATATCTTGCACAAGTAGCATCTTTTTCATCCTAGAAAAAAATGCGCAGAGATATTGTTGTTTTCTGCTGACAGAAATGTTGTGCATTTTATGTTTAACTGACATTCTGAAACAAACAAATAACAAAAGACTTTAACTAATCTATAGGCATATCGTAATTTAAAATTATGTTAAGTGCCGTATCACAGCTGTAAAAGTTTCCCCATACTTCATTTCAGTGTTGTTATGTTTTTCTGATCTTTCAGGATTATTAATTCCAATTATATAGTGTTTTGAAGAATGAACACAGCTTAAGTCGGTTCTATGGGGTGTGAGAGAACTAGCACTTGTACATTATCTCTTACGAATAATATTTTGCTGCTGTTTCTATTGCCGAGAATTCTCCTCTAAACCAGATCATTGTTAACATAAGACCTATTTAAACGACCTAGTTTGATCTATGTACCATTTTAGTATACCCAAGTTTGCAGAGATAAACGAGATAAACTAAATGTATGGAAGTTTTATAAATATGAAACTACATCTAAGATATTGTTGTCTTTCAAAGCTTTGCTTATTGAGTGCGAAATGAAAAGGGCAACAAAAAAACTGAAAAGAATATGATAAATATTTATTAGACATTTTTAATGACAACATATGATAAATTGAATTGATTTATCTCGATTTTCTGTAGCAATATTTCTTTAAATGCTAAAATAGACGTAGGTCGGCTATTGGTTTATATAATATATTAACTAATTAAATGAAACTATTGATATTAAATTGATAGAATATTCCCAAAGTGTCTTTTACAGTCACTTTTTAATACATTGCTTAAAATAAACCAGCGCAGGACGTTCAAAGTTTTTCATGGAAAGGAACATTTGAGGAGATGCCAATCTATTTCCTATGCTAACTGCATATTGATGTTTCTCAAAAATGCGTGCCATTCTATGCATAAACAGATTTTACAAATGTCGGATGTCTCTGAAACTGTCTCAAAGAAATGTTATTTTGGCATATGAATTACTATTGTTTTTTTAGTGCATTCTTTCTTTACACAGCAGATTCAAGTGATACATATTTCACGACATGTGAATAAAAAGTACTTCACAAAATTTGCTGTTGTCTCGTCTATATATCTTAGAAAACACTATTCTTAACAAACATTTGCTAAAACCAATCATCATGAAAACAATGTTCAAAACAAATGTCTTACATTATTCGTATTGAATGTCTTGTCTTTGTTGGTTTCCTGTCTAGAAAATGTGACCATTTTTATTTTAATTAATTCTATTCCATCAGTAATAAAAACGAAGGTTTGTCTTATATATGTGATTTTTCTTTAATAAGATATACCCTGGGAGTGTCTTGTCACAAATTATAGACCATGTGTCTAAATAACTAAAGAAAAAAATAACTATTGGTGCACTTTCAGCAATATTTAAGATCAACGTTAAGTTATTCAATACGACACTCCTTGGTCTGCTTTCTTCCACCTATCACATTTGTCTATCTTGTATTGTCTGTATTGTCTATGTTGTCGTGTGATTTGGAATTAAATGTCTTATTGAAAAGCAGACAATGACAGTTCTTTCTCTGATAGTATGTTATATTGCTTTATTTTAACGTACGAATAAAGATTTGAGATAATACAGCCCTTGTCTGATATTGAAAATGTCTTATCCTGTTTGAACTAAACATCATACGTTCTTGCATTCAGTATGACAAGCTTACACATTCATGCAGGCTTAAAACTGTTATGTAACTTCAGATTTGGACATTACTACAAAAGTTTAAGAAATTCAACAAGTTTTGTTTAGATAAATATTAGCTTTTATTATTATTCTCTGTTATTACTTCCCCTGAACATTTGTTACAGGATCGAGTGTCTTGGCTATTTACGCATTACGTCTTAAACAAGTAAAAAACTTGCTCAAGAAATCATACATCTGTCTTCATATTTAAATGTACTCAACTCACACTAGTAGGAGGATGACAGTCGGATGTCATATTTTAAAATGATCCGTATTGCGGGTATTTATGATTATGATTATAATTTTTCCGCATGTTGGTGCGTGCGGCTAAAAAATCAAAGATGGCGTTGAAGATTGCCGCCGCTTGTTAATGGACGATGTTGGTAATTAATGAAAACCTTTTGTATATACTTACACGTCCAGAAACAGGCTTACAAAAGCACGAAAATTGAACGATCAATGTACCAGACAATACGCAGTGTTCGTAGCACATTTCTCCATGTTTTTACGGTCCTTCATTCTTTCAGACTAAGCATTATTTACTAACGGTAATAACATGTTCCTATAAATGTCAGACAAGTGTAAAAATTGTCTGGCTATGACCATTTATAAACAATAAATACTTCTTTCTAGATTCCTCATACTTAAATCTGCTAAGTTGTATTGATGATACTAAGTACAAATTTGTTTCAGTAAAGAAAACAATCTTTGAAAAGTAATACGTCTGCTGAAAGTTGGCATACAAATCTTGAAATACAAGACATAATATGTACCAAAGATTGTCACCAAGTTACAAAGCTTTTGAAGTAGAAATATATTGAGACAGCAATGGCAACAGTGCAATATGAATATGTAAATCAAGTGGAGATTGTTTGTTTTGTGTTCATCCGTTTGGATCCAAAAAATCGTTGATATCCATTTCGTTGCCATTTATTTCTGTGCTCTGTGAGCCTAGACTTGCCTCTCATTTTCTTTTGCATATGAATCTCCAGTTAAAACATTCACAACATACTTTTGTTTCTGTTCTTTTTTTTCCAAACGAATACATAATCAGCTTCCCATTTATCTATTCAAGCACCATTATCCTGCTAGTTTTCTATCAAAATCTTTTTACAGTCTTTTGATTAAACTTACGTTATGGTTTTCTGGTGAGGAAAGTAATTCAACGACTTTAATTTTATTTATTAAATGCATCTATGACATATTTGACAAAAACAACACTTTGGTTTATTTACCATGGTATATTAACACTCTATCATAGGAAAAGTATTTTTTAAAATAAGAGCATGTTAGAAGACAGAGTAATCGGTACATTTTGTTGTCATAAAAAATCGTAAATAATGTAACCTAACTTATTTTATATATTTGCATGGATAACTGATTCATCAGCAAGATTGGCACGGAAACAAGAATGTTTGTTGCTTCCTGTGAGTGTTGCCTTGAATTAAGGAAATATAAAAATACGGCAATAGTTAATGTTGACATTCCTCTGATGGCATTTCTTTGTCTTTGTCTTTTCTCCGGCTTTTAAGCAGAGATGGTATATCTGATTTGTGTTACACATTTTAACCATTTTAACTACAATAGAGATTCCATCACATTTAAACTCATTCAACGTGATGTCTGTTACTGTAATTGTTTGCAGCGATTTCATAGACCAATTAATTAAATACAAAATAGATGGTTTCCTTTTATTTATCAATTGTTTCTGAAAGCTTTATTATCACCCTTCCTGATTCGAATAATGTGGCAAAGTAGTAAAAGGGAGTGAATCAGTTTAAGTAATACTAAGCTCTTCATTTCAGAAAGTTTTTGTTTACTTGGTACATGCAACTGTTCGGCCATTTATTTCTTGTATTTTTATATCAAACTCGGCGTACTCGTAATTATTATTGGTACATTTACTTTAATAATGACTTACAGAGGATAAGGAAAATACGGAAATGTACTTGAAAGGTATCATATATAAGCTTCTCGCCTAAATGTTTTAAAGTGATAGTACAGATATCTTCTGTGATAAACATGCCATATATTGTGTTTATTTCAGTTTATGATGTATCTGCTGTTATAACTGAACTTGATTATAATAAGAGCTCGTATTCGCTATTCTAATTTTGTAATGTTGCTGGATACTTTACATAAATTCTAGTATTCTTTAAACTTTTATAATACGTTTGCCGCGGAATGTCAAATTATATAGATACACAAATATGTTCAATAGATATAATACATAGAAAAATCACTCAAATAAATATAAAAGATATGTATCACATATCTTACATATGTGAGTGGATAACAGTAGAAATTACAAGATTTCTTCCGATTTTTTTTGTTTTAGTGGCGAGATCAAGTTGCGCCTTTCTCAAAAATGATTTTAATAAGTTCTTAGTTTTTGTTTTTGTTAATATGATTTTTTAAAGCTGATAATAGATCATTTAAAAGCAAAATGATGGACCAATTGCATAGAGGTTTCTAAAAGACGTCTAGATATACTCTTAAATAACATCTTTGGGCACAAAGCTGAAGTTACATTCGCTGACATAGGCATGCTTCAAGATCACAATCTCTTTATCTTAACAGCATATCGATGTTTCTGAATAAAAAAGTGTTTTCAGTCTACATCTTAAAAGAATCTTCATAGATAAATTACAAAATATATTACAAAATTTGCAAATCTCAATTGTTATCGGTCTTAAGATTTATTTTAACGAAGAATTTTAAAGACAAGGTTTTTATAGTTAGCTTCTAAGTAACACTGTTTAAAAGCCAACTGCATTTTCATTTACTAATAAGTTGTTTCTGTTGTGTGGAGGCTATTTAATGTCGCCTCGTATAATATTCAATAAGAGGTCAAAGTTTTTTCAATTTTATTGCTCCTGTATTCCAACTTAACTATTGTTAAATAATGCATTATTTTACTAAGAGGACCATGAACTGCTGTTTATTGATTTGCAAGAGAATAAAGTTAATTTTTTTATTTGTATAAATGCCACCGGTCTTATTCCTTTGGGTAGAGTTAGGGATCAGTTGTTGTAAGGTCTAGAGTGCCACAATAACATGGGTAATGACAATGTCAGGTTTTATAACTGTGTTTACATTTTTTGGCAATTTTTCCGTCTATAACAGAGTGAATGAGCAAACTTTTTTTGAAATTTGTTACTGACGAGAATCTGGCCCAGGGGCAATTGTGTCTAACAAACACGTTCTTGTTTAGTAACGTTCCTAAACAAATATAAAAAGGCATTTTCAAAATGTATGTATTACTATATTTTAATGTATAGTTATATAATGAATTCAAAAACAGTGTTATAACATTAAACTTTTTCATGTCATTATAATTATATCTTGAAAGGATATCATTTACTATAGGAGCTATTTTGATTGATATTTTTCAGTACTATGCGGTTTGTTTCATTATAAGCAGAGAAACAAAAATAAAGAGTTGAGGTATAAATTTAATGACTGTTCTTGTTTTAGGAATTGGAAAACATGTAATACTATTGTACTGAAATTCAGCTTATTGAATTAACGAAACAAAACAAAAATAACGCTCTAATTTATTATTACTGTAACATTTAAGTGACTGTGTGCACATTTAAATTTTCTTATCCAGCATCAAATCCAAACAGTTCAAATTTGAAGCGTAAAATACTGAAATCGGATTTCTTGCTTAAATAGATTAAATCCTGGACTGGATACATTTTTCAGGTTGAACTTCCTATCATTTTGTCTTTTTGCTTGGGATTGTTATGACTGAGTTATTTATATACATTGCTTCATAAATAAATTACTTGTACTAGATGTTTATATACATAAATTGCAAAGGCTTTTCTATATAGGCTATTTCAATTACAACATACCTGTAAAGGAGTATCAAAATCGGTATTTAAAACAGCCAAAAACTTTACTCTGTTCTACGCTTGGTCATATAAATGATTTCTTTCCTAAAGAGATATATTGCTTTACAAAATTTTCTGATGTAGAGGCAACGAATTATCCTGACTGATTAAATTGTGACAATTGAATCTGACCACGTGAAAAAGAAACACAAATAAGTAACAGACTAGGAAACAGCAAGTTTAACTTGATTTGCAGTGACCGTCGATGAAAACACCAGACGCGGTGTCTACTTCCAAAAAAAGTGGCCTGCTTTTCTTTATTTCTATGGCTGTAGGATTGTTATGCTTTTGCTACCATGTCTTCTTTTAATTCAACTTTCATATAAAATGTTTTAACTATTTTTTGGCTTTTCATGATGTATGCACTTAAAGTGTAACATTATGCTTGTCATCAAGTCTCCAAAACCTGATAAATTTGGAAAATAACCGACACTTTTGCTAATAATTAAAATATATCTTTCCATTTTAATATGAATATGACAATCATTGTGATGTGGTAAATTCCTTTACCATTCTGATCTTCAATAACCGTATTTTAGTCAAACGGGATATTTAAGCTTGGAATGGTTATAATGTTCTTTTTTTCTACAGACTCCTGAAAAGTGTTATTGTTACTTCAATCGATCAAAGTATCTATTACTGTTATATAAAGCGTGTACAATGAAAAAAGGCAATTAGATTAAAAATGACCTTTATGAAATATGATATTGGAAACTTCTTATAATTCAGGCGAAATGTTCTGAAAATTGAAAGCATGAATTTTTTGTTTTCATGTATATGCTGACATGTGATGAACTTTGATAAATGACAAGCACTATAACGTAGAGTTCCACTTAAGCCGGTGCTAGGGTCGTGAGGGATGTTGAACTTTTTCATTATCCCTCATGTATAGACTCATATAAGTTAATTATAAGTTTCATGTAATTTTGCTGTTTTGATGCTTCCGAGGGAACAATTTTTTCCAGATAATTCCAGATTGCAGTCTTTACTGCATAAATTGGATAAGGGACGTACTCTCTTTGTGTATTTTTTAGCGGTACCTTTACGATATTTTAGGTATTGTCTTAGCACTTAGCGTGACGGTAAATGTCATTTACTTCAATATGTATATTAATTTGATTGCAGTTATACTGCCGTTTATTGTCTGAAATATGAATTTAGACCGATTTTTTAAAATAAAAACACAAGAACCGTTAACTTTTCGTATCAGGTAATTCTTAAAATAAAGAAAAACAAAATCCCTAAAGAAAGCCCAACACGGCAATATTGAAAATGTTGCAGACTCGGTTTGATTGAGCCTGTTCTTGGACGGTACTGGAAAGTGAAAGTTACCGTCCAGGCCCCTAGCACCGACTTAAGCAGAATTCAACATTTAAACACGAAAATGGTGAAATTTTGAATTAAGAAACATCTGCAGATGTGGTTCATACGACGGTTATCATGGAGCCTCTAATGTGACACAGTAGTGCCATTCCATGAAAAAACGGCTTAGTTTGGTTCCCAAGTAAACCAATGCATATGCCCTAAACGTGAAAACAATGGGCGGAACCAACTAAAACAAACTTACACGATATTTGTACATATTTTATTTTGTTTAAGGTGTATCTTTTGAAAACATTTAAATTACAAAACTGTAGTAGGACTTTTTTTCTTTATTTTTACAATTATACAACATTGCCATCTAAAATGAATACATAATCAAGGGTGTTTTATAGTTAGACACAAACGCTTTAAGTAAACTTCATGAGCTGAATCTGGTATCTCAGGCTCAACTTTGTTCAGATAAGAATTGCAAAGAATTTGGTGTTAAAATACGAAATTATTACGAAATACAATATACGCACTTTTTATATAATTTGTCTTTATCAAATCAAAAGGACATCTGGTATAAACCGATAATCTTCTCAGCCGGTTGAAGCTGAAGATCAATTACCTTTTGCTTAGATTTAAAAAAAAACCAGTGACAGGCATGCAACTATGAAGCAGATATGTTGTATGCCTGTTTATTGAATTAAAAAAACTTCATCAACATCTAATATGAAATTCAAGTTAAGAAAAAGCTGTACATGAAGGTCGTATGATTCATTATTCTAGAAATGGAATACTATTGTCATCAGTGTAACTCCGATTTGGTAATAATCCACTTTCGCAGAGTATATATCCATTAAACTTAATATTGCTAGACTATAGTTATCGATTGTACCCAGTAAAATATATATTTTTCCCTTATTATGATATTTTACTTCATGGACAATCTTTGATATAGATGCATTGACTCGATCAGACAGGCTTAATTACCGGTACCAATGCATCAAAATTATGCCAGACAACAACAGAAATGCAAATCAGTAATTGAAAGAGGAAATGCTAGTTTGATTCAATTAGCATAGGCTGTAAATTGGCTATCGTAGCAATACATGCACTCATTGTAACATGGCATTTTCATCCTCTCATAAAACTACTGTATTAATGCCTTTTGGAGACGGAAACAAATTGCTATTATTTAATTGGATTTCGCTGTAGACATGAGTATTTCATTTTTGTGTATAATTAGTCTCTACAATTTGTTCAAATTTTTTTATACAGTCACCTCAAAATTGAACAAACAATCCTTTTCATGCAGCAACAGTTTCAATTAGTTTCGTTTTTTTTTTCAGGAAATTTAAAATTTACTGCATAACAAGTTTTTCTTTCTAGTGGGATGCATGTTGAAACGAATTGAATTTAAAAGCAGAAATCATGTTGTGAACAAATTACTGAAGAAATCCATATGCTTGCTAGGTCTGTTTTCATATGTGTCGATTTGCTATTCTTGTTATTTCTGTTAAGATTCAAACAGAAGAAGCATATATTTTAGGAGATACAATTCTCAATTTGCTTAATTCAATTTGAATCCATGAAAAAATGTGTGATGCCATGGATAATTATAAAAGACTGATAATTAACAATGGTAAAATGTTAAGAAGTATGCCAGTAAAAGTAAGGGTTATCTCTTTTCGGTAGAGTGTTATGTTATTTGATGTAAATTTGTTTAGATGTTGTTTCGTTCTGTAATTTTTATCTGGTGTCATTGGAAGTCATAACATTATAAAGTCTATTAGTTACTCTAATCGTTGAGCACTTTAAAGTCCAATGTAAACAGCATGTTGCAAGATGTTTGGTCCGACTGTTATTGTTGTAATTTAAGGTATCTCAGATGATAAGTTTGTGTGATATACAAGACTCCGTTCTCTGTTTAGTTTCACCTTTCATTTTTGCCGTATATTTTAAAATTATGTGTCTGATATGGCGACACTGTACAGTACTTTCCCTGTTAAGAATAAATTCTACAATTTTCAATTAAATAAAATGAATGTAAGTTAATGTGGAATATAGGAATATCGTCTGTAATATCTTTTTGTGCAACATTCAACATCTGTAGCTTTCTGATTAAAATGTAAAGTAAGCGCATGTTAAAGTGTATGATCAAACATCTTCTTATATCTTAATGCAATTTTAATATACTTCATACGATTCTTGTTTTTTGGCCGATAGGTTCAAAAAAGCAACCGAGCTGTAATTTACTTGGAACTTAAATAAATAAGATTAATAGTGCATGTTCACTGGCTGGTTTCTTGCTGAAAACGTGTTAAAACTTGACCCTATTAAAATAATCACAACTTAAACTGACATCAGAATGTCATGTACTTACTTTTACTTTATCATGGGTACCTGTCTAATTCCTCATTAATACATAATAATTTTGTGTATATTTTTGCAATAAATGACAAGGATTACGTATATTGATTCAGAATTATTTCAGCAAATTGTGTGATGTATATAGACATTTTCATGTAATTGATTTGTAGTGTATTCCTAAACGGTGTCATATACGGAAACTTGGCTTGCCATCTTTTGATATTCTATGCTGGTTGCTATGGTTTCATAGTCGTTCCTTCTGTAGACAAGTTAATTTAGTTTTGTCGACTTGTGTAGTTTATATTTGTGAATAAGCATAGTTTTGACGACATATCTTTAATATTGTCAACATAGTAGAGGTAACATTTTCATATTAAGATCTTGCATTGTCATATGAGGGATGAAACATTGTCAAAATAGGGGTTACATTATCGTATAAGCAAGTGTAATATTGTTATAATAAGTTCAATACAAATGTACTTGCTAAAACTATAACATTAAAACAATAACCGTTCTACCTGTTAAACTTTTTATTTTTATGTCGGTCCATTTTCCTAGCAACTATTAAGGAATGGCTTACTTGTTAATCATAAAAAATGTATGCCTCATCACATGGTATGATAAGCGTAAAATAATATTTTGCATATTTATGCCCTTTGACTAAGTTTTTTGTCACGTTTTTCAAAATTTAAAATTTCACCGTTTTCGTGTTTAAATGTTGAATTCTACTAAAGCCAGTGGCATTGACAGTAACTTGCAGTTTTCAGTACAGTCTATTACCAGGCTCAATCAAACCAAGCCTGCATTATTTGCATTATTTGCAATATTGTTGTGTTGGGCTTTCTTTAGGGATTCTGTTTTTAATGGTTTAAGTGAATTTCTCAAAATATATCATTGGTATTACCTGTAATTTTTTAAAACGTATTCACTATGAAATACAATTCTAAAAGCCAATTAACAATGAAAGACATTTTTAATGGTACATTTTCTCCCTTTAAATATATATCTATATTTATCATTCTTTACATAAAAGCCACCACAATTCCAAGTTGAAATACTTTTTTCGGGGCTGTTTTATCAGTCGGTTATTACAGAATTATGCTTCTTGACAACTTTGCCTTTGCCATACTTTTCAGCACTGAAAAAAAAGTGGAGCGCGCTTGTTTTGTGTTATTTAACTGTTTAATCTCTATTGCAAAATGTTATATCAATGATTTGGTTCGTAAGACATAGAAAACAAGCTTCGTCATTTAAATAAGATAAATTTTTGAACACAGAAAAGAAGCAAATTTAGAATCAATCTACAAGCTTATTTGCTGATAAAATAAGCATTACTTCTGTCAAAAATGTTGGGGTTGTTTGCATTAATGGAAAACATAAACGAGTTTTGAAATGCAATCATCAAGTAATTTGTATCTGTATTTGCTATTTTTATGAGAACATGCTAATTTAATGTATTAAGAATCGCTTTATCTATACATTAGTGTAATTCTAGAAGATAATAACAGCTATAAAGAGCATTTTAATACAATGATTACAACTTTTAAACTGCAGAAAAAGTTATTTTCATCTTGATTATTCTTGCATAATATACAAAGAATAGTAAATGGACGCAATGTGGAACTTTAAACACGGTCTCAGAATATTATCATAATAACACACTAATATTGTTGCAGTATAAAATATATCTGACAAAAAATAGTTCGTCTCAAATATCTTTGCTAAGTTATATTTATATTTAGAAATTTAATATTATCATAAGTTATTGTCGCAAGAACACATTCAGTAGATATAAAGAATTTTAAAAAGTCATTCGTATAAACAACGGTGATAATTTGTTATGTGTCAGACAGAAAATACGAGCAGACAGAATGTGGTAGGCACTTTAATACGATGCAGCAATTCTTGTGAAATGAAAAAAGTTCAAAAAGGTTCTTTTAAATGTATTGCGAAATCGGTCGTTCAAGACATGTTCTCATAACTTTACATTCGTAAAAACAATAATAGAAATAGGGGCCATGATCCGTTATTTTTGACGTTTATTGCTTAACACAATTGTTTTTCTCATTACATGGCGCAAAAATGTTCCCTTTTCGGTTTTTAAAATGATTTGGTACATAAACAAGTTTAAAATACTTAAAATACACAAAATGTATTTGCTTGTAAGATTGGAGTACTGTGGAAAAATAAGTCCTGTTAGAAATTTATTTAAATGTTCAGTGGTTTTTGTAAACAATACTCTTTTATTTATATCCGTACATTTTCCAGATGATGTTTAATGTATATGTACCTCTATATTAGTTTATGCAATCAATGATGAGTTATTTTGTCATTGTTGGCAACTGTTACATTCTACTAGATCCCAATATGCTTTATATACTCCATTCAATATATCCAATTACTTTCCGAATCTTTAAAAAGTAATGCTGTTTATAGTAATGAAAATGTTTTAATTCGTTCGCATATCTACACTCATACTACCTATAGTTTTGAATTGCTTTTATAAACATACATTTTGATAACACATTTTCTATTTCTTTAGTTATAATAATTATACAGCTTTCTTAAATAGGGATAGGACATAAACTTTGTGGAGGCTTCTTTGATGTCATGTTTGTAAATTGTTTTTTTTAACGAGCAGTCAGCCAGTTTCACTAAGCTTTTGCTTATTTCCATTTAGCATTGATTATCCTGACTGAATCAAAGAAATGATTAATTTATATATGTTCATTAGTACCTAAATAAAATACAAAATGTATATTCAAACATTTTCAAATGAACTCGCTTTATTCAAATTATCTCACAGCAGAAACATAAAGTCCAAACTCAAATTGTTTCACATCCTGATAATGTCTTGCAAAATGTGTTGCGTCGCATGTGTCTTTTAATTCTTCTCTTGGGAAACATGCTCATAGAAAATGATTTAGATTGCAGTAAATCATCTGTTATATTTTTTGTGAAATTCTTTCTTGTACATTTAGTCTATCTTCATGAGTTGAGATCTGCCAGTGTCAAACAGTGATAATTCATGGAGATTTTGTCAAATGTATATATTCTTTTTATTTTTCATACACATGTGTTTGTTTGCTTTTTTTGTTGTTGTGTGTTTTGTTTAAGCTATACCTAAAATCAAACTTCAGCGTGAGGCTTATCGATAAGATTATACACAATTTTTTTAAGTAGAAAAGAGTGTATTAGGTTACGTTATTTTATTCGATCTGTATTCATCTCAGCCTTGCATTATTGTCTGTGATCGTGCTCTGTCTTTTGTGCAATTTTTAATTACGTGTCTGACAAAATGGCAGCAACTGTCAAGTTGTTCTTGTATTATCTTATTTGAATATACACACATTAATTTGAGACATTGCAGCCTTTTGTCTAGGCATTAAAATTAGCTACATCCACACCTAGAAATTATTCTGCAAATGTTATACCGGGTCACCCTTGGCCAAATATCTTTACCAAAAAGATAAAAGATGTTAAGGACACTTTGCTTTGGTTTGTCTTGAAGAGATATAAATGCTTTAAAAAACAACAACATATATTCGCATTCGATTGACAAACAAAATAGTACATATGAGTTGTAGGGGCACATTCCCTTGAATTGTATGGAAAAAAACAACAACAAAAAACAGAAATCATTTGACATTGTATGAAATTATTATAAAAAGAAACAATTATGGCGCATTGTTTAAAAAGAAAGCACATTCAAAGAATTGTACATTTTTATTATTAAATGCATTTTGAAGTGCTGTAAAACATTTAAATATTTTTCATAAAAGCATTTCTTTTAAAAAGAAACTTACTAAACTGTCATACGTTTACAGAATTCGACCACAGGTTCGGGAATATCTGTTTACCGATGTGATGTAAGTATAAGATGTTGGCCCAAAGTCATTTTGTCCTAGATTTTGAACAGCAGCATTAAGATACTGTATATACCTCTATAATGTTAAAGCTTATAATAATTGAAGTAATAATATTGCATAATCTTTAAAACAAAAGCTCAATGAACTTATATGTAAATTGCGAACGGGTCTTTATTTATAGCTCAAATATTAACATATTGGCTTAGTGTTTTGCTACTTTCCATATTCTAATTCTGATTTATATTGGATTTTAAATGTTAATGACTTAATTACAAGATCACAATATTCTTCAAATGATATCTGCAATAGCCTTTTTGGTAACAAAACAAAAGTACCAATTAGTCACCTATATGTCTGTAGTGGAAAAACAAGTTAAAAACATTATAACAGAATATCATGCAATCATTTCTGGGAATGATTAATGATCATATTTCATGAATGTAAACACGGCACGGAATGCAACTTGCACTAAACTCTGGATCCTTACACTGAATCCTTGCACTGGCTCAGATCGTGAAACATTTATCTTTTTTAGTTTCTTCATTTTTTGATTATTTCAAAATTCCCATCAATAGCAACGGTATTATAGCTGATCAGCCGAATCTTTCATCTTCATAGTTAAGCAACAATAAATAGATACATAAAAAGTCACAACATATTAACATAAAAAGCAACATGTTTTAAAGCATTAAGTAAGAATAATTGAGGTCAAAAGTGTTGATTTGTCTTGTAAAATTTAACATGAATACATTGCACATACAATTGAATTAAGCTCTGGTTACATTAATATGAAATATAATTGTCAATCTTTATAATGGTACATGTATTATCTTCTGATGAAATACTATCTGACAATTACATATAAAGGATATACGTTCAGGTCATTACAAGAGTAAGAATCGTCTGTAACCTTGGCTATTTACCATTATCGTTAAAATTGCACGTAATGTGCACCGTCTAATCCGACGATGTAGAGAAATAATAAAACGTCTTAGAACTTGCATTGCTACCATATTAAGCTGGACATAATTATGTTTAATATGTAATTTATGTCATGTAAGTAATCTTTGACAGATAAGTGATTCATGAGAATGTGTGTTATGTTTTAAAATCTCAATCACTTAAAATCAAAGTTGAAAGGCCTAAACTTAACATATGAGCCGCGTCACGACAAAACCAACATAATGGGTTTGCGACCAGCATGGATCTAGACCAGCCTGCGCAGTCTGATCAGGATCCATGCTGTTCGCTTACAAACCATATAAAAAGTAGATAAACTGATAGCGAACAGCATGGATCCTGATCAGACTGCGCGGATGCGCAGGCTGGTTTGGATTCATGCTGGTCGCAGACGCACTATGTTGGTTTTGTCGTGACGCGGCTCATATAACTTAAATCAATATTTATTTCAGCATCTATCAAAAAAGGAAATGTATAAATAACTAAGAAAGAATTATTTTTTGAGTTTTACAATATGTTATATGCTCAAAAAGTTTAATGCAATGCAAACTCAATTTTGTTGATTTCTTGCAATTTGTTAAAAGGGCATGTTTTGACTGATTTTAATATGTTTATGAAATTTCTTGACGGCTTATAGTATGCAAGCAACAAATTTATATTCAGGTGAGCTTTTCGAGCAAAATTAATTTCTTCTGTATGTATATTTTATGACCAAATACACAATGTTTTAAATGCATAATTTGATAATTCGCCATTGCGTTCTTCAACTATTTGAAGTTCATAATATTCCTTGAAAATTGCTAATTTGTAGGCTGTTTGAGAATGTAATGACGATATTTTAAGAAAATAATTACTCGTGATTATGTAATCAATAAACTTATTTGAGTTAGAAATGTAAAATCTGCTAAATGTGAAAATAATTGAGTTTGCTCCAAATATATCCCATTTAAAAGGCATTAGCGTAATCAAACTGCGTTTAAGTCAACGTATTGCTTTCTTTAACAGTATTAAACAGGGAACGATCGCTTTTTGTAACCGTGGTTTCTGCATTTCATATGTGATGCTATGAGTGGTAAATTATTGAATCAGAATCAGTTTGTGTAGGTTCTGCTTCATATTAAGTTGACATGATTTACATAGAACAACCAAGCGTGATCAGCTCCTGTCATCAATATAGAGTATTTGTACCATCTGACCAATTTCTAAACTGTAAATACCTCCCTTGTTTGTATTTTGATATTGATATATCGGATGAATTGTTCCAAATACAGACCTGGACAAGTTTATTTGGGAAATTCGACACATTAAAGATTGACAAATTCATGGTTATTAAAAAAGCAATACTGATACCTCAAAAAAATATAGCAGCTATATTTATATTAATTTTGTCAGTTTACGATATATTCTGGGCGTCCGTATCCGAATGATCAATGTCTTTTACTTCAAACACTTGCCCGACAATAAATTGCATGTTACATCGTGTTCAGTGTGTTTTGAGGACAGCCGTTCTTGTTTTCAATATATGTCGCATATAATTTCTATTTCACTCACGGAAATGTTTTCCTGGTTCTAGGAGACAGGTTTAATCGATATACTGGAATCAACAGCGACTAGATTTCAAAATTTCTAGAACAGTAATTAATTGCATCAAACATGTTTTCATAGCAAATGAGAAATTTAACACCATTAGCATATTCAAATGGTTGATATTTTCTTTCACATGCTTTTATTCTTAAGTTTTAAATCTGAAGGAAACAAAGAAAGATTTAAAATTCAAATGAAAACGAAATGTTTATTAGTCTAAGCTGTAAAAAGGTTTTAACGTATAATATGATTACATTCTGTTTTGGTTTTTTTTACTGATTTTTTTTCTGTTTCATTTTGGATCTTCTTTTGAAATGTACTAGAAATCAAATTTGTTCGGACCTAGAAAACAGGTGAACAATACCTTGATAAAATGCATACCTGTATTGTCTTTTAAAGCGAGCCTTGTTAGCAATAATGCAAATGTTCTTGTTACTTTAAACACTTCTGAAGTTGAGTTTTGTATTGTTATGCTTTCTCTTTTAGAATATAAAAAGTGAAAAGAAAATGAAGAATTGGCAACGATTTGTTCAATTCACACAATATTCTTATTATATTGACATCAACGTGAAGATATTTAAACTTTAACAAAATACCCCGTGAAATTAACCCTCATAGTTTTTGTTCAAAATGTAATTTCATCTGAATGTATTATATATTAATACTGGTTGTACATTCCCATGTTTCCCAGGAAATATTTAATATAGTAGCATGGCTTCAACGGTCGATAAGAACAGTAATAAGTTGGGGAATTAAAAGTTTAAAATAGTTAAAACAAATATAGTACAGTTTGTATGGTTTGAAGCGATTTTGAAAGGAAAAAACTGCGAATTTATAACAATTAGGTAAATATGTCGAAAAAGTGTTTCATAATAGAACAAATGTGTGAATTCCATCTAGTGTAAATGGATCATATGCGATACAAATGCCATCGTCTTCTTGTTAACCAAACAACACAATTATATTTTATATTGAAGCCTTAACCATTTCTCTTTTTGCTGCAAAAAGAGCTTTATTGATTTAATGAAATGAAACAAAACAAGCACAAGATCTAATCATTTTAATGATTTAAACCAAATGAATGGTATTGATATAAGATTAAATTCTGTTTCCTATGCTTTAAGCATGGTATTTTTTATATGATTTCCATTTAATGTGCCTATGAGTTTAAAATTAATATCGAAAAAAATTCAACAAGATAATGTCAAGCTGCATGATTTAACTTGTCATAGGAGTTTTGTGAATAACGTGCTTAAAGTTGATTAATCGAAATGCTGGACGAAAAAGCGCTTGAAAAATTATCAATGATCCTTATATTCATCATGCAATGCCGATACACATTCGAAAACAAAACGTGGGTATATAATAAAGTTCGTGGAAATCGTTGAAATGTTAAATTTTAACTTTAATTTGGAATTTTATTAGTTAAAACATTTGCATTTTACAAGCTTGTAAAGTAATATATCCTTCCATATAAGTTGCCAATACGTATGCGCTGTTCCCAAACTACGTGTTTAAAGTAGTAGCTTCTATAGAAGTTACTGACTGAAAGCTAATAATGTCAGTAACGTCTGTTGTTACAATGATAAACTCATATATGAATTATATTCCATGTTGATATATTGAATTTCCTGTTAATTTCTTGAAATGATAGATTTTACTTGACAAAAATAGTCGGCGTTTACTGTAAATATTCAAGCAATCTACTTCCTTTGTCTCTATCTGACTGGAGTTGTTGTGCGGAATTTTATAAATGATACATAGTGGTGTTATGTAAATTATACAAAGATATGCAGTGTCCTGTAAGTACATGTCACAACTGAAGGGAGAATTTGTAGTGGTAAGCTAGACCGTTAGTGTATCTGATAAATCGTGCATAATGTCTTAGATCTAACCTAAGGAAATGCGAAATAGTTGGTACATGATATTGTAACTTTATTTGTAGATTTGCTTGAATTATAAGACGAAAGAACTTGTGCAACATTTTACAATGTTGGATATGTAAAAGGTTTTCTGAATGACAAGCACAGGCTGAGGTATGTGAACTAGATATTTGTTTTTTTTTTTACTTTAAAGCCACTGACCTCCAGATGGTAAAATGAAAAAAAAATGAAATAAAATTTCAAGTAAACAATAAATACTGATCTAGATAGGTTTATTGTATAAATCCATCATCACTGATCGGGTGTTTCTTTTCCATAATCTACTACGTTACTAATGCAGTAGCCAATATAAATAGGAAAAGATAATTCATTAAACGGGGTCACATGTCACAACAGTGGTCCGGAAAAACCCCGGTATCCGGTATGCCCGGGATCGTTTATCAATATTCGTCATGAGTAGGCCACTATCACATTTCAAGCTAAAGGTTAAATCTATAAATTGGTCGTTATATATATGAAACAATTGATCAATTATAATTGTTAGGGCCATGAACTTCTACAAATATAAAAACAAAAGCAATTGTTGGTATCACTATATGTTTGATAAAATCCCGGATTCCGTGCGTTCCGGAGCACAGGTCACGCTATTGTCCTGTACGATCACGTGATACTAGAAAAAAAACCCGGATGAAAGAATTCCGTGGTATAATAAAAGAAGGTATTTCCCGTTGGTGGAAAAGAGAACTGTTTGTTTTCAGAGCAATAATGTTAAGATATGTACATTTTGAAGTGTCATTTCGTTTTCTTTCAACAATATAATGTGTTTGAGGGGGGATTTTGAAATATTAGCAAGACGGCAGATTTTCTGCTACCTTTCGTAGGTCAGCTGCTTTAACAATTTATATCAAAGAATAATTATGCCGATGAAGTAATGTTCGTTTTCCCTTTTTTCATTTTTATGTTTTCATTGAATTAATAAGCTTTAGAGCACCACAGATTAAATAATTGGTGATAGTAAAACTAATTTAATTCCTTTATAGTTGAAATGAATAATTTAATTTATTTCGTCTTATAATATCCTTTGTTTTATTTATGTTGTTTTATTTTCATTCTTAATATACTGCTTAAACAAATAACACGAATTAACGTTTGATAATGAAACCATCAACTACTGGATCCTTAAAAGTTCCAATGTTGGTTGAAATTCTTTATGTATACTTCATATATTGATGAAACAAAATAGTGATAAACTTGAAACAATATAATCAGTTAATGACAAATATTTCAATTTTAAATCCATATTTACAACATCTACCTTTGTTATTTGAAATTTATTTACCATTTTTGTTTTGATATTTAGTATTATTTTTATCGGTTGCAATAATATTGACCAAGTATCAGTATAATTTGTATGACGTAGAAATGAATAAACACAAAATCAAGTTTCAAGTTTTAAAGTTTATGTTGTACTAAGGCATCCGTCCCATACACAACAGTTGTGCAGCAATATTATAACAATAACATATGAGTGTCGAAAAGAAGATGGCATTAATGTCAAACATACATGTATATTATACAGTTCTTATACAGATGAAAGTACTTTTGCTTACAATTTTCAATAGTTAAATTTATGACTGATTAAGAAAATTGCGTATTACAGTATCAACACATTTGCTTGTATTGCTTAAGACTTTGGTTAATACACATTGAATAAAATTCTTTCGTCTTTTATCTATTCTAAAATACTATCTAACTTCAAACTGTAGCAAGCATTAATTGTTTGATCAAGTTCAACATTTTTTGGTTTGGGATATGAAAATGCACTCATTTAGATTGAATCTTTATTACGTTGCTCTTGACTTCATTTGGAATGCCGTGTTTTATGTTTCTACAGGAAGCAAATACCATTTTTTCGTTCTTTTGGAGGGATTTTAGATCCATGCCTTTATGTAACAAATTGTATAACCTCCATGCCTCTTCAATAAAATGGTAATAAATAACATTAGGCTTATGTGTTTTGTATGTCTGTTGCGTGACATTTTGGTGTGGTAAATCAATTCTTTATTCTTATTTCGTATTTTTGGATTCCTTGGAGACTTTTATTTCTGCAGTATTCGAGCAAATCTGCGTATTACTATGCATTTGGGACCGTTTCTGTTAATCGGTCATAAATCATGTGAGAGAGGAAGGTACACATTTCAAGAAAAATGCTTTGATGTGATTTTTGACATGCAAAACAGTATAAGAAAAATTGTATTAACTATAATAGGATAGTTGTAAATGAGAATATTTGCTATAAGTCATTTAGAGCTGCATATTATAGCAAAACTGGGGTAGAGCTTAACAATTATTTTTGAAGTGGATGAAAAGACTTCGCAGCTAATTTTTATACATTATATCTTGTTTAAATAACGCAATCTTTCTGATGCTAGCAACGAGCAAGTTGCAGCTGAACATGAAACTTTTCTGAAGCAAACTTGATATGATGATAGTTTCTTATATTTATACAAAAGATATCATAAATGAATCAAATGATGGCCAACAACATGACTTTGTATTGTTAAACACGTGTTATTTCAATGTGCATAAATGATCTCAAACAAAAGGTATATGTTTTATTAAACATTTGTTATGCCAATGTGCAATAATAATGTGACTGGTATGGAGAGAAAAGCTTTTTATGGTTATTATATTTCTGTAGAGACACACGTATAATATCAAGAACTAAGGTGAAATATAAAAAACACCATAAGCGCTGAACACAAACATTTTACGACGTGCTCATCTTGAGAGACGAGATATTCCTCACTTTAACAAAACAATCATTATTGACGGGTCAGGACTATTTATATGAGTTGTAATTCCCAAGAAGAGAATGTCCAGACGAAAAGCAATATCAAATAATTGTATTTGTGCACTTAAGATTTGCGTCGCCGTGTAATGTAATAAATTTTTCTTCAACAAGTCAATTTGATTCCAATAAGATGGTCGGAGAAACACCATGTTGACATAGATGATGTTTTTACCTTCAAACATTGCCGTACATTGTATTGTGCTTTAAAGCTACGTGCAGCAAGAGTTATGTAATAATTTGAAGAAAATTGGATTGAAAAGAAACTACAGCTAATGAAAAAGGAAGGTATTTTATGAGTCTTGTCCTTATTTTAACACGCTTGTCGGTATTTGTTGTTAAACAATCTTTAAAATGCCAATGTTTCGCAAATGAAACTTAGTACATGCATATATTTAAAAAAACATAGTTACATGAGTGCTTTTAAACATTAAATATTTGCATTTAAGATATCTATATGATTGGTTGTTTTTGCGAACCTATCTTAACTATGTTGTAACTCACGATGTGATGCAATTTTAAAATACAGAATCTATGTATCAAATCTTCTAAAGCTAGACATTCATACAATGCCAGTTATGTCATATTTGTCACTTATCAATTAACACTGTCATCTAACAAGAAGACGTACGAAAAAGAAACTTCATCAAGACCTGTGACAACAATGCAGTATGTGAAAACTGCAGACTCAGTTTGCTCGAGGTGTTTCACGAATTGCAATTATAAGTGCAAGCAACACAACCTATGCCCTCTAGCACCGGCTTTAATGGTATTCATTTCTCGTAATAAAAACAATGGAATCAATATCATCTTTCAAGACTAATAATCTTTCCAGACGAAATATTTAAAATTTACACTGCAATTGTTTATTGTTTAAAGCATGCACGTTTTGTACTTCAAATGTGCACAGAAATGATTAAGAAACTTATGTCATTGGCAAAAGAATATTACAATGTAAGATAAACGTCTTGATAGAATGCCTGTAGTCTCGTTTGTATTCAAGCGCTCTAAAGCTTTCCCTGTTTCAAATTCTACTTGAATAGGGCATTTTCACAATTACAACATAATGTACATTTGTATAGTCTGTGTCGATATCAGCTACTTCATAATAATGACATTTCTTCCCGATACTTTATTTCTAATGTTTCCATAAGTGTCAAGTCAAGAATGATACAAGAGCCCGCTAGATATTTCAGACATTTCAATTTAGTTTGTCTTTTGTGTTTTATTCTTTGGTTACGATCACTAGGTTATTACACTAGGAATTTTATTATTTTCATTTGGTTGTGTTATGTTCTGCTATGTGACGAATTGTGATAACTTAGATTTGCTGTTTCTTTGGTTATTTCCTAGGTTTATCTTAGTGGACATATTTTTCAATAATTATTAAAATCATCAAAATTTTTAATAAAGAGGGGTTTAACCCCCTGGAACGTTGGAGGCTGATAAATTATGAGAAATAGATAGTTATATATCGTGATTTCGTTTGATTTTCAAATCACGTTATCAATTTATTTGGCGCATTAACAATCTACTACGTTTTATTCATTTGGCTAAGTTACCCGTGTTTTAAATTTGAACACCTGAACTGCGCTATTTTAAACATAATTCATTTATTGTGGGGGTGCATTAAGATTTACCCTTGTCCGTCCGTCCATCCGTCCGTCCTTCGGTCCGTTCCCTTTTTGTGTCGCACGTAGCTCAAAAAGTAATTGACCTAGAGTCATGAAATCTTGATCAGCATGTAAAGTTGTGCACCTGGATATTTTCATGTGGATAAATTTAGCATTTTTAGAGTTATTGCCCTTGACTTAGTACAAATTTGCAATTTTCAACTTGTGTCGCACGTAGCTCAAAAAGTAATTGACCTAAAGTCATGAAACCTTCCAAAAATATTGCTCAGCATGTGTCATTGTGCACCTGGGTATTTTCTTATGGATATATTTAGTTTTTTTTAGAGTTATTGCCCTTAAATTAGTAAGAATTTCCAATTTTCAACTTGTGTTGCACGTAACTAAAAATGTATTTGACCTAGAGTCATGAAACCTTACAGTAATGTTGCTCAGCATGTGTAGTTGTGCACCTGGGTATTTTGTGTGGATACTTTTAGTATTTTAAGAGTTATTGCCCTTGACCTAGTAAAAATTGACAATATCTAACTTGTGTTGCATGTAACTCAAAAAATTTATGACCTGTAGGCCTGAAAGTTTACAAGAATGTTGGTTGCACGTAACTCAAAAAGTATTTGACCTGTAGACCTGAAAGTTTTCAAGAATGTTGGTCAGCATGTGTACTTATGGATTTATTCAGTATTTGTAGTACTTGTATGTAGCCAAAAAAAATTTGAGATTGACAAATCGGTGGAGTGTGAGGGCACCCATGTCCTATGGACACATTTCTAGATTTTGTTCTTGATTGTTTTATTTTACGTATTGATGTTATATAAAGAAAAATTAAACCACTGAACATTTGCAATATGTAGCAAATGTCAATGATGACACTAGACAAATAAATACGATTTCATTTAAAATCACTTCTGTATCTGATTAAAATATCAGACATTTAACTTAATAACTTATAATATGTAAATAATTATACCAGATAAGACAATAGGAGACTATTTGTTTCATCAATTATAGTTTTTAAGTCAAATGGAATGTTTACTTGAGAAGTGTTAACACTATTAAAGTAACATCCATGCATCGTTTTCTTTCTTATGCGTAAATTTTGTTTCGTTCCTTTTCGATACTTCAAGTATGTATTCAGTTTACATATATTATTGTTGACAATGAAGTGATAAAGATATAAGAAATAGAATACTAAATGAAAGATATACTGCAATTATTCTCATACATTATAGAGAATTTGGTCAGTGCCTTTGTGTACCAATGTACTTAATATTTCCGTATAGATTTGATGATGAAAATCACTTACCTTTACTGTCTTGTTGTTGTTGTTGTTGTTTTTATATATATTATAGAAAGTTGCATTTAAAAACTCACTGGTCTATCATATGTAAATGACTATACATTTTCTGCCGATCTGCCATGTTTATAGTTAACACTACGTATGCAGATTGGCACATGTTAAGCTTACTACGATATCTGTGGGTATTCAATACTTAACTTATCTGAGTATTTCTCAGTCTATTTGATAATAGACTTTTTTTCTTAATCAAAGCGTGTGTTCATTTGTTGTTGTTGTTTTCGTTTCTTTTAACAATAATACCGAGTGTCCGAGTGGTTAAGGTCCTTGACTTAAAACAACTTGTCTCTTATCGCTATAGATTCGAATCGCCCCAGGGAGTTGGATATTTTCATTGAGGAAGCTATCCATCGCGCTTAAGGAACGTCGGTTATTCGGGTGCCTGAATAATGCACGGAGGGGCTCCTGAGGTGGTCGTCCTCCACTCATGAAGCTGGAAAGTCGCCAAACGACCTTTACAGTTTTTTGCAACATAAAATATAACAAGAAAAAGAAAGAACAACAACAACAAAATGTGTGTCCTTGGTTTGATGCCACGTCTGTAGAGTTCGAACAACCCCAGCACTGAAAACAGTGATGTTTTTCAGCTAAACAAATTTACATGAATGCATACAATTAAATTAAGCTCTGGCTACCTAAAATAACACGGTCAATCTATATATTGTTATTTTCATATCTTCTGACAATTACATATTAAGGATATACGTACACATCATTACAAGACTATGAATCGCCTGTATTCCTGGCTATTTACCATCATCGTTAGAATTTTACGGAATATGTACCGTCTGATTCGACGATGTAGAGAAATAAAAAAACGTCATAAAACTTGCATTGCTACCCTATTAAGCTGGACACCATTGTGTTTAATGTGTAATTCATGACATGTTCCAAAAACAAAGCTGGACATTAAGGGTTGACAAATTCATTCTTGTTAATGAAAACAATAATGATACCATAGAAAAATATAGCAGTTATATTTATATTAGATTTGTCTTTTAAAGATGCATTATGGGCGTCCGTAGCCGAATGATCAAGTTTTTAACTTTAAACACTTGCCCAACAATCAAATTGCATTCTATTTCGTGTTTAGTGTGTTTTTTATGTTTTGAAGACAGTCGTTCTTGTTTTGAATATGTGTTGCAGATAATTTCTATTTCACTCTCGGAAATATTTTCCTGCTTCTGGGAGACAGTTTCAATCGATAAACTTGAATCAACAGCGACTAAATTTCACATTTTCTAGAACAGTAATTAATTGTATCAAACATGTTTTCATAGCAAGTGAGAAATTTAACACCATTAGCATATTCAACAGGTTGATATTTTCTTTCACATGTCTTATTCGTGCGTTTTTATCTGAAGGAAACAAAGACTTTAAATTCAAATGAAAATGTTTATTCGTCTAAACTGTAAAAAATATATTAAGACATAATATGACTGCATTCTGGTTTTTACTGAATTTTTCTATTTTCTTTTGAATCCTCTTGAAATGCACTAGAAATCAAATTAATTCAGACCTAGAAAATGTGCAGAACACATTTATAAATTGCATACCTGTATTGTCGTTTGAAGTCAGCCTTTTTGTAATAAAGCAAATGTTCTTTTTCATCTAAATGCTTGCTTGAATCACTGGTGAAGTTGATTTTGTATTTTTATGCTTTTGCTATAAGAATATACAAAGTGAAAATAAAATAAAACAATTGCAATGATTTGTTTGATACACACAACATTCTCATTATATCGACAACACCGTGAAGACATTTAAACTTGATAAATTAACCGTCATACTTTTTATTCAAATTTTCATTCCATCTAAATGTATAACATGTGATGCTGGTTGTACATTCCCCATGTTTTCCAGGAAATATTTAATGTAATAGCATGGCCTTGATATCAAATTTTACCTTATATAAATCATATAAGTCTTCAATGGTCTAATCGATAATCTTGAACATAAATAAGTTGGGTAAATGAAAGTTTAATATGTATAGTTAGAATGGTTTGAAGGGATCTGTTTCTTAGGTTTTGAAAAAGAAACAACTGCGAACAATTAACAATAACGTAAATATGTCGAAAATGTGTTTCATAATGGAACAAATATGTGATTTACATCTAGTATAATGGATCAAATGTGATACAAATGCCATCGGCCTCCTGTAAACAAAACTAAACCATTATTTTAAAGCCTTTGAAAATTTTCTTTTTTGCTGCAGAAACAGATAAATTGATTTAATAACGAAACAAAACAAGTGCAAAATTGAATCATTTTAATGATTTAAACCAAATGGATGATATTGGATATAAGATTAAAGTTTCCTGAGCTTTAAGCCTGATATTTTTATATAATTTCCATTTAATGTATCTATCAATTTAAGACTAGCATAAATCTATTTTTCAAGTTTTGCGCTAACAAGGTAATATGAATTTAACCGGAAATGCTGCATGATTTAACTTACCATAGCAGTTTTTTGAATGACATGCTGCTTATAAAAATATCAATGCTCCTTAATCCTACAATGTTCATACACATTCAAAAACAAAACGTAGTTATATAATAAAGTTCTTGGAAATCGTTAAAATATGACATATTGACTTTGTTTTGGAATTCTATTTAAAGTTAAAACATTAGTATTTTACAAGTTTTGTTTAAACAGTATTTATTTCATATTGTTCAATAGAGAAAAGAAAGTCTAAAACGGCAAAATTGAAAATGTTGCAGGCTTGATCTGATTGAGCATGTTCATGGACGGTACTGTCAAGTGCAAACTACCGTTCAAGCCCCTGTAGCACCGGCTTTAGCAAAATTCAACATTTAATATGAACATTGTGAAAGTTTGAATTTAGAAACATCCGCATATGGCGTTTATCATGGAATCTTCAATGTGACACGTTCGTGTCATTCCATGAAAAGCGGCGTATGGTCCCAAGTGAAAGAATGCATGTGCCCTTAACTTGAAAACAATGTGCAGAACTAAATTAAATGGCATTTATTTTGAAAGGGGATCGAGGTTATGAAGCCTGCATATCATAGACATTTCGTCAAAAGACAACTTTTAAAAAGCAGGCAACATTTCCTAAGGTGATTCAACAATATTCATGCAGGCATATCGGATCGACAACATGTTTAAATACTGAGAAAGGATTGAAAAACAAGTCAACGACTTATGTTAATTTCTTTCCCGAGAATATAAAAAGTAAAGTATAATGTACAGTAACAACATGTATTATTACATTTGTTACTAACATGAAATAATTACAATTCAATTATAAATAGTGAAATGCGTAATTATAGTACAACAAAAGTAACAAAAAGTGAAAATAACAACTAATATGCAATCATATTGAATTGTAATTAAGTGGGAGAAGGTACGGGAAAAAAATTTGTAACAAGCTTGCAAAGCATTATAGCGCTCCATATACTTTTACAATGTGTGCATGCTGTACTCTTTTCCCAAACTACGTGTTCCAAGTACTTACTTCTATAGAAGTAACTGATTAAAAGCTAATACTGTCAGTTACGTCTGTTGTTAGAATGATAATTTTATATAATGAATCTATAAATAAATTTTGTTCCATGTTGAAATATTGATTTTGCTGGGAATTTCTTAAAATGATAGATTTTTACTTGACAGAAATATTCGGTGTTACATTGAGGAAACATGCATGATGGTTATATTGTAAATATTCACGCGATCTTCTTCCTTTGTCTCTATCTGACTGAAGATGTTGCGCTCAATTTTATAAATGATACATAGTGGTGTTATGTCCTGTAAATGATACAAAGTGATGCAGTGTCCCGTAAATGATACATTGCTGTGCAATGTTCCAATTGAAAGGAATATTTGCAGTAGTTAGATAGACCACGGGTGTATCTGATAAAAGTTCGTGCATACTGTCTATACTTATTCGTACTTAGGTAAATGCGAAAAAGTTTGTACTCTATATTGTATATTTTTTGTAGATTTGCTTGAATTATAGCCGCAAGGACTTGTGCAAGTTCTACGATGTTGGATATGTAAAAGGTTTTCTGAATGACAATTACCGGCTAAGGTATGTGAACTAGATATTTGTTTCAAATTTAACAGCTTAAAAAAGGGTCATTATGCCGATGAAATAATATTCGTTTTTTCATTGATACTTTTTAAATGTTTTATTTTCATTTCACTTACTTTTTGAAACAAGGAGCTTCAGAGCAACAAAGATTAAAGAATTTGTAATTGTAACACTTATTGTATTCCTTTGTAGCTGTAGCGTATCCGGAACAATGAATTTTCTTTTAATTTATTTTGTATTATAATATACTTTGTTTTAATTATGTTGTCTAATTTAACTCTACTTTTTAAACAAAAAATATATAATGAACGTTTTATTATCAAACCGTCATGTTGGTTGAAATTCATTGTGTATACTTCATATTATTTGAATAAATCAAATCAAGTAGCATCAAATTAACATTGCTGATACTGGCTACCACAGAATAAAATGACAATCCTACCATCACCGGCCCCACCAATCATACAATATAATAATTAAATGATAAACATTATATTTTTAATCCATCTTTAAAACATCTACCATTGTTATTTGATATTTACCATTTTTATTTGAGAATTTACCATTTTTTATATATATCATTATATTTATCGGTTGTAATAATATTGACCAATATCAGTATGATTATAAGGGTTCTTTGTATGCCGTAGAAATGAATAAACAGAAGATCAAGTTTCAAATTTTGTTTTGAACTAAGGCCTCCGGACTATATACAACATTTGTGCAGTATGTAACAATGACATATGAGTATTGAAAAGATGGAATTAATGTCAAACATACATGTGTATAATACCGTTCTAATACAGATGAAAGTACTTTTACTTACAATTGTAAATATTTAAATTTATGACTGATTAAGAAAATTGCATCTTACAGTATCAACACATATGCTGGTATTGCTTAAGACTTTGGTTAATATACATTGAATAAATTCTAACGTATTTTATCCATATTTCTAGAATACTATTAAACTTGAAACTGAACAAGTATTTATTGTTTGATCAAGTGCTCACATGTTTTGGTTTGGAACATCAAAATGCATTTATTAAGATTGAATCTTATTACTTTGCTCTTGACTTCGTTTGGAATGCCGTGTTTTATGTTTCCACAGGACGCA
Source organism: Ruditapes philippinarum (assembly GCF_026571515.1). Lineage (NCBI taxonomy): Eukaryota > Metazoa > Mollusca > Bivalvia > Venerida > Veneridae > Ruditapes > Ruditapes philippinarum. The sequence goes on along the minus strand of NW_026862034.1, from coordinate 112,990 downwards.
AAGGCCATTTTTTTATCTTTTGGAGAGATTCTAAATTCGTGCCTTTAAGAAACAAATTGTATAACCTCCATGCCTTTTCAATAAAATGGTGATAAATAACATTAGGCTTATGTGTTTTGAGTGTCTGTTGCGTGACATTTTGGTGTGGTAAATCAATTCTTTATTCTTATTTCATATTCTGGGATTCCTTGGAGACTTTTATTTCTGCAGTATTCGAGCAAATCTGCGTATGCATTTGGGACCGTTTCTGTTAATCGGTCATAAATCATTTAAAAGAGGAAGAAACACATAACAAGAAAAATGCTTTGATGTGATTTTTAACATGCAATACAGTTTAATAAAAGTGTATAAGGATAGTTGTAAATGAGAAAATTTGCTCTGGAAAGTCATTTGGAGCTGCATATTATGCTAAAACTGCGGTTTGGGCAAAATTCGAGCTAGACAACTAGTTTGTGGAGTGGATAACATTACTTGGCAGTTTATTTTCATACATTATGCATGTTATATCTTGACCATATAACAATCTTTCGTATCTTTGCAACGAGCAAGTTGCAACTGAAACTCAAAAATGATTGAAATTTCTTATAATTTTACAAAAGGTATCATTAATGAATCAAATCATGGCCAATAAAAGTACAAAAATATGCGTATTTTTAAACATTTGTTATGTCAATGGGCAATAATAATGTAAATAGTATGAGGAGCAAGGTTTTCTTATGGCTCTTATGTTTCTATAGAGACATACTTTCAAGAAGTAAGGTGTAATAAGCTGAACACAAACATTTTAAAGACGTGCTCATCTTGAAAGACGAGATATTCCTCACTTTAACAAAACAATCATTATTGACGGGTCAGGACTATTTATATGACTTGTAATTCCCAAGAGGAGAATGTCCAGACGAAAAGCAATAATAAATAATTGTGTTTGTGCACTTAAGAATTGCGCCGCCGTGTAATGTAATAAATTTATATTCAACAAGTCAATTTGATTCCAATAAGATGGTCTGAGAAACACCATGTTGACATAGATGAAGTTTTTACAACCAAACATTGCCGTAAAAGTGTACATTGTATTATGCTTTAAAGCTGCATGCAGCAAGAGTTATGTGATAATTTGAAGATAAATTTATTGAAAAGACACTACAGCTAATGAAAAAGAAAGAGTTTTTCTTATTTAAACACTCTTGTCGGTATTTGCTGTTAAAAAATTTAGAATGCCAATTTTTTGCAAATGAAGCTTATATATGTATAGTATATTATTTGAAAAGTATAGTTACATGCGTGCTTTTAAACATTTAATATTTGCATCTAAAATATCTATACTATATAATTGATTGTTTTTACGAACCAATCTTAACTATATTGTAACTCACGATATGTTGCAATTTTAAAGTGCAGAATCTATGTATCAAATCTTATAATGCTAGACATTCGTGATATTGTATATTTATGACTTTATAATTAACACTGTCAGCCAACAAGAAGACGTACGAAAGAAGGAACTTCATCAAGTCCTGTGACAACAATGCAGTATGTGAAAACTGCAGTCGAGGTGTCTCACAAACTACAATTATAAGTGCAACACAGCCTATGACCTATAACACCGGCGTCAACAGTATTCCTTTCTCGGAATAATAACAATGGAATCCATCAAGTAATCTTCACAGATGGATTGTTTGTAGTTTACACTGCATTTGTTTATTGTAAAAAGCATACGCGTTTTGTACTTTAAATGCGCACACAAATGATTAACAAACTCATGTCCTTGATAAAAAATACAATGCATTGTAAGGTAAACGTCTTGATAGAATGCGTGTAGTCTCGTTTGTATTCAAGCGCTCTAACGGTTTTCTCTGTTTTGATAGGACATTTCACAATTATAACATAATGTATAGTCTGTGTCGATATAAATTACTTGATAATAATGACATTTCTTTCCGATTTTTAATTTCTAATACATGTATTTCCATAAGTGTCAAGAATTATACAAGAGCCTGCTTTTCAATTAAGTTTGCCTTTTGTGCAATATTCTATGGTTCTGATCACTAGGTAATTTCACTAGAAATTCTTTTTTTCTTCATTTTGGCGGTTTTATGTGTTATGGTGTGTGATGAATTATGATAATTTAGATTTGCTGTTTCATTTGGTTATTTTGCAGGATTTCTTCAAAACTTTATCTTTGCAGCCTTATTTTTGATTGATTATCAAAATTATCATGATTTCATCTAATTTTCAATGATTTGGGTGTGTAAACAGTTTACTACGTTTAATTCATTGGGTTTACCCTAGCAATATCTTAATTTTAAGTCTTTTTATTTCGGTAACTTAGCTGTCTTTACAATCGGACACCTTAACTGTGCTTTTTTACACACAATTCATTTAAATTGGTTCCAGTTTCATTTTACGCATTGACGGTATGTAAAGAAGCAACAAATGCAATATGTGGCAAATGCCAGTAATGACACTGCAGACAGATAAATACGATTTCATTTGAATCACTTCTGTATCTGATCAAAATATCACACATTTAACGGTTACAATTATTAAGAATATGTAAAAATTTATACCAGACAAAACAATAAGAGACAATTTGTTTCATCAATAATAGTTTTTGAATGAAATGAAATGTTTACTTGAGAAGTGTTGACATTTTAGTTAACATCTATGCCTCGTTTTTGTTATTTTGTTTCGTTTTATTTCGATACTTTAAATTTGTACATGTATTTAGTTTACATATATTATAACTGCAATTGTGCTGATAATAAAGTGATAAAGATATAACAAATAGAATACTAAATGATATATAGACTGCAGTTATTATCATACATTACAGAGAATTAGGAAAGTGCCTTTGAATACCGCGGTTTTTAATATTTCCGTATCGTTGTGATAATGAAAATCACTATCTTTCACTGTCTTGTTTTAAGTTTAAAAGTTTATTTGTCTATCAAATGTAAACGATATATAATAATATTTCGGTCGATCTCCCATGTTTATAAGTTTTGCACTGCGAATGTAGATTGGCACATGAGGAATGCTAAATTAATTTCTCAGTCTTTATTTACGTTTAAATCATAGTGTATATTTCCGTTCTTTTTTCTTTTCATTTCTTTTGACAGTTATACCGTGTGTTTGGGTGGTTAATGTCGTTGACTTAAAACCACTTGTCTCTTACCGCTGTAGGTTTGAATCCTTCCAGGGTGGTTTTTGGTGTCCTTTTGGTCCCTGAATAATGCACGGAGGGATTCCTGGGGGCGGTCTTCTTTCACTAAGAAAGCTGGAAAATCGCCAAACGTTCATAATTCTAAATACAATAGTTTTGTTTGAGGACATCAAAACAATAACGCACATAATCATCACATACATCGTAATATAAGCAATTTTGTCATTATTTTTTTATTTTATGTATGTTGTCATGCATTACTTAATTATGATGTTTTTATGATGACTTATTTTTGCTGTTGAAAGATAATAGGTGCAGTCAACATCTCATTGTTTTGCACCAAGAAGAGACAATGTCCGTGAATTTGTTATGTAGATTAAAGTGTCTAGTCATAGATTATAAAGAGACACTAAAGATACATTTAACTATTTAATCTTCTAGTAACATCATTGTAGGTCTCCTGTAACGTTTTCATTTCAGTTTTTTGTGTTTTATTGATGACACTACATTAATCGTGGAAAATGATATCAAATGGGGTATAACTTTGATAATAACATTGATCTGCACCTTCCGGGAATCAAAATCGTCGTAATATGAATTGGGCGACCAAGGTTTGGTTCCCGGACGGTGCTGGTCACTGTCAATGTGATTGATCCTGAAATTCTTTCTAACGTCATACGCTCACCTCTGCTCTGGCATGTACAGAAGTAATCAGTTCCTTGCCAAAATATGGGCGACTAGTATTATTACCTAATGCCTTCTATAAATGTTGTTGTTTTTCTTTTCATATGAATGTTGTATTGTAAAGCTTACTGGTCTATCAAATGTAAATGACTATAACGTTTTTGTCCATCTAAAATATTTAGGTTTGCACTATGTATGCAGATAGGCACTAATAAAGTAGGAAAGTCGCCATACGACCTTTACAGTATTGATGCGACATAATACATAACAAGAAAAACAAAGAAGGAAAAAACAAACTGTATTGTTGTTAAGCACAGCCAATTTACTTGGATACATACAATTACATTAAGCCCTTGTTACCTTAAGACAAAATATAATTGTCAATCTATATATTAGTACATATTTTTTATCTTCTGATGAAATACTATCCTGACAATTACATATAAAGGATGTACGTACAATAATTACACGAGTAAGAATCGTCTGTAACCTTGGCTATTTACCATTATCGTTAAAATTTCACTAAATGTGCACCGTCTGATTCGAAGATGTAGAGAAATAATAAAACGTCTTAAAACTTACAATATTAAGCTGGACAAAATAGTGTTTAATGTGTAATTCATGGCATGCAAGTAAATCATGACAGGTAAGTAATTTACGAGAATGTTTGATCTGTTTAAAATCTCAATCACTTCAAATCAAAGTTGAAAGGACATAACCTAACAGATAACTTACATCAATTCATGTATCAAATAACAAAATAAGGATTTAGGTTATTGAATTATAGAATTAAGTAAGATAGAATCATTGTTTGAGTTCTACAATATGTAATGTACAGCATTAGGTTAATTAAATGCAAACTAAACACTATTTTGTTGATTTGTAATCAATTCTTTTAAAGAGCATATTTTAACAGATGGGTTTTAATATGTTTTGGAAAATTTCTTGACGGCTAATAGTATCCATTACCAATTTGATATTCAATTGAGCTTTTTCGACAAAATTTCATTCTGCTGTATATTTTATGACCAAATACACCATGTTTCAAATGCATAATTTGCTAATACGCCAATCCATTCTTTAACCATTTGAGGTGCATAATATTCCTTGAAACCATTGCTAATTTGAAGACTGTTTGAGAATGTAATGACGATATTTTAAGAAAATAATTATTCGTTATTATGTAATCAATAAACTTATTTGTGTTAGTAACGTAAAATCTGCTAAATGTGAAAATAATTGAGTTTGCTTCAAATATATCCCATTTAAAAGGTATTAGCATAATCAAATCAACGAATTGCTTTCATAAACTGTATTTTACAGAGAACGATTGCTTTTTGAGAACGTGGCTTCCGCATTTCATATGTTATGCAGTATTATCCGCTAATTTATAATATTTGCCATTTTATAATGATGATAATGGTTTTCTTATTGTTATTTTGTTATTTTTCTATTAGAACCAGAGAAAATGATTGTGATTTAACTCATATTAGTCTTTATGTCAATGTATATCAAATCTTTTCTGAGATTGACAATCAATAAATCAGAAATCAAGTAAGAATGGGTGGTTAATCATTAAATCAGTTTGTGTACGTTTTCTTTCAAATTTAGTTGGCATGATTTATAGAGGAGAGAAACCAAAGAGTGACCAGCTCCTGTCACCAGTATTTAGCATTTGTTCAATCTGACCAATTTCTAAACTGTTAATTACTCCCTATTTTTGTATTTTGACAATGATATATCGAATGGACTGATCCAAATACAAATCTGACAAGTTGACTTGGGAAATTCGGCACATTAAGGGTTGACAATTTTATTCTTGTTAATGAAAGAAATAGTGATACCATAGGAGAATATAGCAGTTAAATTTATATTAGATTTGTCAGTTTATGATGCATTCTGGGCTGTCCGTAGCCGAACGATCAATGTCTTTTACTTCGAAAACTTGCCCACCAATCATATTGCATGTTATATCGTGTTCAGTGTTTTTTACGACTGTCGTTGTTGTTTTGAATATGTGTTTCAGATAATTTTTATTTCACTCACGGAAATGGTTTCCAGGTTCTGGGAGAAAGGTTCAATCGATATACTGGAATCAACAGCAACTAGATTTCACAATTTCTAGAACATTAATTAATTGTATCAAACATGTTTTCATAGCAAGTGAGAAATTTAAAACCATTAGCATATCCAAATGGCTGATATTTTCTTTCTCATGCTTTTATTCTTTTTTTATCTGACGGAAATAAAGGCTATAAAATTCAAATGAAAACGAAATGTTTAAACGTCTTAGCTGTAAAAAAGGTATTAACGTATATTATGATTGCATTCTGTACTTCTTACTGATTTTTTTTCTGTTTCCTTTAGAATCCTCTTTTGAAATGTATGAGAAATCAAATTAATTCGGACCTAGAAATCAGCTGCAGAACACCTTTATAAATTGCATACCTGTATTGTCATTTAAAGTCAAGCCTTTTTATATGCCCGAAAGAATTTCGGACATATTATGTTATACCCCCTGGCGTCCGTCTGTCCGTCCGTCCGTCCGTTAGCAATTTGGTTTCCGGAGCATAACTTAAGTTCCATTTGGCCCACAGTATTCAAACTTCATAGGATGATTGCCCATATTGGGTAGAAGACCCCTATTGATTTTGGGGTCACAAGGTCAAAGGTCAAGGTCACTATTACCCTAAAACTGAAAATGGTTTCCGGAGCATAACTTAAGTTCCATTTGGCCCACAGTTTTCAAACTTCATAGGATGATTGCCCATATTGGGTAGAAGACCCCTATTGATTTTGGGGTCACAAGGTCAAAGGTCAAGGTCACTTTTACCGTAAAACTGAAAATGGTTTCCGGAGCATAACTTAAGTTTCATTTGGCCCACAGTTTTCAAACTTCATAGGATGATTGTCCATATTGGGTAGAAGACCTTTATTGATTTTGGGGTCACAAGGTCAAAGGTCAAGGTCATTATTAGCTTAATACTGAAAATGGTTTCTGGAGCATAACTTAAGTTCCATTTGGCCCACTGTATTCAAACTTCATAGGATGATTGTCCATATTGGGTAGAAGACCCCTATTGATTTTGGGGTCACAAGGTCAAAGGTCAAGGTCACTATTAGCTTAACACTGAAAATGGTTTCCGGAGCATAACTTAAGTTCCATTTGGCCAACAGTTTTCAAACTTTATAGGATGATTGTCCATTTTGGGTAGAAGACCCCTATTGATTTTGGGGTCACAAAGTCAAAGGTCAAGGTCACTATTACCCTAAAACTGAAAATGGTTTCTGGAGCATTACTTAAGTTTCATTTGGTCCACAGTATTCAAACTTCATAGGATGATTGTCCATATTGGGTAGAAGACCCCTATTGATTTTGGGGTCACAAAGTCAAAGGTCAAGGTCGATATTACCCTAAAACTGAAAATGGTTTCCGGAGCATAACTTAAGTTTCATTTGGTCCACAGTATTCAAACTTCATAGGATGATTGTCCATATTGGGTAGAAGACCCCTATTGATTTTGGGGTCACAAGATCAAAGATCAAGGTTACTATCACCTTTAAACTGGAAACAGTTTTCGCTCAATAATTCAAGCATTAAGCAACCTTCAGCTAAAGTACTTTCGGGCATATAATGCCCCGCCTAGCGGTGCTCTTGTTGTAATAAAGCAAACGTTCTTTTTATCTAAACGCTTGCTTAAAACAAAGCTGAAGTTGATTATGTATTTTATGCTTTTGATATAAGAATATACAAAGTGAAAAGATAATAAAGAAATCGCAATGATTTGTTCAATTCGCACAACAATAGTATTATATCGACATCAATGGGAAGACATTTGAATTTAATAAAATACCTTGATAAATTAACCCTTATAATTCTTGTTCAAAATGTAATTTCATCTGAATGTAATAGATGTAAATGCTGGTTGTGTATTCCCATGTTTTCCAGGAAATATTTAATGTAATAGCATGACCTTTATATCAAATTTTAACCTCATACAAATCATATAAGTTTTCCTCAGTGTTATCGATAAGAACAGTAATAAGTTGGGTAAATTAAAGTTTAAAATAATGAAAACAAAATTTAATATATATTTTTATGGTTCGAAGCGATCAAATAGAAACAACTGCGAACTATTATTAATAAGGTAAATATGTCGAAAAAGTGTTTCATAAGAGAACAAAAAATGTGAATTCCATTTAGTGTAATGGATCATAGGTGATTTAAATGCCATCGGCTTCTTGAATAAACAGCACCATCTTTTCTTTTTTCTTTTGCTGCAGAAGGAACGAAACAAAACATAACTAGTGCAAGATTTAATCATTTTAATGATTTAAACCTAATGGATAGTATAAATTATAAGATTACATTCTGTTTCCTATGCTTAAAGCATGATTATTCATATCTTGAATCTATTAATAAATTATGTTATTGATTTTCCTGTTAATGTCTTGAAATGATAGATTTTACTTGACAGAAATATTCGGTGTTTTACTGCTGAAACACGCATGATAGTTATACTGAAAATTTTCACGCAATCTACTTCCTTGTCCCTATCTGACTGGAATTGATGAGCTGATTTTTGTAAATGAAACATAGTGGTGCTATGTCCTTTAAAAGATACAAAGTGATGCAGTGTTCCGTAAATGATACATCGCTGTGCAATGCCCCAATTGAAGGGAGAATTGGTAGTAGTTAGCTAGACCGCGAGTGTATCTGATAAAAGTTTGTGCATACAATTATTCCTTTAGATTTTACCTAAGGAAATGCGAAATAGTTGGTGCTTTATTTTTTTTATCTGTAGATTTGATTGAATTATAAGACGCAAGAACTTGTGCGACATTCTACAATGTTGGATATGTAAAGGGTTTTCTGAATGACTAACATAAGCTGAGGTATGTAAACTAGATATTTGCTTCAACTTTAACGAATTATTTTGCCGGTGAAATAATGTTCGTTTTTAATCGTTTCTTTTTATATGTTTAACTTTTTTCATTTCACGTACCTTCTGATACAAAGAGCTTTAGAGCAACAAAGATTTAAGAATTTGTGACTGTTACACTAATTTTATCATTTTATAGTTGGAAAGTATCCGGAACAATAAATTTTCTTGTAATTTATTTTGTATTATAATATACTTTGTTTTATTTATATTGTCTAGTTTTACTCTACTGTTTGAACAAATAAAACAAATTAACGTCTTATTATCAAAATCTGGAAACAAAGTGATCCCTCGGAAGCATAAATCACAACAAAATTATATGAAAATTGCAGACTCGGTTTGATTGAGTCTGTACATGAGGGATAATGAATAAGTGAAACATCCCTCACGCCCCCTAGCATCGGTTTGAGCGGTACTCAATTCTCAACACTTAATAGTGCTGGCATCAATGATCGCGAAGGACCAGAAAAAATATAACAACACTGAAGTGAAGTACGGGGCAACTTTAAAACCATCCCTTAAATGTTCTAATGTTGGTTGAACTTCATTATGTATACTTCGTATAATTCAAATATATCAAATCAAGTAGCAACAAATAGATATTGCTTAAATTGGTTACCAAAGTCATAAAATGACAATACTACCAGCACCACCAAGAACAATAACAACAACAATAATAATAATGATAAACTTGATACAATATAATCAGTAAATGAAAAACTATTTTAAATCCATATTTACAACATCTACCATTGTCATTTAATATTTACGATTTTTATTTTCATATTTACCATTTTTATTTTGATATATCATTTGATATCATTAACTTTATCGGTTGCAATAATATTGACCAAGTATCAGTATGATTTAAAGGCCGTAGATAAACACAAGATCAAGTTTCAAGTTTCAAAGTTTATTTCGTACTAAGGCCCCTGGCCATACAACATTTGTACAGCATATTACAAAAACATACGAGTGTTGAAAAGAAGATGCAAGTAATGTCAAACATACATATGTATATAATACAGTTCTAATACATATGAAATTATTTTTTCATACTGTCGTGAATAGTTAAATGCATGACTGATTAAGACAATTGCGTCTTACAATGTCATCACAAATACTTGTTTTGCTTAAGACTTTGGTTAATATACATTAAATATATTCTTAAGTATTTACGTATTTTACGAATCCATATTTCTAGAATACTATTAAACTTGAAACTGAAGCAAGCATTTATTGTTTGATCAATGGCTCATATGTTTTGGTTTGGAACATAAAAATGCATTTATTAAGATTGATTCTTTATAACTTTGCTCTTGACTTCGTTTGGAATGTCGTGTTTTATGTTTCCACAGGAAGCAAAGACCATTTTGCGATCTTTTGGAGGGATTTTAAATTCATGCCTTTAAGAAACAAATTGTATAACCTCCATGCCTCTTCAATAAAATAGTGATAAACAACACTAGGCTTATGTGTTTTGAGTGTCTGTTGCGTGACATTTTGGTGTGGTAAATCAATTCTTTATTCTTATTTCATATTCTTGGATTCCTTGGAGACTTTTATTTCTGCAGTATTCGAGCTAATCTGCGTATGCGTCTGGGACCGTTTCTGTTAATCGGTCATAAATCATTAGAAACAGGAACAAACACATTACAAGAAAAATGCTTTGATGTGATTTTAACATGCAACACAGTGTAATAAAATTGTATAAACTATATAAGGATAGTTGTAAATGTGAATATTTTTCTATGACAAGTCATTTGAAGCTGCATATATGGTAAAACTGGGATGTGAGCAAAACATAGAGCTTAACAATTAGTTTTTGAAGTAGATTTAAAGACTTGGCAGCTTACTTTTATACATTATATCTTGTCCAAATAACGCAATCTTTCTTATTCTATCAGCGAGCAAGTTGCAACTGAAAATCAAACTTTTCTGAGCAGACTTAATATGATTGAAGTTTCTCATAATTTTACAATAAATATAATAAATGAATCAAATCATGGCCAACAAAAGTATGTGTAGTTTTAAACACTTGTTATGTCAATGTGCATTAATGTTGTAACTAGTATGAGGAGAAAGGTTTTCTTATGGTGATTATGTTTCTGTAGAGAGACGCGTATACTATCAAGAACTAAGCTAGGTGTAATATAAAAAAATCAGAGCTGAACACAAACATTTTACGACGTGCTCATCTTGAAAGACGAGATATTCCTCACTTTAACAAAACAATAATTATTGACCGGTCAGAACTATTTTAGTACTTGTAATTCCCAAGAAGACAATGTCCAGACGAAAAGCAATAATTAATAAGTGTGTCTGTGCAATTGAGAATTGCGCCACCGTGTAAAGTAATAAACATTGCTTCAACAAGTCAATTTGATTTCAATATGATGGCCTGAGAAACACCATGTTGACATAGATGAAGTTTTGACAACCAAACATTGCCGTAAAAGTGTACATTGTATTGTGCCTTAAAGCTGCATGCAGAAAGAGTTATGTAATAATTTAAAGATAATTTGATTGGAAATACACTACAACTGATAAAAAAGAAAGTTTTTTTATGAGTTGTTTTTTCTTATTTAAACACTGTTGGTATTTGATGTTAAAAAGATCTTTAAAATGCTAATGTTGCACAAATGGAATTTAGTATATTATTTGAAATGCATAGTTAGATGCATGCTTTTAAACATTTAATATTTGCATTTAAAATATCTATACTGTAATTGATTGTTTTTACGAACCAATCTTAACTATGTTGTAACTCACGATGTGTTGCAATTTTTAAATACAGAATCTATGTTTCAAATCTTACAATGCTTGACATTCATACAATACCAGTAATATTTAATTGTGACTTTACAATTAGCACTGTCAGGAAACAAGAAGACGTACGAAAATAGAAATGTCATCGAGACCTGTGACAACAATGCAGTATGTGAAAACTGTAGACTCTGTTTGCTCGAGGTGTATCACAAACTGGAATTATAAGTGCAACTCAGCCTATACCCTCTAGCACCGGCGTCAACAGTATTCCTTTCTCGGAATAAAAACAATGGAATCTATGCAATATTTCAAGACTAGTAATCTTCCCAGACGAACTGTTTGAAGTTTACACTGCATTTGTTTATTGTTTAAAACATGTGCGTTTTGTACTTCAAATGTGCACACAAATGATTAAGAAACTTTTGTCCTTGGTAAAAGTATAATGCATTGAAAGGTAAACGCTTGATAGAATGCCTGTAGTCTCGTTTGTATTCGAGCGCTTTAACGCAACAAGAATTAACAACAATAATGATAAACTTGATATAATATAATCATGAAAATATTTTAAATCCATATTTACAACTTCTTCCAGTGTTATTTGATATTTACGATTTTTATTTTCATATTTATCATTTTTATTTTTGATATTTATCATTATTTTTCATCGGTTGCAATAATATTGACCAAATGTCAGTATGATTATATAAGGGTTCCTATGTATGCCGTAGAATTGAATAAATTAAAGATCCAGTTTCAAGTTTCAAAGTTTATTTTGTACTTAGGCCTCCGGCCCCTTTACAACATTTGTACAGCATATAACAAGAATATATGAGTGTTGAAAAGAAAAAAGAATTAATGTCAATCATACATGTATATAATACAGTTCGAATACAGATGAAAGTACTTTTGCTTACAATTGTAGGAATAGTTAAATGTATGACTGATTAATAAAATTGCGTTCTACAATATAAACACATATGCTGGTATTGATTAAGACTTCTGTTAATATACATTGAATACATTCTTACGTATTTTATCCATATTTCAAGAATACTATTAAACTTGAAACTGACGCAAGCATTTATTGTTTGATCAATTGCTAACATTTTTTTGGTTTGGAACATGAAAATGCATTTACTTAGATTGAATCTTAATTACGTTGTTCGTAACTTCGTTTTGAATGCCGTGTTTTATGTTTCCACAGGAAGCAAAGACCATTTTGCGATCTTTTGGAGGGATTTTAAATTCATGCCTTTAAGAAACAAATTGTATAACCTCCATGCCTCTTCAATAAAATAGTGATAACAACACTAGGCTTATGTGTTTTGAGTGTCTGTTGCGTGACATTTTGGTGTGTTAAATCAATTCTTTATTCTTATTTCATATTCTTGGATTCCTTGGAGACTTTTATTTCTGCAGTATTCGAGCTAATCTGCGTATGCGTCTGGGACCGTTTCTGTTAATCGGTCATAAATCATTAGAAACAGGAAGAAACACATTACAATAAAAAAGCTTTGATGTGATATTTAACATGCAATACAGTTTAATAAAAGTGTTAAGGATACTTGTAAATGAGAATATTAGTCATTTGGAGCTGCATATTATGCTGAAACTGGGGTTTGAGTAAAATTTGAGCTAGACAATTAGTTTTTGGAGTGGATAACAAGACTTGGCAGCTTATTTTCATACATTATACATGTTATATCTTGACCATATAACAAATCTTTTTTATCTTAGCAGCGAGCAAGTTGCAACTGAAACTTAAACTTTTTGTAGCAAAGTTGATATGATTGAAATTTCTTATAATTTTACAAAAGATATCATTAATGAATCAAATCATGGCCAATAAAAGTACAAAAGGATGCGTATTGTTAAACATTTGTTATGTCAATGTGCAATAATAATGTAAATAGTATGGGGAGAAAGGCTTTCTTATGGTTCTTATGTTTCTATAGAGACATACTTTCAAGAACTACATGAACTAAGGTGAAATATAAAAATCATAAGAGCTGAACACAAACATTTTTATTACAAGCTCATCTTGAAAGACGAGATATTCCTCACTTTAACAAAACAATCATTATTGACGGATCAGGACTATTTATATCACTTGCAATTCCCAAGAAGAGAATGTCCAGACGAAAAGCAATAATAAATAATTGTGTTTGTGCACTTAAGAATTGCCCCGCCATGTAATGTAATAAATTTATATTCAACAAGTCAATTTGATTCTGAGAAACACAATGATGACATAGATGAAGTTTTTAAAACCAAACATTGCCGTAAAAGTGTACATTGTATTATGCTTTAAAGCTGCATACAGCAAGAGTTATATAATAATTTGAAGATACATTGATTGAAAAGACACTACAGCTAATAAAAAAAGAAAGAGTTTTTCTTATTTTAACACTCTTGTCGGTATTTGCTATTAAAAAAATTAGAATGGTATTTTTTCGCAAATAAAACTTAGAATTGTATAGTATATTTTTTGAAAAGTATAGTTACATGCGTGCTTTTAAACATTAAATATATGCATCTAAAATATCTATACTATAATTGATTGTTTTTACGAACCAATCTTAACTATATTGTAACTCACGATGTGTTGCAATTTTAAAGTGCAGAATCTATGTATCAAATCTTTTGATGCTAGACATGTGTAATATTGTATTTGTGACTTTATAATTAACACTGTCAGCTAACAAGAAGACGAACGAAAGAAGGAACTTCATCAAGACCTGTGACAACAATGCAGTATGTGAAAACTGCGAACTCAGTTTGCTCGAGGTGTTTCACGAGCTACAATTAATAAGTGCAACACAACCTATGCCCTCTAGCACCGGCGTCAATAGTATACCCTCCTCGGAATAAAAACAATGGAATAAATACAATATTTCAAGACTAGTAATCTTCACAGACGGATTGTTTGATGTTTACACTGCATTTGCTTATTGTTAAAAACATGCACGTTTTGTACTTGAAATGTGCACACAAATGATTAAGAAACTCATGTCATTGGTAAAAATATAATGCATTGTAAGGTAAATGTCTTGATAGAATGTCTGTAGTCTCGTTTGTATTCAAGCGCTCTAACGGTTTTCCTTGCTTCTCAAATTCTACTTGAACAGGGTATTCTCACAATTATAACATGGTGTATAGTCTGTTTCGATATCAGCTACTTGATAATAATGACATTTCTTCCCGATACTTAATTTCTAATGTTTCCATAAGTATCAAGTCAAGAATGATGCAAGAGCCCGCAAGATATTTCAGACATTTCAATTAAGTTTGTCTTTTGTGCTCTATTCTTTGGTTGTGATCACTAGGTTATTTCACTAGGAATTCTAATTTCTTTTTTCATTTGAGCGGTTTTATATGTTCCATTATGTGACCAATTATTTTATGATAACTTAGATTTGCTGTTTCATTTGGTTATTTCGCTGGAATTCTTCAAAACGTTATCTTAGCGACATATTTTTTATTGATTATTAAAATTATCAAATTCCTTGATAAAGATGGTTGTAACCCCTAGGAATGTTGGAGGCTGATAAATTTTGTGAAATAGATGGTTATATATCGTGATTTCGTTTCATTATTAATTTATTTGGCGCGTTAACAATCTAGTACGTTTTATTCACTGGGTTAACCCGTAGCAATAATTTAATTACTTCGTTATATTAGCTGTGTTTTACAAATGAACATCTGAACTGCGCTATTTTATACGTAATTCGTTTATATTTGTTTTATATTGTTTTATTTTACGTATTGATGTTATTTAAGGAAACAGCAAACCAGTAAACTTTTGCATTATGTAGCAAATGTCAATAATGACACTGCAGACAAATAAATACGATTTCATTTAAAATCACTTCTGTATCTGATTAAAATATCAGACATTTAACGGTTACAATTTCTTAGAATGTGTTCATCAATTATACTTTTTATATATAAAATGAAATGTTTACTTCAGAAATGTTGTCATTATTAAGTTAACATCCATGCATCGTTTTGTTTCTTATGCGTGAATTTTCGTTTCATTTCGATACTTTAAGTATTCAGTTTACATATATTATAGTTGGCAATAAAGTGATAAAGATGATACCAATACAATACTAAATGATAGATAGACAGCAATTATTTCCCATACGTTACAGAGAATTAGGACAATGCCTTTCGGTTCCACGGTACTTATAAAGGAAAGTATCCAGCTAGCTTTAGGAACGTCGGTGGTTCTGATTTTCCTATGGAAGTAAACTAACTGGACTTATTTTTTGCTGTCGAAAGATAATAGGTGCAATCGACATCTCATTGTTTTGCACCAAGAAGAGACAATGTCCGTGAATTTGTTATGTAGATTAAAGTGTCTAGTCAAAGATTATATAGAGACGATAAAGATACATTTAAGAGACTATTTAATCTTAAAGTTACATCATTAAGCTCTCCATTAACGTTTTCATTTTTCAGTTTTTGGTTTTTCATTGATGACACTACACTAATTGGGGAAAATGATATCAAAGGAGTTATAATTTTGATTATAACAATGCACCTGCACCGTCCGGGAATCGAAACCGTTGGATTATGAATTGGGCGACCCTAGTTCGATTCCCGGAAGTTGCAGGTCACTTTCGCTGTGATTGATGAAATCCTTTCTACGGTCATTCGCACGGTACGCCTGCTCTGGCATGTGCAAAAGTAATCAGTTTCTTGCGAAAGTGAAGGCAAACTAGTATTATTATCTAATTCCTTCTATAAATACTAATTCCTTATTTACACCTGTTTAATTGAACCGCTGAAACCCTGTGCATGTGCAATGGTGATATTAACTGTTGTTTCACTCACCACTGTCATCATGTATTTCCGTTTATTTATTGCATATATGAAATACATGACATATTGTACATGCATTTAGGATTGCTCACCGCAGGGGGTCACAAAATTTCGATAAGGGTTTATGCATATTCAAAAGGGAGTTGGCATTTTATCAGTTTTCTAGGGGGTCATGTGCCATTTTTACATGATTTAAAAAGACATAAAGTTAATATCGAGACCTTGATTAAAAATAATTTAATTTGAGGCCAAATTTAATAGACAAATCCCGAGGGGTCAAGATCCCCTACCCGCTCCTTCCCCCTCTGCGTCCGCGTATGATTTTTTTTTATTTTGATCCTCTCCAAGATTCTTTGTAAGGCTCTTGAACAAGGTATGTAGCATGCTGTTGAATGGAAGGTTATAGAAACATAAGGTGTTTATTTCTTTCGTTCGATGATAAAGACATCTTTTTATATTACAACTGTGACAGAAAACATACAAAAAAGAGAGGTTTTAATGACGTTTTGAGACATACCGCACAGCAATAGTCTTTGAATATGACCTCAGGTCATTATATGAACATCTTCATTTAGTGACATTTACAATTTATGGACACTGAGCAGCACTATTAAATAGTGTTGTGTGTCATTTGTGAGATAAATCAAACTACTTATGGGCTCGTTAATGTTTAAACATACGCTGGTGAGATCAGATTTACGGGAAAACGATTTCACAGAAAATGTATCAGGGGATAATAGGATGACGAGAATATTAAAGAGCAAATTCATTTCATTTGATCCTGATTAATTAATTAAAGTCTTAATTGGCAAATTAAAAGGTAATAAGAACGATAAGACAAAACTCGCCTGTGGCTAATTTGTAGCCTTGTCACAGGACGTTTATTGTAATGAATTTAGGGTTGACTTTATTTGTATTTGAACTTTTGAACCAAAGTTATAAAACATCGAAACGACTTTAAGGGAATGATTTACTTTACAATTTAGTTACAGACTGAATAAAAATGATATTAAAAAAAAACTTAGATAAAATAATAAATAAGGTCTCTGATTTAGTTAACGAGAATTATCAAAACAGTGGTACCGCTCATGCTTTTTAGCACCGACTTTAGAAATACTCATTTTTAATACGAAAAAAGGAGTATTAATGATCCCAAAAGACTAGATATATACATGACTTTGGCTTAGTAAAGAACATGGAAATTTTAACTGAGAGCATATTAAGCACTAAGTGTGTGATGAAAGCGTAAAGGTGTCTATCAAATATAGGTTTAACGTTCATAAATAAAATCCTTTTTTTCTCGCTTTGCATTCAAGAATACTACTTACCATTTTTCTAAATATTTCATTTTTACCTTTTCATTTATTTTTCATAGAGTAATGTATAATTATATTGGCAATTATTCAAAACCAAAGAATAGCCTTATAAAAATGCATTTATTATATTTTTATTGCATTTAGATTGCAGGGATGTTACATTGATATATCACACTGATATAATGTATTTCATATCTTTTTATCAGCTAATGATTACAAATGTTTTCCTTTTGTTTGATCTTTTTTGTATATTCAACACCTTTCACTATTTATTAATCTATCTAGTACATAAGGTTGAGAAGTATCGGAGATGATGATAATATTGATAAATACGAGTAAATAACACCTTAGGCAACTACAAAGTTTGAAATAAAGCATTGCGAGTTGAAAAGTTTGCTCCCTATCTCGGTAATTTATGAGAAAAAAATCGGTACATGAAAAGTTATTGTCATAAAACTAGATAGAAAAAAGAAGATAGAAAAAAGATAGACGTAGAGCTGTAAATCTTTGAATACTAGGAAACTTCATCGTTCACAGTTAAGGTAACGTTATACTAGGTAAACTTTTTCTTTGGCATGCAATAATTTACCACACTTTAGAAACACCAGAACTTACTGATGACCTTGACTTCCAAATTGATATGATCGTTCGCGATCGTTTAAAGTCGGGTCATTCCGTGGCTTTAGATACCGAATAAGCGTCGATATGACCATGACACGGACGAAGATGGCCGAAGTTATCCGCATAATCGATACACTGAATGCCTCTTGGCCTTCGACAAACGATTTTATATCTTCTTACATCATTTTAATTTATTTCAAAACCTTGCATAACGTTTTAAACTAAAAATTTACAAGAAAAGAAAAAGAAAAAACGTCTAAAACCTCAAACAGGATGTAGGGAAAAATGATGTTACACGACATAAAAACCTCAAAACGTTTTTGTACACAAACAATTTATAACGTTCGAAAAAGACAGACAACTGTATTTTATGTTGAACATGCAAAACACATGTTTTAATTGCATAGCTGTATTGCAGAGGAAACGAATGTAATTGACAAAAAACGACGCATTTAGTTCTTGAGCAAAACAGGAAAATTCAAATGACCTTGCCATGAAGAACGACTAAAGACAAAGCAATTGTCAAGGTTTCGTAGCAAGTCTATATGTGGAAAGTATGAGTCGTTTCAATGACAAACGGTTTGTCATACTAGACCTTGTATGGTTCACCGCCTCTGGCATGACAGATGCATGTTGTAGATACGAAAACAACACTATCTTTACATACATCTCATTAAGTAAACTATGTGTTAACTGTGCTGTTGTTTTTGTTGCCGTTATTATATTGAAGGATTAATAGTAAACCGGTATGTGTATTTGAATTTCATTCAATATTTAATAGTATTATTCATATGATGTGTTTTATATAGAGTGAACTTTGTTGTGTTCTTGTGCACTTGTTTTTGTTGAAATGTGATTACGTAAGCTTGTTCTGGCGTATACAACTGTATATATAATTATTGGATTATATATTCATCTATGTGAAGATTGAATTGTATGAATACTTATTTTCAATGAATTTGCATTTTGTTGTTGTTGTTGTTTTAATTAAATTATATTTGTAAAAGGAATTTAGCAACGTGTATAAAAAGTCTGTCATGGTTAGTGTGGTATATATGTTAATGCATGACGTTGTAAAACACAAATTGTATACTGGTATTGTATATGGACAATGTATTCTTTCCGCGTATACAGCTCATGTCAAGTCAGGATTAGGTTTTAGTTATTCATCCAGCTGTTATTTATCTATTTTGTGCTATGTTCTTTTCATAATTCCCAACGAAAAAATGTACATATTTTTTCAAATATAGATATGTCAGTATTTTCAGAAGGAAAAAAATCTACACAGATTGTATTGCCTCTGTAAATAAACGTAATCTAACACTTTGTGTTTAAATTAATTAAATGTTGAGATAGTGATAACCTTTTCTGTGCTTCTTTTTTAACTTTCAGATTCTGTTTTGTTTATAATATCCTGGATAAATATTGCTGAAAATGCGATTTTGTCTCATCTAGCTATATAGTACATTAAACCATAATTAGTTTGCGATTTCTTTCACGTTTCAGGTAAGAATACAAATAATTTGTATATAAGCTGTTTCTATTTTCATTCCGAGAGTGTTTTTTTTTTCATCAAATATACGAAATTTGCTGACGTCGCTGTATCACACAACACGGAGATAGTTGTTGCATTAGTTTGCAGTGACTTTTCATTGACCTTATTTAGTACAGTTTAAGTGTCATAATATTTCATTGACTGTCGCCTGTAATTGATAGATAAATGATGATATGATGCATATGTTTGCGATAAACGTTTATTGTAAACATCCATTTTCGTGTTGACGTTCATGATCAAAGGGAAGTAATGCATTTATAAAATACAGAAAATGCTAAGAAGAGTTACACCGCTTCCTAACATATATCGGATATCAATTATCTACAAATATTAAACTTGTGATTTTACTTACTTGTTCAATGTTTTGTTGATTCTTTGTTTTAGTTGTTTTTAATATGTAAACAAATAATATAAAAGATAAGAGCGCTTTTGAAATGATATGGATCACAAGAAGAAATCAAATAAAACTTACGGATTGAACTATACGATATTGATATCAATACCGAGTAAACCAAAGGTATTGTTATGCTTTTAGTGAGTGAGTTAATTGAATTGAATTGAATAAAGTTCGGTTCTGTTTACATGGTGACAGATATATAGTGTATTGCCGAAGACGATTACATGTTAAGCAAACGCAACAAAACAAGTAAAACGACGATAGTTTAAATGTTCATCCGTTTAAAACCCATTTCCAAGTATCTGCTTAAGTATTTTATACCATTATAAAAAATTCAAAATTGTGTTTCATAGAAACATATTCAGATTAAGTACATGTTGATTAAGAATAGCCTGTAATAGATAATATAAAGGAAATCGATCATTTACATGACGTTTAATATACTGATATTACATACTTCCTCGTGGCTTTAATTGCATAATTAAACTCATAAGTTACATTAATCACATGACGTTAAAATGTTTTGTTTATCTTTTTATTTTTTATTTTTTTAACCTCTTGCGTTACCGATTGCAACATTTTTGTTTGTTTATGTTTGAATTACGGAATACTGTCATTAAAAGTCTGTTGGTAAACACTCTTTTGGCAGTTTATTTGTATGTTAAAAGGTTTTGTTATGTCATCTTGAATGTTTTGTCACAAATTTGACATGAAACATAGTTCAAATGTCCTTGTACAAATGCACTTACAAATAAAAGTCAATCGCTCCTTTATTTCAAAGTTTTAGTACGGACAAAGTATAATCGCTTTGAAAACCACCCAGTTTAGAGATGGACATGGCTTAAATTGATAATCTTGAGCTTCTTGACGTCGTAAAATTACCATCAACCGGGCACTTTGTGCCTGTATAATTGCTGACAATGTCGTAAAATACTGAAATAGGCCTTGATCTGCTTACAAAAACAGTGTCAAGCAGATATAAGGTCATTGTAGATATAAAATTGTTTCATGTTTATGTATTTTCCCACATTAAATTAATCGCTTGTAGTGGCTGCCAAGTTAGTACTATTCTTTAGTCAATATTTTGTTTATCTTAATACGTTTTAAAGTAACTCATCTCTCAGCTGACTAATAAGAACTATAGTCAGTGATAAATAATACATGATGATTATATGATTGGTTGCATAGAACATGCGGGACACGGAAATCGAGATTGGAGGCTGGGTATGAGAGACGGGGGGGGGGGTGAAACCATCGGCATATAACGTATTGTTCTTTATCATTTGCTATAGGTTTAATATGTTATGTGGAATGATTTGCTTTGACGTCTTTGACAATAAAAAATGCAATAAAGATGAAACATTAGTTAACGGTACAAAACAAAATATCTTAGCACTATTTACCCCCACCGATCGTTCTCCCCACCGCTCTATTTTCTTAGTTATTATTTTTGTCATGATAAGTTAGCATACTTTCATAGGCGATAATTTACTGGAAATTTTGGCGTGTATTACGTGAAATAACATGACAATTGACCATGTTTATCACTTACGACAATGTGACTGGGAGTTACTGTTACGTCAAACATTTGTTTGTGATAATTAAATATGACGCCAGCGGGATCGTAGTGATGAAAATCGCTGCAAAATAAGGCAGTCGTTTAAAGGCACATTATGCCTAAGAAATAAATAAACTTTTGATTCTTGAGAAAGGGCAAACTTTAATTTTATAAAATGTTGGATGCTTGTTACCAGAAGAGAGTAGTGATCAATATGAAATTATTTGTCATAAATGTAGCAAAATGTAAACAAAGTTGTATTTTGGCTTCCATACAAAATACTAATTCCCCAAAAAGCAACATATTAAAAAGATGTTCCAGTTAATTGCCCAATAAGTAAATTTTAGGATACTACAAAAGTACACTAAAATAAAAAAAGTTCTGAGAAATAAAGATAAAAGCATTTCTGATGCATAATGGGCCTTTAATCAATGAGGACACATGGATATGTTCGGTGGCATGCTTTCCTTCGCTCTTAATTAAAGTGGTCATAATTATGTAATTCAGTTAAATATACATGTATATTGCTGACTTGCAATGAGTCGCTGACATGCTCACCACCTGACAGACTGATAGCTGCACAATTATTTTAAACACTTTGATATCAATAAAGTTTGTTTTTGCTCTATTGATGTTAATATTGTTTGATAAATGTTCATCCGGTTCTTATTTCTTTAGATAAACTCGAACGTGGTATTGTCATTTATGGAGATAATCACGTCTGTTAAAGGTCAAGGCCGCCCTCAAATTATAATGATAATGATATGATAGGCTGGATATTCAATTCGATCATACTATTTAGTAGAAATTGTTGTTACGGATTCAATTTACAATCGCAAAGCAAAGCTACATACATTTGAGAGTATATAAACAAAGTTACATACATAAACATAAACAAAAGTACATAATTTATATAAACACCGTTACATACATTTATATATACAAAGTTACATACATATATATCAACAAAACTACATACATTTATACGAACAGAGTTACATACATTTATATAAACAAAGGTACATACATTTATATAAACAAAGTTACATACATTTATAGAAACAAAAGTGCGTACATTTATACGAACAGAGTTACATACATGTATACCGACAAAGTTACATGCATTTATATAAACAAAGTTTCATACATTTTACATAAACTTGTGTAAAACTACATACATTTATACGAACATAGTTACATACATGTATACCGACAAAGTTACATACATTTATATAAACAAAGTTACATACATTAATATAAACAAAACTACATACATTTATACGAACAGAGTTACATACATTTATACCGACAAAGTTATATACATTTATATGAACAAGGTTACATACATTTATACAAATGAGTTACATACATTTATACCGACAAAAATGCATACATTTATAAAAAGACAAAATTACATACGTACATTTATACGAACAGAGTGACATACATTTATACCGAAAAAGTTACATACATTTATACAATATTCATTTATTTACGTGTCATAGATATGAATAATTAGACCAATCAGCTAAAGCACACACCTTTGAAACATGCTTATATATTTAAAAACAATAAGAAGAATACTACCATATTGTCATGCTTACCCTTTTTCCTTATTGATAAATACTGGTCTTTTTAAGGTTAATTTTGTTATTACTGCACCTTGTGTGACAAGGCCGTCATGGGGATATATCTAATTGTTATATTTATATCATTTTTATTCCACGTTCCAATTAATGATAATGATAAAAAATAAAGAACAAACACTGGTATTCTGCAGCCAAAGCTATTTCTTAAGTACTTATCTAATTTTTTTCCTCACGAATGCCGCCTTGTAAAATAGCGTCTGTTATTTTAGTTTCTCATATTATAGAAATTGAATGTCCATTGGGGGGAATTCCCCGAGTTTGTAAGGATAATGCATTGATCAATGATTTTACTCGATCTATCTTATTAAGATATAATGATCCTGATAACATAGTCATACTAGCCATATTCATTTCTACTTTATGTTCATGAAAATTTACAAGCTAGTTCTTGCCGTTACCTTTCTTTTCTTTTTTACAAAAGGTTCGTGTTAATTAACTGTAAATCAATCAGCTTTCACTAAGAGAGCTTTTTATGTAGATTAGTAAACGATCTTATTTGTATTTGCTTTATAAATACGCAACTCTTACGTTTTTGTTTATACTTAAACATCGGCTAAATGATCGATTCAACTCTTTCAAGTATTACGCTTACATTATCCTAATGTAACGAGTAAATTTCTTTTTTCCCTTAATTTCAGGTTTATATCTAATTGAGTAGTGTCCAGCGGTGACCAATTATTATTATCGATCACTGAAACAGGTGTGATTGACAATAGCTATTGAATAACATACAACATGTACTTCTGATAGAACTACAATACTGCTGTGTGTTGCTTAGCAACCGTTTCTCGCGACATTCAGCATCCCAATTAGCAAATCGTTATCGAGAACGCTGTGACGTAAAGCGGTGAAAATGCCGCCACCAAATAGCCCGCCATATCAGACGAGTAGTCGCCCGTTGCTCGGCGTTAAAGCACGAAGTCAACCGACTAGTAATCAAACGTCTATCGCAAGTCGAGGGCAACAGTCGCCGTTCAACGCTGTTGCTCCGACCATGGGTAACGGGGCAAGTGCTACTAAAATTGTGATAGATGGAGAGACGTTGGATTTAGTAAAAATTAAACAAATAATTCCTGAGCTGAGGAAGGAATTAAAACAGAAAGATGCAAGAATTCAACAATATGAGCAAGAGTTATATGAAAAAAGTAAACTATTGGACGAAAGAATAGCGGATGTAAATAGATTAAAAGAAGAGGTACATAAACTTAAATCAGTGTTACAATTAAAGGTTCACAAGGATGGTAAGCCTGATATTTTAGCAACGATACAGGAAGATGGGGCTGTCACTCAGGGACACGAAAGGGCCAAGAAACAGGGAGTTTCGGGAGAAAGTCCTATGACAATCGGAGAAGGGCATTTGGAGATTAAACATTTCGAAAAGGATTTTAGGTAAATATATATTTAAGTTTTTCTACATACATGTGAGTTTTTAAAGCGTTTAATATAATATTGGCCATAATATTACTATAGTGTAATAGAAGTAGTATTACGTCCTGGGTGTAATACACTTAAATGTTATATCATGAAATACTTGAAACAGTATTTGTATGTTTGTTTTGCACTTGATAATTGTGTACCCTCTTCATTTACATGTATAACAGGGATTTCTATTTTGCTTTGATGATAAAATGTCATTGCAATTGAATGAATGATTTACCTATCTGCAATCATTGATGTTTATTTGTGTAAATTGATGATCATCTATCATTTTGGATCATTTGTTTTACAAGCATGTTAAGTATATGTTGTTATCACACACACTCATGAGCCTTGACTTTATCTTACCTCATATGGTTATTGACATAATGATAAAATGTAGAAAGAAAAATGTTTGTATCTCTAGACAATGAATAAATGCTAGGGATTTATAAACTCATATTTTCATATGCTCAATATCTGGGAAACCATAGAATGCTTAGCATAATAATGTAAATATGAGAGAGGATTATAAGTTAAAATATCTTATATTATATAGAGGTTTTTGATAATTATTATTATCAATGAAATTAAATACACAAAAAACCCCAAAAAGTACTCACGCCTGTATACATTTAATTACATGAAGTTAAGTATGGTGCCCTTTATATGAACTTAATTATTTAATATTTTAAGGTAAAAATTTATAACGTAACACATTAAGTGATGATAAATTTGTCCAAATTTGACAATTTTTCTCTGTCTACTTCCTGACTTCATTTTGAACACACTATATGAAACTATCTGATACATTAAAGCTGTAACGATTTATCAAAACCATTTAATAGCGCAAACAAATCACTTGGGATAAAAATCTCAATGTCAATATTAAAGTAGGTTGGTTCTTTTAAAATAAGTATCCTTGCGTTGACAATAGGGGTTACCTAGCCAAGTCAAATGAAGGAGAAATGAATGAGGGGATTTGTTTATCTATTCACAAAGATGTGGGAATGTTTACCCTCATTTTAAAATCAATAATATTTATTATTGTACAACAAGAAAAAAAGACATAAAAGTTAATAAAAGGTCACATTAATTGTGGTTTTAGTGATGAAAGGTGCGTGTATGTTCTCTTCAGATGCAGATCAGAAAGTCATGGAACATTTATATGTACTTTAAGCTCTAGCTAAAGCCTTTAAGTAAATAGGCCAAAGCAAATAATTCCTGTAATGGGTTATAGTCCTAATGTAATGATATACTGAATAAATATCATGTATTGATAAAAGCTAATATAATTAAACATTTTATTGGGATAGCAACATGATATAAAATTTATAATTTGAAGTAAAAATAATATTTTCAGAAGGTAATTCAAGTCTGCGTTCAAACAATATCATGTAATCTAAATGTTACATAATTCTATATAATTCCTAAAAGTAACTTTTTGTAGTTTTGTAGTTGTGACCATTATTTCAGGTTTTCTATCAATTTTGATGTTTTTCATTGCTTTATATTTCAAATTTATCTTATTGTGGAAAAAAGTTCAATTTTCATTGTAATTTTTTTAAACAATTATTAGAGCATTTCGCCTAGCTAAATATAATTTATCAAAGTTGTTTAACTGTCAGTTGAATCAGAAAATTAAAAAAAAAACAACAAAGATATCATATAATATTTCAAGATTATTGGTGGGTTCAGTATTAAAGGTGGTATAAATGCATATATAAAACACCTATAAGAATATCCATATTTGACAGCACATCAGTCCAAAATGTTTGGTCTAATATTTATTACCTCCCTTTATGATCCTAATTATTATATGTATAAAAAACAATTAATTACTTTTAATTAGAATTTCAAATTCTTTTAGGAACCATCATTTAAATTTAAGCTCTTTGAAATTATTTTAAAATGTCTACAACAACATATATATTAGTTTGTAATGTATGTGATGTAAAGGAATTAATTGAAAAATGTAAAATGAATGTATTGTTTAAAAAGGAAAATGTAAATAAACAGGCCTTAAACGTGGTTTAACAAAAAAAAAACAATAACAAAAAAAAACATTTAAAAGATATTGTACCATTTATTTGGTCTTTTCCTTCATCTGTTTCAGGTTTTTTACACAAGAGTAAAATGAAAATTAAACATTTAATTCTTGTAAATAATTACATGTATGTTTATTTAATTTGCATGTTGAAGTAATTAAAATTAATGCATGTCTTAAGGCTATTTAAGCTGTATGTTTGCCTGAAATAGTAATTTACTTAACTTTTTGTTATAATATTAATGAGCCATGCCATGACAAAACCAACATAATGAGCTTGCGACCAGCATGGATCGAGACCAGCCTGCGCATCCTTGCAGTCAGATCAGGTTCTATGCTGTTCGCTTACAAACTCTATAACAATTAAAGAAACTGATAGCAAACAGCATGGATCCTGATCAGCCTGCGCAGATACGCATGGTGCCGCTCATATTGTTTATAATTTTAACTGGTTGAAAATAACTTCAGAACATTTTTATATTGTGAATTATAGTATAATAATAAATAACATTGAAATATTAATGTCCTAAGGCTGACCAAACTGATTTAAAATGTGATACTACTGTGATAATAAAATCTGAGATAAATCAAATATCAGTGACTATAATAAGTCTGAAAATATTTTAGATTGATGTGAAAAATATACACAATCACTGAGTTTTGATGTGCCCGTAGCATACAGCATTATTATACAGATATTAAGGATAAAATCAAACACTTGACTGTAAAAATATCAACACTAAATATCATCTTATTTCAGGTATTATCTTAACTTCCTACAGGCTGCTAAATTTTGCCTTCTTTTAACTGTTATCATACATTTTTGTCATTCTTGATAAATCTGAATTGTAAAAAAAAACAAAAAAAAACACACACACCAAAAAAACAACAAATTTCATGATTTAAGTCAGTCATTGTAAAATAACTATTTCAGGCTTTGCAATGCATTAAATTCCCTTCTATCACATAATTATTGATTTTTGGGATTCAGTGTTGAAAAATATTTATTTAATATTTTAATTGTTCTTAATAATAATCAAACAACTATGAAGATCCTGATGATAAACCTTATAGGAATACTAGATCCACAATAAAATAAAATCACAAAAAAATCTGTCTTTAAAACTTTTCTGGGTGGTAATGTGTGGTTTATTATTAAGTCTTAAAATATCAGCATTAGTCTAAATCTCACAAGATTGAAGTACAGGAAGTAAAGGATGGTGTTAACTAAATATTGTTCCATCTTGGTAAATTACATTTCAAACAAAAATCACTTATGGAAATGTCATGTGGCCAACACAGAATGATGTTGTTCATTATTTTATTAAACTTTTTTCCACCACAAAAACTGAGAAAACTTCATATCTTACTGGCTTCAATGTTGTTTTTTTTATTAGTCAATAAAGTGATTATTTGCATGCCTTATGTAATAGCTCTTTTTTTTTTGATATCAGAAAAATAATGCAGATTTTGTAACTTCATAACAGAGCTAATTTTCTAACCAAAACAATTTCTTTGAAAAAAAATTACAGTTTTTGTGACCACTGGGTTTTATTTTGTTGACCTCAGAAATATTGTATTGCAGCATGGCTCAATTCTTGGAACATTGTTCTGACATGTTACTTCAAACAAATCCTGCTTAGATTTGTTACATCTTGAATAATAATGGGCCAGATTCTGATTCCTTGATATCAGACTGAATCTGTTTACCTTACTATAGTTGTATAAGATTCTTTTACCTATAAAATGTGAAATAACTTTTCTGACAGATAATCATGAAACAATTCTGTAAAATATGCAAAATGATACAATTCCCCACACATTTTCAAATTATTTTGTCCTGATAAAGAAAATATACATAAAAAACCAGCAACATAAAATAATGCAAATCATTTAATTTAAAATAATAAATATTCATATATTTAAGAAAGTATAACCTAAATTCACTTTATTGGTTTTCAATTCTGTTAAAATATTACTTCGTCACATGCAAAATCTGAAAATTATTGATGAATATTTTAAATATATTGGGATTACAATCTGAAAATCTTTAATTTATAAAATCCAAACATGATTAAAAAATGTTTATTGATTGAAAATTAAAAATTCTAGATCAATATGTTTTAAAAAAATATTCATAATTAATTAGATTTTCAAATGAATTGTTAATTCACTTAAAGTAATTACAATAGTATATGCAAATTTTGACACTTTGTTTAAATATATTTAATTGACTTTTTCTTTAAAAGTTATGTTGACTTATGTTATGTACAATAAATCAAATTTGGTCATGCTCGCTAGAGAAAATTTCTACAGCTTTAAAATTTGAGTGTAAGAATATAAGCATCTTGTGGGACAAAATAGCCGTTACATTGTATTTTTAATTTACATAGTTGTTCAATTGTATTTTTTATTTCCGTATTTTTGATTTTGCTAGTCGTTACATCGAAATTTTGATTTCCAAAGTCATTGCATTGAAAATCGTTATATTGAATTTTTGATTTCATAGTTGTTATATTGAATTTTTGATTTCATAGTCGTTATATTGAATTTTTGATTCCCGTTCGTTACATTGATTTTTTGATTTCCATAATCTTTGCTGTTGTGACTTAAAATATCAAAGAAGTCAAGGAAACATATCTGTGCTAAGATTTGTATATAGGTTATATAACTTATTTACTATCTCTGAGAGATGCTATGTATACAAATATTTCCAGAAAACGAGAGAATGTGATTTATTGCATTGGTTTATCTCTGATATAGCACTTTCTTATATGTGCTGTAATGTACTTATTGATCAGTTATATGTGTCTCTGACAAATCAGCAGGGAATTTCAAACTAATGCCTAAAGCTTAGAGGAGTTTTTTTTCCCAAATGCATTTTCCAATATTAAATCAATTTCCTTGTGAAGTACTTGTATAGCATGATGTGACTATATAAAGTCAGGCACTGGCAGTGACTAAGATCTGGTTAAAATTTTAAATTCCTGTGAGAGATTTTTGAATATAAACAATATTGTTTTAAGAAATTTAAGATCTTCCTGACAAGAAAATTGAATATATAGTGATAGATTATAGATACATAAAGGGTAGACCTGGGGTGCCTTATAAGTGCTGTAGGTGGAGGTAAAGGTTATCATCGACAGATCAAGTTATAATATTTATATTTAAATATGATTAAAGGTGTACTCAATAATACCATGGATTCCTATGTAGCCCCGATTATATTACGATGACATTTTCTAGTGTCGTGCCTGACAATCTTTGGGAAGTTTCAGTTGTTACTATGTTTTGTTTAGGTGTCACTATGCTTTGAAAGCATCTTTAATCTAGGGGATTAATAACA
Organism: Ruditapes philippinarum; assembly: GCF_026571515.1. Taxonomy (NCBI): domain Eukaryota; kingdom Metazoa; phylum Mollusca; class Bivalvia; order Venerida; family Veneridae; genus Ruditapes; species Ruditapes philippinarum. Next base: position 82,699 of record NW_026862034.1, on the reverse strand, counting down.
AGTCTCATCTTCAAGTTTATTAATTGATGCTTAAGAGATATTATTAAAATTCCTTCTATAAAGAGGGTAAAAGGGGATTAGTATTTAAAGGACCTGTAAATATTTGTAAACAGATTGTACCTGTATTACAGTTAAGGGTCAACTGAAATGTGGCCAAATGCCATGGGCAATTTGTTTACCTGAAAATGTTAATTGGGTTAGTAACATACACAGAAGCTTTCATTGACGTGGATGATAGGATCTTGCAGTTTTGTTTTGAAAGCTCACCCATTTTCACCCTTTAAGTCCTTTGTATTATATATGTGCATGGTGGGCTTTTTTTTCTTTGAATAAAAGTGTCAAATAAAAATATTTTATAATTAATTATACTTCAGGATTTAAAAGCTAATTATCCAGCAGCTGAAGCTTACAAATATTTAGTTTAGACAGAATTTATGTTAGTTTGATTGTGTAGGAATTAAGCTATTAGCCAATAGAGATACTCTCAGATCAATTCCTGGAACCAACGAGTACTTAGCAATAAGTGTAAAGTTTCTTGCTCAAGGAAATAACGGCTTGACCCTGAAGACACTTACACCCACACAGCCAGATGCATAACCACTTGATCATGCCATTATTGCTGATTTTTGAAAATAGATATTTAAGTTTTTCAGTACATCAAAAGACAGATTTTTTGTTTTGATAAATGGATGATTTTTGTTTTATAATAGTAAAACAGAATTTGTAATAAGACTGTTTCTGTACAGCTTTTTCCACACTAATGAAATGCCTATTTCTTGACACCATTTCTTATTATATTTTCTATCAAGACCAGCCTGAGGTCACTGAATGAGTGCTTTATTCAATATTTGCAAATTGCATTCTTTCTATTTTCACAGAATTCCTGTAAGAGCTATAAGAAAATAAATTGATGTGCTAGAGATTTCTGTTAGACATTTTCCCGTTAGTTAATCAAGCAAATAAAAATGACTGTGGAACATCCAAGAAAATCTGAGAAAGCTGGGTTCTCTGTTTTATAACAAAAGGAATAGCGCTGGAAAAGGGGGTCACAATATACTGTTATTAACGCAATTTGATTAGTTGCTGTTGTCCGTCCAATCTAACACTACTGATCAATTACTTGAACAACACTGACCAATTTCTTGAACAATGAGTTTTCTCTGATAGTAATCTACTTCTGATACAGATTTAGCTGAAGGAATGCAATTTTTCTTAGAAAACAAGGCAATAAAGTTGCTGTCTTAGATTATATCCAGGAATATATAAGCTACTTTAGTTTGTAATAATCAGTTTGCTTAATCTACTATTAATCTAGATACGTTTTCAGACCAGAAAAATATGTGATAGCTATTTTTACCCTCATCTAATATCTTGTATAAACTTGCCCAGCTTTCATATAATCTTGACAAAACCAATTTATCTTTTTATGGAAAATAAGAAAAAAAAATACTGTCGAAATTAGGGAACACTGTGTAGACCATGATCAGACTTCACAGATGTACCTAGAGATTTTGATCTGCATGGACCATATATTATAATTGCTTTTGGTTATAAGGCCTCAGTCTTGCCCTACATTTGTTAAAGGGTGGGCAACTTTCTCTTTCTTTGATATAAACACAAAATCATATATTTTTTCTTTGATATAAGTGGGGATGTAAATTCCTTTTGGTATTATAACCATGTGTATAAACATCGCCAGCCAAGCATTGTTTTATGATAATAATCTATATAGAAAGTACAGGTCAAGTAATTTTTTCATTATGATGATTGACCAACATATGATGGTCAGATGATAATGACAACAACATTTGATGGTCAGTTTTGATGACCTATACAGTCATATAGTACATATTATGTTGTGATAAAGTTATTTGTTTCATCTATATTGACAGTAAATAGACATTAAAATATGAAGAATTTTGTCAGAATGTATGCATTGATATCAACAAGATTTAAATTACTACAAATTGTCTGCAAGTTGATAGTTAACATATTATTCTGTGTTGAAATTATTAAAAAATAGTGATGAAAAAACAGGGACTTTGTAGTACATCATTATGACTTTAAGGTCAAGTTAGCTTATAATGCTCAGCTTTTGACATCAAAAGTTCAAAACATGAAATTGGTAAAATTTTGAATTTAGAAACACATCCTATAAAAACTTCAGACTTTTGATTGGGAGAATAAATGGGGTAACCCTGTTGGGATGGAGATAGGGAAAAAAACAACAAAAATAACCCACCAAAAGTATGATGAATTATAGTCAGTGTAACAATCCATTGTGTGATTCATTGTTTTGTAAATTTTTGCACCTGTTCTAGATAATAACAGAAACAGATAATAATGTGAATGACATGCAACTTTTAGTAAATTAAATTGAATTCTTAAATCAGTTTTGAATTTGAAGCATAATAGTAGACAAGTAATAGACTATTTGGATACATTTAACATTGCATTATTTTAAAATACGCCTTTAGCATCCTGTCTTATACATTCTGCCAACAAAAGAAAACGATGAGTGTTTCTTGGAACTGATCTCTTTTTTTGTATTGAGTAAGTGATGAATATTTATGTAATAAACGAAAAAGAGCAGCGTCTGTATAAAACCGGATCTTATTTATTTACTTGAAATTGATTGGCTAATACTTTAATTAAGAAACAAATGATGTATTTATAAGTTAAAGAAATTTAAATAATAATTTCTTTTGTAAACAATAAGATTCTCTTAATAGTTTCCTAGCCTATCCTTGATGCAACATTCAAGAAAATGAAACAGCTGTTTTCTATTTGTTTACATGTATGTCTAGTCTTCCCATGTTTTTGATTTTATGTGATGTACATTTATGTATTTTTATAGTCCCCATTGGAAATCTATGGTAATTTCAGGTTTCCTCAGACTGTCAGATGTTACCACTGGACCATCTGTACACCCTAACTTTATATTTTGATGCACTGTTTTTATCATGTTATTACAAATGTACATTTGATATCAAAGGGCAGCAACTCTGAATAAATTTAACATAAGATAGCATCGTTAGAAATGAAATTATTCTGTATTTTCAGATCCAAACAGCTTATTAAGGATGCAATTTTAGACAATGATTTCTTGAAGAAGTTAGATTCTACGCAAATACGGGAGGTGGTAGAGTGCATGTATGAAAAGCAGGTCAAACAGGGTCATTATATTATACGAGAAGGGGATGCAGGTCAACATCTATATGTGGCAGCAGGTGAGAAAATGTCTAAAATAACTTTCCTAGACGGATAGTTTCATAACACTGCAATTCTCACAAAGTGTTATTACTTAAACAAAAAGAATGATGATTATTCTTCAGTGTTCAGAGTCAGTTACTTCAAATTGTTTATATAATTCTATTATTGATAGAGTCTGTTGCTCACCAAATGACAGACATAAAGAAACTGAGTTTTATAAATCTTTGAATACATCTCAAATTTTAGGCAATAACTGCTTGCCTTAGTAAAACATGCTAGGCCAGCATGCTGTCAATAATATGCAGTGTGGTAACTGCAGACCCCTATTCTATTGATATTATAATAAGTCATTTAAAATTCCTTGAAGTTACAATGGACGGTTCCGGTTAAACTCAAAAAGGGGCAGGTCCAATTTACGAAGTACTTAGAGCAGGCAGGGGAGATAAATGCATGCAGTTCTATATAATTCATTGTTGATTAAATTCTTTTGCAATGTCCTGAGAAAATGCCTCTTGCAAATAAAAGCAGTCTGATGTAAGTTTTCATTTGAGCAAATTTATTTTTAAACTTGGTGTATGGCTTGCGTTTTATTATATATCAAAAATGATTTTTTTTAATATAAATTTATTCATTTAACCCTTTTAAGATAAGGATTTTAAGATAATGAATCGCATTTTTGTAAAGGTATACATTTTGTTGAAAATCTCTTAATCAATTGATAGGTAGGTAAGTCATTAATTATCACGATAACTGACAGTTTGTCAATATACGTAGTCAAATCAATGATGATTTATCAACACCCGATGTCAACATAATGTTAACAGGATACACTTTCATGACAGATGATAAGGAGTTGTAAACAATATGTAACAGTAACATCTGTGATATACAGTAAAACCTTTGAATAATATACAGTATCACCTGTGAATGTGATATATACAGTAAACTTATGGTGATGACTTAGATTTTTTTTGTATCTATTATATACAGTCATGCAGAATTGACTGTAAAGTAATCTGTAATTGCTAACTTTGAAATTTATCAAAATGTCTTGTATTAATTTGATAATAATAAAAAATAATAGCATTTCCAAAAATACAAGGAAATCTGCTTATTCAGATATTTTTTCTTGAAATGATTTCCCTTCTCAATTCTATATATAGGTAACCTGACAAAAAATATTGCGAATGACATGACCTGTAGGTGTCCCTTTTGAGCTTTTTATAGTCCATTTTGTTTAATATCATATGGTAATGAATTCTTCACGGGCAGGCAATTCATTGGTATAAATGGTCAAATCTTGTAAATTGTATATGTTGATAGCCATCCGGTTAGCTCAATAGGTAGAGCATTGGACTGTGAATTGGGTGTCCTTGGGTTGATTCCCACACAGCGCAGCTCACTTTCGTTGTGATTGATCATGAAATCCTTTCTACGGTCATTCGAACTGTACCTCTGCTCTGGCATGTACAGATTAGTTTCTGAGTGTCTTGCGAAAGTGAAGGCAACTAATACTGGTAAACTGCTTGACACAATGCAGTGGTTGAACTGTGCTTTGGTGAATTCAATGTGGGTTACTGTCGTGATCCGAGTGAAAACTACCAACACCACCACCATTGTATATGTTGCCATCCAGGAACAGCAGCCATAAGAGTTTTGACCTGATTTATTTAGAACACAATAAGCTGTAGGTTTAGTAGATTGGTGAATTTAGATTGCTGGCTGTAAACAATTTCTTCTTTTTCTTCTTAGATCTCTCACCAGACTATCATAGAGCTGTACTGGCATATATTGTTTGATAGGCAAAATTATAGTCATTTGATTTCTTTACATACATGTTATATATATATATAACAGAATACTCTACTGCAGCGTATATTATCAAGGTTTTGTAACTCGAGCATAATTGGTTTTATTACAATTTCCTCTGAGTCTTGTTAAAAAATTTTGCAAGTCATCAGAACTCTGATAGATATATTTGCAATCTGGCTATGTTAGAAAACTGTATGAAAATTGAAAAACTGTGTAATTTTACATGAATATCATAGATTAATATGGCCCGGTTTTCAAGTAATTAATTTCCACTGGGACCGGAATCTTTAAATAATCATAGAATGAGCTGAATATCAAGGTAAAAACCAGAATGAAAGGAAAAAGTTATTACAGTAAAGAGAACAGGGTGTGTGGAATTTTTTTAAAAGATGACTGATATAAGGAAACATTTTTTAGAACTTCCCTAATTATCACATTAGCTGTTAAAAGTATTTTCAGGGTCTGTTTGAATAATTTATATTTTATAAAAATTGATAAAACAACTCCCTGAACTTCCTGTGTTAAGTGTATCTAATGTTACCATGTGAGCACAAAGAATACCTGTTAAGCAGACTTATAGACTAATCATGCAGTTTCGAGTTCTTGTATAAATATCATGGTAATGTTATGATCATTATACATCATTGTCAATTAAAGGCAGACAGTGCTTCAATATACTGTTAATTCTATTGATTTTCAATTTCCCTGAGATATTAATTCTTTAAGGAAAGCACTTTGATGAATTTTGTAGATTATTTTTTTTTATCAAAGTGAATTTCATGGAAGTTTGGTATCAAACTAGTACTTCATCATGTTGAGATGATTATTAAACTTGGCGTCTGATACAGGCTGAGTGGTTCAGGTAGTTGACTAAATATTTGCCGCCCTTACTGTTTTGGTTTTAAATTATGCAAAGAACTTTAGAAACTTCATATGAGGAAGCTATCCTGGTGAGGTAGCTTACAAAAGGTTTATGGTTCTACTCAGGTGCCTCAGATTGTGCCTGAAATAATGCACGGAGGGCCACCTCTTAGGTCTAATCCTCCACCAGTAAAACTAGAAAGATGCCATATGACCTCTTCTTTGTTAGTGTAATGTAAAACCAAAGAAAAATAAAAAAATACTAATTAAATGTTGTTATAATTCAGTAGTTTCCTATATATCTTCAAAGGGAGGTAAATTTATGAAAGGACTGTCAGTGTTGCCCTTGTTTTCATTTAATGTTTTGAGTCTTGAATATTTAGATATTAAATCATATTGTTAACCCAAATATTGTTGTGCATTTTTGTTATGCATTTAATTTGCCTAGTTTAATTTTCAAAGTTTAAAGGGACTCCACTGAGGTTTTTTACATGACAGGACTTGAGATTTATGTTTGGTTTGATGCAGGCATAGCTTGTGTGCAAAATTTCACACCATTCACTCGCTCCGTTTTTCCAGAGTAATTTTTCTAACTGTGAAAAATGCCCAACATGGTTACTACTTTTTTGTTTGTTTATTAATTATATTTTGTGTAATGTACCGTTCAAACATTACTATAGGGACAATTGAAATATTGTTGTTCCAAATGGAAGTTCAAGTAAATTATATAAAGAAATATAAAATCTATAATGTTTTTAATCAATTTACCATGGTTTGAACTGTTATTACAATTATCTTTAGGCAGGAAGTACCAGACACATATAGTTTATATAATTCTCATCAACTTGTATAAAATAGCTACAAAAACTTGGCATGCATTTCTGACTGCAAACACCATGCATGTGCAACATGTATTACATTTTATCCAGTTAGATTGCTTTAGATTTGAAACTTAGCCATATATTATGTATATTATATAAGCCATATACCAGACTTAAATATTGATTAACAATGTGTATAACAACTTCCTTAGGTCATAAAACCATCCTGCTGAGACCAAACCCTAAATTCTGATAATTATTAATATTGGTGAGATACATTTTGCAAAATAATATTGGTGAGATACATTTTTCAAAATATGTTTTTGTATAAAGACTATCACTGTGAGTTTTTTAAGCTCAACTAGTCAAAGAACTATTCACAGAGCTATTGCACTCATCCAGGTGTCGGTGTCATTCTCATACTAAATTGGTTAAGTTTTTGTGTGCAAGTTGGTATCTCCAAAACTACTGAAGAGAAAGAATTGAAACTTAAGTTGAAACACACTTATCTGAGAGCATAATAGGGGATCACTATTTTGAAGGCCCATAACTCTTATCACAAATTTTAGCAGAATCATCATCATCAGGCCCTTTTTGAACCTAGAAAATCTACATTACCCGGGCTCTTGTCTTTGAGTATGAAGCATTGAGATAAGTTGAGCATAGTGTCCTACAGACAGCTCAGTCAATGTTAAAGTAGACACAAACATTTTGTACTATTAAAGAGATGGGTTAAACATAAATTTGAAATTAGTTAAGTCAACTGAGAACAAAATATCTTAGCGGCATTAGCTATTTAAATTCCCATTAGTAAAATGGAATTGCAAAAGTTTAAATATTTTATTAAATATTCAAATAAGCAATTATGTTTTTACATTTCAATGAATATATCGCATGTAATTGATTTTCTGACTTATAATTTCCTTGCTGGAATTAGATGATTGGGTTTAATGAAAAATAGATTTGTATTAATTTGTTTTATTGAATTTCAGAATCTGCTGTTATATAACCTGAGATATTTAGATGAAAATTTAAGTCAAATCAAAATACATTGAATTGTTTCGTGCCAAAAAGAATTATACAGCCCTCCATAATCAATAAGCAACCTATTGTTGTAACTTAAAAATATTAAAACACAATTACTTGTATTTATATGCCCATGAGAAATGATTTGCTAATATAAGTATAGATCTAATACTTTGATCAAGTGAAGGTAAAAATTTTCAAACTTATTAAATTCGCCCCTTATTGTAAATCTCAGTTATTAATATTCATCAATGGCAATCCTTTTTCCACTGTTCTTGTTTGATTAAGATGCCTTAAGTTTTCAACACCAAAGGTAAGCCAAAATCATCTTTCCTGTTTGAGTGCCAGTATTACCTAATCTGTGTTGGTGTGCCTAAAAATAAAAAAAATGAAGATGCCAAGATCTTTGAATTTTGATTGGTCCATTGCTAATTTCAAGTTTTTTTTTATCTGACCATCCAAGACTCTGGGCTGTGCCATTATGTTTAATCTGTCTGACCAAGCTGACCAACTGTATTGATGTGATAGTGGTTCACATGATATTGGCCTACTGCAGGTAATTTGAATATACCAAAAGACGTAATTCAGACAAATAAGTTTCAATGTTTTCTTTTTTACAGATGGTGAACTGGAAGTTCTTAAGGAGACGAATGTGCTTGGAAAGATGGCAGCAGGGAGAGCATTTGGTGAACTGGCTATATTATATAACTGTACAAGAACTGCTTCTGTCAGAGGTAAACAAATCTAATTAAATGTAACTCAGACATTTTTCCAGGTCTGTCATACACAAATTTTGATCAGTTAAGACATTTAAGATAACAAAAGGCTTTGTATAAGAAAACTGGTCTCTAAAAATATTTGAATATTTGCTTTTGCATTTGATGTAATAAGGCAGTATGCTAGCAGTTTTTTTTATAGAAATGTTACAGATAAGGTTTCTGTAGAAATACAAATAATCTTTCTGTGAAATCTTTGCATATCATGGCAGGATTATGACATTTGTAGTGTAAAATTAGTAACAAGTCAATGAACCTTTTCAATACATGGTGGGGGTGATTTTAATGTCAGTTTGACATTTCCCTAATTTGTATTTAAGAAGATTTTCAGTATAATTATTGAGTGAGAATTTTTCAATGAACATCAAATTAATTAGATCAAGCAGTTTCAGTATAATGTGTCAAAGCTTATAATTTTAGTTTTCTTTTCCACTGCTACTACTGATAATATCATTGGAATTCCAACAGCATTGAAACCAACATTCCACTGGTATGATCCAAAGTTTACTTTCTATTTCCACTGGAATACAGTGGTATTCCGCAAGTATGCATATGTTTCATATTGCTACTGAAATGCAGTGGTATCACACTTTGTTAGTTTAACTGATTTCCACTGGAATCCACTAGTAGTCCGTGACCATGATTTTTTTGGTTTCCACTGGAATGCAATAATATTCATTTGCCATGGTTTTGCTGTTCCCACTGTGATATTCTAGAGCTATTGGTATTTTCCACTGGAATAGGGTGATATTCTACTGGTATTCCAATTACTTCAATATATTAGGATATGGCAGATTTATTCACTTTAGGTCTTAAGGAACTGAACTTATTATAATGATTTGTTTTCTTTCAATATAATTTACAAATTGCCCAGACTTCATATTATGAAAGTGTGATTTTTGAGAGCACTAGGATTATAGATAACACATATTCTCTGATTGCTTTTCACAATATGTGTTGTAGATGCAGTCACCATGTTACATTATACAAATGCATAACATTATTATTATTATAACAAAATCATCAGACTGGGAATGTACAAATGTCTGCATTTCTTAATCATAAAGGAACAACATAACTAATATAACTGAATGAACAACACAGTTTTCTGACTGCTGGTAATAATGAATAAAAAAAGAAGACCCTTCTAAATCAAAAGTAATTCAAATTTTGTACAGTTTTCTGTGTCCACAATAATGATTTCAAGTAGACAGTGTGACATTTTCTTATTAATATCCAAGGAAAACAATCGCTCAGAACAAAATAACTTTTCTTTTATGTCCTTTTATAATATCTATTAAGCTATCAAATTACTTAATAAACTGTGTCTGTTGCAAGATATCAGTTTCTTCTATAATTGCACAATAAAAGTGGGTGTATTATGATCTAATATACAATATATTGGAAGATGGATATCATATTAATGCCCTTAGTACAATATTTGAAATAGCTTCCTTGTATTCCATACACTATTTGAAATAGCTTCCTTGTATTCCATACAATATTTGAAATAGCTTCCTTGTATTCCATTTAACTGCATCAAAATGCTGAAATGAAACACGATATATTTCAAACAATAAAAGGTAAATTGAAATTATTGTGAATTAATTTCTATCTCATCGTACAGTTATAATTATTTCATCTTCTTGATTCTATTGAACACTGAATATTAGTATTTTCCTTTGGCAGATTTAAACACTTAAAATAAATCATGACCAAAGTAGGATTTGAAATTTGACCCACAAATTCTGATTTGAAAGGCAGACAACTTTAAAGCCACTTGGCATAACTGGTCCCTCAATTATTTATTTGACTGAAGTAAATTCTGAGACAATATTGTTGAAACAAGAATAAATAACTTGAGTAAACATTAAAGAATTTTGCATCCTGTGGACTGTACTTCTTCCCAATCAGCATAATGCTTTAACCCTTCCACTGCTGTGACCAAAGGGGATTTGCCTTTGCCACCATTATGGAGTCAGGCGAGGCTGCACAGAGAGTTTCCGTCTGACCTGTTAGGCTCCTAACTGTTAACGTACCAACCTCAAATTTTCATCTTATGTTATCCCCAAAAATGATAACAGATAGTTTCAAAAGGAAGCTGGATTCCATTAAAAATGTTCTTAAGGTTAAAGGTTAAGAAGAAGTATACCCTAGAGGGCCTTCAAAACTATTTCTAAACCAAGCACTGCATAGACTGAAACTGTAATTGAAGGCTGGCTTTCTTCCATTATGTTTGTATGCATTAATTTAGGTTCAGACTTGATGGAAGTCCAAATTATATTGACAGGCTGAGGGTACTCATAAATTTAAGTCTTGCGCAATCTTTAAATGGGATAATATACAGAATTAATTTGAATTCTTTTATTAAATACTAATATTGTATGATAGGACGGTCTCTATATGAAATCTGTTTATCTCATCATGAAAATCATATCAATACATTCAAATACAAAGGTAAAGAAAGGCACAAAGTTATTGGTGTAATTTTAATGTTTTATAATACAATGATAATGATATAATATTTATCTTCTTCTCGTAGCGGTCACTGATGTTAAAGTATGGGTGCTGGATCGGAGGATTTTCCAGGCCATCATGATGAAGACTGGTCTGCAAAGACAAGAAGAAAATGTCAACTTTCTCAAAAGGTATGCTTTATATGTGAAAAGAGAGATTCTTACTAATAAATTATTAATTTTTATTCATATAATTGATTCAAAATGGATTACAAATTACTTTAATGTTAATCATTTCCTATCCCTGTTTATAGACATTTTCTGTCATTTGTTAATTTTTAGCTCACCTGTCACAAAGTGACAGGGTGAGCTTTTGTGATCGCTTTTCGTCCGGCGTCCGTCCGTCGTCCGTCCGTCCGTCCGTCCGTAAACTTTTACTTTAAATGACATCTCCTCATAAACCACTAAGCCAATTTCATCCAAACTTCACAGGAATGTTCCTTTGGTAGTCACCTTTAAAAATTGTTCAAAGAATTTAATTCCATGCAGAACTCTGGTTGCCATGGCAACCGAAAGAAAAAACTTTAAATATCTTCTTTTAAAAAACCATAAGAGCTAGAGCTTAGATATTTGGCATGAAACATCATCTAGTGAGTGTCTACCAAGTTTGTTCAAATAAAAGCCCTGGGGTCAAAATTGGCCCTGCCCCGGGGGGTCATTGATTTTCCCTATATACATATAGTAAAAACTTAAAAAATCTTCTTTAAAAGAACCAAAAGAGCTACAGCTAAGATATTTAGCATGAAACATGTTCTAATGGGTGTCTACCAAGTTTGTTCAAATAAAAGCCCTGGGGTCAAAATTGGCCCCACCCCGGGGGGTCATTGATTTTCCCTATATGCATATAGTAAAAACTTAAAAAATCTTTATTTAAAGAACTCAAAGAGCTATGGCTAAGATATTTAGCATCAAACATGTTCTAATAGGTGTCTACCAAGTTTGTTCAAATAAAAGCCCTGGGGTCAAAATTGGCCCCGCCCCAGGGGGTCATTGATTTTCCCTATATGCATATAGTAAAAACTTAAAAAATCTTCTTTTAAAGAACCAAAAGAGTTAAAGCTAAGATATTTAGCATGAAACATGTTCTAATAAGTGTCTACCAAGTTTGTTCAAATAAAAGACCTGGGGTCAAAATTGGCCCCGCCCCGGGGGTCATTGATTTTCTTTATATGTGTATAGCAAAAACTTAAAAATCTTCTTTGAGAAAACCCAAATAGCTAGAGTTTAGATATTAAGCATGAAACATCTTCTAGTAAGTGTCTACAAAGTTTGTTCAAATAAAAGCCCTGGGGTCAAAACTGGCCCGGCCCCAGGGGTGTCATTGTTTTTAACTATATGTGTATAGTAAAAACTTAAAAAAAATCTTCTTTCAATAAAGCCCAATGAGCTAGAGCTTAGATGTTTAGCATGAAACATCTTCTTATGGGTGTCTACCGAGTTTGTGCAAATAAAAGCCCTTGGGTTAAATTGGCCCTGCAATGTTGGGGGGGGGGGGGGTTGGGGGGCCTATATACAGGTGAGCGACCTCAGGGCCATCATGGCCCTCTTGTTGTAAGTTGCTGAGAAAAATCTATTACCAATTGTTTATAAATTTGCTTGAATTTTTCATGTTGTCTAGGATACATACTCCATTTAAATTACTATTTTAAATTAGTTTTGTCTCTCTCAAACTGATTAAGAATAGGTTTTTAGCTCAACTGAGCATAAAATGCTCAAAGGTGACCTTTTGTGATGGCAGTTTGTCTGTTTGCCGCATTTGATCATTATCCACAATTTCTTCAAACAACATATTAAGAAAGTTTTAATGTTTTATGTAAAGGAGGGAAAATGTGTGATTATTTGAGCCGTGTCACGACAAAACCAACATAATGGGTTTGCGACCAGCATGAAGCCAGGTCAGCCTGAGCATCCGCGCAGTCTGATCAGGATCCATGCTGTTCGCTATCAGTTTCTCTACTTGTTATAGAGTTTGTAAGCGAACAGCATGGATACTGATCAGACTGCGCGGATGCGCAGGCTGGTCTTGATCCATGCTGGTCGCAAACGCATTATTTTGGTTTTGTCATGACGCGGCTCATTTGTCTTGAAACATCTGCAGACTCTCTAGGGCTGAGTTGGACACAATATCCTTTAAAATGAAGCAGACAGATGAAAATTGAAACATATTACCTCCATGTGTCTGCATGCCTGTTGATACTAAAAGCATGAAATAGATTTAACATGACATTGTGTTCCTTAAATTTTAAAACATCCTTAACTTATCTGAAAAAAAACAACAAAAAACAAACAAACAAATTTACATTTTAGGTCTAATTGTCAACCAAACTTAATCAGAGCTCTATGTAATTGTTACCTCAAACATAATTTCTGCTTCTTAATTGTTCTTCATCATCTTAAAAATTAAAATGGTTAGCTCCAGAACAAAAACCACTTAAAAGTTTTTGCAATAAAAAGTAAACCTGTTAATAAGATACAACCTTTCCTTAATAGTAAAATGATAGTTTACATGCATGTTAGCCATACACTGCTTTCTCTTACAACCAATGAAAACAAAGGCTTATTCTTGTAAAGTCCAAAAACAAAATGGATCAAAATTGCTGTTTTTTTATGTTGTCACATAAGAGCCAGTGTCGTAACATGATTATTCTCTCCTGTAAAGATTGTTGTCGGCATCAGCCCTAGAGTATTCACTTATCTTAATTACTTTTTCTTCCACAGTATTTATCTTCTGTAATTGAAATCTTCTGTATTGACATGTGTCACACAATCATTTGTGTTTTTTTTATTCTGATAGGGACTGATACAGAGAAATATTGTGTTTTTATAAAAATGTTAGAGCTTGTTACAGATATTTTTCAAAGTTTTACGAGTTACAAGTTTAACCCTTTCCCCCATGAGCATATCGTGAAAAATGGCCATTTTAACTGAAAAGCCTCCTCTTACAAGTTCAAACTGCTATGAAACTATGAAAAATGCTTCAATACTAATCAAACTTGGCACAAATGTTGACTGCACCATTGCCTTTGTAACGACATGCTCAGTCTTAAATTTCCTGTTACCATGGCAACGAGGGGACATCTCAAAATTGCCAAAAATCACTATTTTGCCTCGATTTTTTCCATCAAAATTTATTTCAAAGTGCTGCAACTTCTCAATGGATTGAGATAGAGTCAAAGGCTTTTCAGCGTTGGTTACACGTTACTTTATGATCAACCTGGGGTCATTTTAAGCCTCTCACAAGTCCAAAATTTTCTTGGCGATGAGGGGGACTCCGCCCCCCTTCAAACCCCCCAAACAGAAGGGGGCACATCCCCCTTCTGGCAACCCCCTGATGTATTATTTGGATGGGGGACAGCGCCGAAAAAATGGTCACTTTTTTTAACAACATTTCTCAAACGAAAAACAGTGTTTGGGGTCTAAATAGGACATTTTATCACTGTTTGAGGCCTCAAAAGGGGGGGGGGGCAAAAAGCCGACGAAACACGCTTCTATAAGGGAAAAGATTAAATAATATTATGATACGTTATACTATACATGAAGTCATAGAATTGGGATGAGGTGGCCTATTGGTTGAGGGTGTCTGTCTTCCAAACAGAAGATTGTTGGTTCTAGCTCTGTTTTTGCAAATTTAATTACACAAAACAAATCATGACAGATGTGACAAAACAGCATTTTTCAGTACAATATGATATTTCATTAAAGAATTTTCTACAAATTCAAAGTAAACATATTCCAAGAGAGAACAATCATGAAAGGTACTCAACTGTGATGTGGTGGGAGTCTGAAAATATTTTTGGTACATTTGATGCAATCAAGACCAGTAACTTGTGTACAAAATTTTAGATAATTCACTCAATTTGTTTTGATATAATAATCATTTCAGCTGTGGAAAATCGCCAAAGAGAAAGGAAAGCTTTTAAATGCTTTTAAACTCAAGGTGGGCTAGAAAGAGCACCAAAAAAAATAAATCAATTTTTCAATTCAATTTAGAGTATACTTCTTTATTTATTAATCCATCGCATATTTTACAGTTGTTCTATGAAATGATTTTAAATTCTGTCTTTTTAATTAGCTTTTGGACGTCAAGTGGAGTTCCTTTAATGGTACTAAATAATGATGTATTAGGTCTATAAGATAGAAAAAAAATTGCAAAACACAGCTATTGAATGTGTTTTGTGTATACAGTGAATATAAAATTTCAGGACAATGTTTCAATAGTTAAAAAAACACAATAATTATTTTAATAGTTGAAATACTTTACATATATTAAACAAGGAACAATTTCTGTTGCCATTTAAAATAGTTGCAGAATAAATTGTACCACTTGTATAAAAAATCGATGTTTAATTCAGTATTTTCCAGTTAATATAGAGTTTTCAATTACCTTATGTTCAAAAATTAAAAGCTGAAGGCAATTTAAAGTGTAGTGGTTTGATTGTTAAATCAAAGCTCAGCATTTTGTTAAATTTATAATATTCTTGGCATTTAAATAACAGTTTACCCTTTAGTCAAAAGAGAATTGTTTAAAGAATAATATCAAAATTGTAGAGCTCAAGGCAAACTTTGACATTTTATCACTTGAAGAAAGCTATTAGAAATGTCAAGTGCTTTGATAAACACTTCTAGAACGATTTGCATTAAGAAGAGTTTTTCTTTTCAAAGTATAAAGTGATAATCGTTTTCATTTCCAATCTTTTCAAAATGTTTCCGAAGAAATGTCACAGCATTTTTGCAAATAAAGGCGACTGAAAATAAAAAGGAAGCAAAATAAATTGAACATGTAAATTGAAGAAAAATATAATTTTCATGTTGACAATTGCTGGTCCTTTAATATGTAATTGGCGTAAATATCTGCAGTGCAATTTGACCCAGTAATCAATCATTAATTGACATTTTCAAGAGATTTGGATGAAAAAGCAATAAATGCTCTCAAATACCAACAAAAAATAAAAATATTCAAGAGAAATTTTGCACCAAATTGAAGATATTAGGATGATTCAATAATGTTCATTTTTTTTTTGTCTTGAAATATGTGACAGGAACATTGTTGCATTGGAATGATAAAGGATCAATAAATTCAAATTGAAATTTCTAAAAATGACATTCCTGCTGAATTTTCAACAAGAAGATAATGGAAACTATGGCACTTTTATTTTCTCCTATAAAATTGGAATTAATTTTGTTCAATGGAATAGGACTTGACTGCATAATCATGACTCTTGAATAAAGATACTGTCAAACACATTAAATGCAATGTTGATTGAGCTGCTTTAAGAATAGGATAATGGCACTATAATAGTTTCTATAGT
This sequence comes from Ruditapes philippinarum, assembly GCF_026571515.1. Lineage (NCBI taxonomy): Eukaryota > Metazoa > Mollusca > Bivalvia > Venerida > Veneridae > Ruditapes > Ruditapes philippinarum. The sequence goes on along the minus strand of NW_026862034.1, from coordinate 66,365 downwards.
TGTATAATTTAGGAAAAGTACATTATTGGTACAAAAAGGACAACTTCTGATTGTGATCATTGAACTAATCAATGAGTGACTAATGATGAATTTAATAATTATAACATTTAATTAAAAATTGTAAAATTCTTTTTTTCTCTTTTTTAAATTACCAGTCATATTAAAAAAAGTTTAAAATTTAGAATAATTTAAGGCCTTTGGTATCAAAATTCGATATTCATTTTTCTCAGTAATCTTCAAATTTATTTTTTTAAGGATATTTCTATAGCATAATCATACTCTTATACATAGTTTAAAATGACACTGTATCATTTGATTAATTTAAAATTCTTGTCAAGGATAGATATGATCTTACATGAGTTGCCATATAAAATATAATATAAATATTTTATTATGTTAATGAGTAATTGAGATCTTTTTATAACATGACTAAATAAAATAAATGAAAAACTTGTTTTGTCAATTTACGCTTGTTTTTTTAATGTCATTTTTCTGCAAAATGTAGAGTCAAAAAAAATTAATGTCTTTGCAATGTTATATTACTCATGCATGTATAATGTAAAAAAAAAATTGCGTAATTATGGTTATAATTTACATGGAATACATTAGCAATATTATTATGTGATAAAATGCTATTATGTGTTTACAAGCTTTGTATATATAAAATTATGATGTTTATGCTTTGAATTTTTTCTCATGAGGTTAAAGTTGCTGATATATCATCTTACTTAGCTAGATATTAATGTAAGTAAAATTTTTATGATAGAAAATTGAGAGGTGTAATATTAGTATTTTAACATCATTAAGAACTTTCCTGAAGTCACAAAAATATAATACACATCAACTTTATTAATAAGGATTCATTGCAACAGGGTAGAAAAATGGAAATAAAAGTCACCATTAGCTGTGTCCTTTAATTTGACCTGGCATGTCCTTATTAAGTACTCTTACGCTGGCAATGAAGCCACCAATCCAAGGAGCCCCAACAATGTCCAGAACAACCTGTCAGTCTAAGCACAGTCTAAGTTCATGTATAATATAATGCTGGGGGCTTTTTATTATTAGTACATTGCATCGATTTTGATAATGCACTTTCTTGAACTTATACAAGACAGAGCAAAGTCATTTTGTAAGTTTAAAGGGTCAGCGATAAAACAATATAGCTAAAGCTTGTAATGGTGTACCAGATTTAGCTAATCGATCTATTTGATTGACAGTTTACTTAGATAGATAATTGCTTAAATTACAGCTGTGAAATAAGCCTATATCTGAATATAGCCAACAATTTATATATGAGCCGTGTCACGACAAAACCAACATAATAGGTTTGCGACCAGCTTACAAACCCTATAACAAGTAGAGAAACTGATAGCGAACAGCATGGATCCTGATCAGACTGCGTGGATGCGCAGGCTGGTCTGGATCCATGCTGGTCGCAAACCCATTATGTTGGTTTTGTCGTGACACGGCTCATATGTTATCTCAGAGTTTCTGGAGGCATCTAGTGATGAATGGACCTGTCATATTTTCTTTTACTATTAAGTATTGATTCCTATGTTAATACTTCCATTACCGATAGCGGATGTGACACAGTTAGAGTAGAGCTGAGAAAATATCATCTCTTAAATACCTTTACTTAAGCCTTATACAAGTAACATATGACTTGCTAAGATATCTAGAAACATTTTAAAACTCGCTTCCTGTGCTGGCCAAATTGAATTTAACTAATCAGTCTTACCCATGTGACTTTAAATCTAGGACCCATATAATTATGAGTGTTTAAATACTTGACATGTTAAAGAACCAGGAGAAGCTTCTGGAATTGGGGCATATTTCTGTATCTGTATCTTGCACTATCCTCCAAAAATCTAAAATGTTTAACACTCTTTTAGAGAACTGGCCCATATAAGGCAACCTGTGGCAAGTATAATTAAATACACACACACTTAAGTACTCAGAAAATCAACAATCTCTCTGTTGAAACCTTATTTGTTTTCTTCTTAAAATATGAGCAACTTTATGATTATCACAGTAGTACCATTATTCTCTTGAGATAGAATCAAGTGAGCAACAGAAAATATTGTAGAAATTTGATATTGAGCGAGAGAAAAAAAAAACTGTAAGAAATGTAATTTTCTGGGTTTAAGGAATTACTCTTTATGGTGACAGCTAGGCATGCATTATTTAACAGGCAATCGGAGCATACTGTCTTAAGTGAAAATAACTAACTCTGGCATTTAACAGTTTCAAATCCCTACTCTCTCAGACATTGATTTCACATTTTATTTCCTTGGGTTATATCATAGTAAGCTCTGTTACAGGCACTATATATAGGCACTATATAATTATGTAATAGTAAGAGCATTGGAACGTAAGGCTGATTTGTATGAGGGGGCATATGCTTGCCAGTGTTCTCCCTCCTGAAGAGTATGTACCCAAAATTGTCCATACAATACTATATAAATGCCTGAGTTACTATCAACTTCAACATAACTTAGTCATGGTTCATTTTGTAACTTTGAAATGTCACTGTTGCAATCTGAAGTGCATATGCATAGATACTATGCATATTTTAGTACTATGCATATTTTAGTATCTGATAATATTATTGACATAGTTTGAATAACCAGGGCGTATTTATTGCATAAGATAAATAGATGCAAAGTTTTTTGAAATATTAACAAAGTAAAGATGTTAAACACTTGTATTGTTACAATAGTACAATAATGAAAATTGCAAGAGTCAATGACAAAACCCAATTTGTGACACAAATTATCTTCCCTAAATATAACAATTACTATCATCTCGAATATTAAATTTCAGAATCAATATTGTATTTATATAGCTTTTTGAGATTTTAATCTTTAAATTGTAGGTGAACCTTAGTTCCTATAATACCGTAGTTAATGTATTTCAATTGAACTTGCTAATATATTAAACCTACCAATAATTAAGGTATCATAATTGAACCTGCCTATAATTAACGAATCATAATTTAACTTATCTTGCTTCGTAATTGTTATCATTTTTCTTTTGATTATGTTTTGGTTTTAAAGAACACTTTTTATAACAGTAAACATGGCCAGACGTTCTCAGAATAGATTACATTGTTTGCATTATCTGAGCCTTTGATTTTATATTGATACTTCTTTACTTCAAATTAATGAATAAAGCAACAACGTTTGACACTATGTAAGATCTATAATTATGTGGAAAAAAAGAGTCATCATCATCATAATAATTAGATATAGTCACAAGTTAATTAAGCTCATGAAAGTTATAGGTTGTTGACGTTGAAGCTTAAATTACTGACTTTCCTGTTAATGAAAGGTATTACTGAACTTTGGCTCACTGCAGAAGATATAAGGTTTCTAGCTCACCTGAGCTAGCTCAGAACTATTTAGATGCTTTCTAGCTGAAGTTGGAATATGGTCATCTGGGGTCCAAAACTAGGTCACGCAGCCCACTTATGAAAAAATTTAACCTTGTTTACATTCAAGATGTAATATTTTGAGCCGAAATATTCTGAATATTAAAATTTTGTCAGAAAGGTTGTTTTGATGATTTCTTGTGGGTCGTCTGGGGTCCAAAACTAGGTGACAGCATATCAAAAGGCATATATGTGAAAACCTTACTTACATTTGCACTATTTCAGGTGCAGATATAAATGTTATGATATCAGTTTAAGTTTATGACATATATCTGCTTTTCATTCATTGCTAAAAATATTAATTCAGAGCATTTAGATAATTAGGTGAGCGATATAAGGGCCATCAAGGCCCTCTTGTTTTATGTATCAAGATACTATCATGACATGGTATTTAGTAACATTTTTTTTATCTTAACCAAGCCTCAGTGCACTTGAACATGAACTTTTCATGAATTTAATCAAGGAATTTGTACAGTTTCGCTTATGGTCTAGCTAATGGTTGTAACTAAGGAATTCATTGCTTGGTTTTCAGATTGAAAATAACTCTTAGAAATGCATTGTAAACCAAAACCGAATAATATTCATCCTTGTTTTATATTATGATAATTATGTAGACATGCAACTTTCATGTTTGTAATGATGTAGAGTCCAAGAGACCTTGTAAAATGCTTTTGTCACTTGTTCCTGTAAAATTATTATAAAGAGTAGTAAAATTATTCAATAGAAATATGTTGAATAATCTAACAAAATAGCATTAATGATAATCAGATTATTAGAACCCCTAAAAAAGAAATCAATCCAAGAATTTTGTGGCATGATATTTTTGTGACAATTCAGAATTTTGAAGATGAAAGTGAAGTACCTTTATGCCACTTCCTGATAAATGTTTATATTATTTTAGAAGCCAAAATGCTTATGATTTGAAACAGGTGCATAATGGAATTTCAAAGTAAAAGCTTCTATTTGGCTTCAAGTCTTTTAAACCATTCATGTAATTCACACTCTGGAGAATAAATTCACTTAGGCCTTAGATAAGTGTTGGAGTATATTCCATTTTAACTCAACGGCATAAAGAAACATGTCACAGACCCATTTTGTAATGGCCATTCAATACAAGTACACATTTACATGTATTTGTTTTATATTAATATAAGATCGAATTATGAAACAGATTTAAAGTTTATCAGGTGATAATTTTTTGTAATTTTGTTACACTGTTGTTGTTTTCAGTGTGCCTTTACTGCGAAGTTTACCAGCAGAGAAATTATCCAAGCTGGCTGATGTTCTTGAAGTGGTGAGTAATTATAAATAGATATTGGATCTGTAAATGACAGGTTTCCTTTATAGTCTTAGGCAATTTCTTTTTGGTAACAAGTAAATGAAGTTCTTATTTAAGAATAATGTGAAAAACTAGGATATTTAACAAGTAAATAGAGGATATTGAATGAGTGTAGGCTTAATACTGATTTAATGTCAGTGTAGGCTTAATATTGAATTTATTGAAGAAGTTGAATAAAAATATATTATGCAAGCCTCTAGTGAGTAAAAAAAAAATAATTTAAGCGAGTAAAGTATTATTTTATTCAACAAATTCAGTAATGAACCTTAGTAACATAAGTATAATATTCTATTTATCACATGCCCAAAATAAAGACTGTTTAAAGTGCAAAAGAATCATTTTTTATTGACATGCCTCTAGTGTAATGATAACATTTAAGCACATCTTTACACTTTGTTTGTATAACACAAAATATAAATTATGCATTTATTCGCAACCGATTCTACCAGAATACAGCCATTGGAGACCAAGATTGGCTGGCACATCTATGCCATCTGATCAATCAATCCGTGCTGTTTGCTCTCCATCCAGTACATATTTTGAAATTTTCCCTAAAAATGATGAATGTTTTAGTCCAGAGTGACTGGAGATAATGACAAGTCTATTAAGATATTAAGCATGGCAAGGGGAAGATACACCATTTATTTGAGTTCAGATTTACTAGGTTACTTTCCACAGGTCCCAAAATCAATAATTTCATTATTTTTCCAGATCAACTGCTGAAGCTTATAAATGCGAAACATGTTTTGATAAACGAGCCGCGTCACGACAAAACCAACATAGTGCGTTTGCGACCAGCATGGATCCAAACCAGCCTGCGCATCCATGCAGTCTGATCAGGATCCATGTTGTTCGCTTACAAAAACTATAACAAGTAGAAAAACTGATAGCGAATAGCATGGATCCTGATCAGACTGTGCGGATGCGCAGGCTGGTCTGGATCCATGCTGGTCGCAAACCCATTATGTTGGTTTTGTCGTGACACGGCTCAAATTGTGTTGGTCTTGATTTATTTATCCTATTATTTTTCCAGAGAAAATTCAACACATTTGTGTTTCTTATAATCACTTTATAATTTATCATATTTGAATTTAGATAGCTTTTAAAATTTACCCCATGGGATAAGCTTTTACAATTCACTCCATGGGAATAGGTTTAGTATGAGTAAGATTGATTGAGGAATTATTCTTCTACAATATTGATGAGATGGGAAATATATGTTGTTATTATAAAAAAGCTTGTTAAAATTTATCAAAAGCCATTTGTTGAAACCTTGAACAGCAGCCAGATATTGCAGTCAAGATTTTAATAAGCAAATGACATACAAATGTATCTGGGGTATAAAATTTTGGTATATCATTAGGACAAAATTACCTTTTTCTAGTCAACCAAATGTTTATTTATCGAAATGTGACAGAGATATATATTTGAGTGATTGTAATGTGTGTATTGTTTCAGTTAATTATTTTTTGAATAAATGGGAAACTTTTTTAAAGAACAGCAAAGAAACCATGATGCTCTATTGGTTTTAAATGTCACTCAAAAAGATGCCCTGTTTGTGATCTTTTTTGACAATTTTAATGAAAAATTTAGTAATTATTTTAAGTAAATGTAATAGTTGAGAGTCACTGGTATGGGTCTTAGTTCATAGCCTATCTAAGGTTGATTGCAACCATTTTTGAGGGGTGGGGATAGGGGGCAAAAATACTGATATCTAAATAATAGTGTACTGAGTAAGAAATGCAGCATAATTATTATTGGTCTTCATCTGTTAATTAAAGACTATGATACATAAATATTACTTTAAAATAGCTCTATAAATATAAAATTTATGTTATTTGTAATCAGTCTTTTATCATACATTTAGCACATTACAAAAAACACTGTAGAAAACAAAACAAAATCCTTTGTCAAGAATTATAATTGATTTTCACTCCATAGAGACAAATTTTAAGGGAAACATTATAAATTTGGATGAAGTGAAATCAATAGAACTTAATAAAAAGAAAACATGAAAAACATGATTCACCCTTCAACAAATTAAAAAAAATATGCATTAAGTTTTAACTACCAATTTAAACAACCCAAGAGATATTTAGCATTGCCTTTTGAGCATTTTTTTCTAAAACGATAATCAAATAATCCATTACCGGTAGCTCGCTTCCTCTCTTATTTCTGTCAGAGCAGTACAAGAAAATGTTCCTTTATTCAATTACAGGGCATTGTTGTGTTGTTAGTGTCCACAAAGACAGTCATAAAATTGTCATTTTGTGTAGTTTCCGCAAAAATCTCTTTGGATAATTCTTCGGATAATTGAATAGCTCAGAGAAAATCATAGATTTGGGAACAAACAAAGGTTTAATACAATACATTATATTCCCTATTTTCACTCCTCAAAGAGAAATGCTGTGTTAATGTTAGCAAATCTGCAATAAGTTTATTGAATTTGCCCTATCCCTAATCATATAAGTCAAAACATGCATTAAGAAAATATGTATTTCTTTAGCAAAAACATGGACATTGATACCTTAATTCCCAATGTAATTTGCCTTTTTTGCTGCCAAGAAACACAAATGTGCAATTGAGCTATGTCTTTTTGGTTGTTTTTTTAATGTATAGTCGGAATACTTCTAGAATTACCAGCCAAATCCATGTTATTCCAATATGCATTAGTGCTATCTCAGAATGTTCTATACAATTTTATCTATTAGGCTTACTCTCACTCTATAAGGGCATGTAAAACATTAGAGATAAGTGTAAATGGCCCTCTGTCTGAGTGTAATATTTACATTGAGGCTGATGTCTACCAAGTGTCTTAGATTTCTTATTTTCTAAGAGAAAGATATCTCCCAGTAATTGTTTTGCATATATTTTCAGGACTTTTTCCACGAAGGAGAATATATCATTCGAGAAGGGGCTACAGGGGACACATTTTTTATTATCAACAAAGGAGAGGTAAGGACATGTTGCTAAACCAGGCTTTAGTGTAGAACACATTGGACAAAAATAAAGTATCTCCAGCGCTTCCTTCAATTGCCAGGATGAAAAATTATGCAACATCCTCAAATTTGTTCGAAATTATATTCTTCCAATTAAATGGAACAGACTTACGGCACCTTTTAAAGGAATATTCCAGACACCTTGTATAGTTGTCTGGCTTATTTACATATCTCTTAGTAAGCATTAAACTGCTTGTTAAGTGATGAATTAGTCTATTTTTCACTAGAAAATTTCCATTTTAATGGCCGCTTATTTGTCAAGAATGCTTGTTAAAATGACCTTGTCTGAAATTTGAATGACATTACTACTATTATTCTTGTAAATGATGCATACAGTTAAAATCGACTTTCATTATTTTTTTCCACCTGCTTCAGAAAGTTTCTGTGTACATTTAAGGCAAATCTGAGGGTCTGCCATTTAACTGTCTGTCTGACAAAAATATATGCAGGCTTCTTTTTGAATGAAATGATTAACATTGTGAGAGTGAGATAAAATAAGGATTGGAGCACCACACTAAATACCATATTCCGGTATATACTGGACAAGGTGCTTGAATGATAAAATGCGTAAATCTTGCCTTTTTACCCGCCAAAATGAACTTTTGGAGGTCTTATTCATCTTTTCACACCAATTTATGTATGATAATGATTGAAAAAAATATTAATTGGCAAAAAAAAACAATATTTGACTATTTTATGATCATGATTTCTGCAAGCGCCTAGAGGTACAGCTTCAGTCCTGTATTGAGTAATATATTAATCCAATTTTGTATGTCAATAGAAACTGTAACAGCATTTGATCCAGCAGGATGGAATTTAAAAAAGCTCATTTCCACTGATAATATTCCTTGCTCCATGGCTTGGATTGTTTTAATGATTTCACATAATTATACAGTTGCTAAATCTAATTGCTTTTGTTTAACTCATTTGAATCCTTTTAACTTCAGTTTTTAATAGTTTTACATTGTGAATATTGTCAAGGTTGTGTCATGGGTGATTTTCTTAATCTTACAGGTGAAGGTCACTCAAACGATAGCTGGTTTTGATGCTCCACAGGAAGTTAGAAAACTCAAAAGGGGAGACTACTTTGGAGAAAAATCATTGCTCAGGTTAGTCAAGAGTTACCTAACATAATGAATAAGTACAATGTGGATGCTCATTGTTGTGCATAGCAGTTTTTGCTCCTTTAGATTTGTCCTAAGATTTAACAATTTAGTTTGGGTTTATTCAAAGTTGAAATAGTTATTTCAGTTCCTATATGACTTATGATGTCTTTTCATTAAATTCAGATACTTAACAATTTTTTGTTACAATTTTATTTAAAGCAAGGAACATAGGAGGTAGTGTTGTAAAAAGGATGCTTTAAATTTTAGTCAATATACTATTTTCCTATATAAATCCCTATACTAAGTAAAATTGTAGATGTGTCAAGGAAGATATCTGTATGATTGAATCACAGACACTTGGGGTGTGGAGCTCAAAACGCCTTTAAAATCCAAATAAAATGCATATTTGTCAATCCCAGCACATGAACTGATCATATATACATGTATCAAAAAAACTTAATATAAGCCGTTTTGAAAAAATTTCATATTTCAACATCTATAATAATACACAAGATAAAAATGTTCGCTGGAGAAAATTTGTATGGAGGGCTTTCGTTGCCAAAATTCCAGACATGTAAAGTGTTCCTTTTGAAAACTACTTTTGAAAATGCAAACGTGCATGTCTAGCATTTTTTATTGTATTCGTGCACAGCAAATAATATGCCTCTTAATCCAATCTTTTAATTGAAGGCACCCGCTTTTAAATAACAAGTTAACATGTAGGTATTAACAACTGACTAAACATGAAAAACAGCAATAAATATACAAGTTCGTATCTTCCATTGCATATAATACATAAGCATATTAGCACACTTATCATGCTTACAGATATCCAACTGTATCTGAGATATATAAATGAAATGTAAAACTCGAATACAGAAAATAGAGTTTAAGAAAACGTGTTTCCAGTTGTAGAACTGCAACAGTACGTTTACACAGTAACATGTTTAAAATTTCAAAAGTAGATTTACAAACTTAAACGATTTTAAGTCATGCATGACGCTCAGCCCCTCTCTGAGTATTTACAAACTTCTATTGCGGACAGGTATAAAACGGCGTCTCTCCCCTATTTCTAAATAAAACTGAAGGAAAACATGCCGCATCAAGATTATCGCTGTTCTACTCCATTTACAAAATCTTTCGATATATTCAAACGTGGCCCCAGCTTTGCCGTGTGCAAATACGCATGTTGCATCTTCATTCTTTAAGCTTAAAAACAATTAGTTTACATGCAAAATACTCTGACCAGGATCTTTATTCTGACATATTTAATTATTTTTAGCTTTATCCCTAAATGACCTTGAGCTTAAAGGTATTTTTTTTGAAATTCGGGAAATTTCTCTGTAATTGTCAATATATTTTGAATAAGACATTTTGCCTATATTTTTAATGAATCTATTGATGTTGATATTCATATATTTATATATAAGTACTATTCACAAGATAAAATGCATTTTTTTATTGTTTGATGGTTAACCTTGAAAAATTTTGTTTTGCTAATGTTCATTTCTCTTAAAAAACTTTTTCTTCTTTCATTTTTTTTTTTTGGAAGGGGGAGGGGTCTTATGTGTAATCCGCTTACCATGTTTGATTTTTGCAAATCCGGATTAGAAAAGATATGATTTTTACAGTGGAGACAACTTCCATAAAAAACTTTAATCTGAAATCTTCAGGGAGTAATAAACTGTAGCAGGAAGGCATTTTGTAGAATCAGAAATATCTTAACATGTGAATAATTCACAAAAAGACGTTTTAACTTGACACTGTGTAATGTTTTTAGAGATTTATATAATGATGTGTTTCCTCAGGTGACTAATATTTCAAAAGGGATTTCTCAAGGTTATAATTATACGAAACAGCAGATTTTTTACGATAATTATGGTAGTAAATAATGGTTCAAAATATTTCACATTTTGCCAAGGATGCCAAACTATCAAGTTTGTCAGCTTTAAAAAGATAATTTGTATCAACCATTTCATTATAAAGAGTTGTAAGTAATAATTTCATAGATGATATTAATTTAGCTAAAATTGCAAAAAAATTTATTTATTTCATTTACCAATTTTCATCCCCTATTTAAAAGTGGTTTGTTGATCATGTAAAAAATGCGGAAAGCATCATAGTTTGAACTCCTTTATAACCAGAATTTTATTTTTTTATAAACATTTGCTTCTCTTTCATGTTATCTTTCTTTGCTTTTCTGTATTGCTATAAAATTTTCTTAGATAAAGATCAATGTGGTGTTTAAACAATAACTTGAGAAAATTTTCTTCAGCATTCACAGACCTGGATACAAGATTAGGTGCCTATCCATTTTAGAATAATTCCCCTTTGTAATTTTGCACTTTGAATGTGAACTTCATATGTTACACTTATATATACTGGCATACACAATCCCATGCACTCCTTTGTAACAATGATACGAGCTGCGTCACAACAAAACCAACATAATGCGTTTGCGACCAGCATGGATCCAGACCAGCCTGCGCATCCGCGCAGTCTGATCAGGATCCATGCTGTTCGCTTACCAACCCTTTTACAAGGTCTGAAACTGATAGCGAACAGCATGGATCCTAATCAGACTGTGCGGATGCGCCAGCTGGTCTGGATCTATGCTGGTCGCTTTAACGCACTATGTTGGTTTTGTCGTGACGCGGCTCATATTATATCAGCTATACAATAATTTAGACATAGAATAACAGATGTATATATAAATGTTTAGTAGCAGAATGTGGAAAATTGATAAATATATAATGATAATGATACAGAAATGAATGAACAAGAATCATAGTTAAGGAATATGTATTGTTATCCACACAAAGCAAGCATTCAAAAGGTTTCACAAAAAGGAAAGACAGTTATAGGCATAAGGTAAATAACAGTCATATAATTTTTGACATAGTAGTTCATAATAATAGGATATGATTTAACCCTTTCCTTCATGAGCATATTGTGAAAAATGGCCGTTTTCATTGAAAAGTCTCCTGTTGCAAGTTCAAACTGCTATGAAACTATGAAAAATGATTCAATACTGATGAAACTTGGCACAAATGCTGACTAGACCATAGTCTCTATAACAGCATGCTCAATCTTAAATTTCCTGTAACATTGGCAATGGGGGCACGTCTCAAAATTGCCAAAAATCATTATTTTGCATTGTTTTTTTTCCCCATCAAAACTGATTTCAAAGTGCTGCAACTTCACAATGGATTGAGATAGCCCAGCCACAAATGAAGCACATGCTTCAGGTAAGTCCCCCAGCTTTAAGTATACCTGAAATGTACTTCAGATATACTTACAGATAATAAGACCTGCTTCATCTGAAGTCCATTTACAGACTTCAATGATACACAACAACCATACTTCAAATGAAGCCCCTGGAACTTCAAGTATACTCTTCCTAACACATACCTGCTTCAGTAGAAGCCCAGGGAACTTCTGCTGGAAGTGCCAGGGACTTTGTTGATGCTTTGTAAACATTAATAAATAGATAAGAACAGTAATGGGGCTTCAATGATGCCTTAAACACTTATATGAAAATATAAAGCATATTTCTAGGGACTTCATATGTACTTTTGAGAATTGAGTAAAATTTAACTCACAAACACAAGTGATTGTAACATAATATAAACCATGTGTAATTGGTCAGTGAGGGGTCAAGAGTTTCTTCTTGCTGTTTTCATAATAACCTGTGTTAAACTCACCTATCTTATATAAAAGAAAGTGTTAGATAACTGGGGTTTACAACATGTAATCTAATATCCTGAACAAATCTGGCTCTCAGAAAATTCAAATATTACTGGGAAGTTTCTTTTACTCAGGAAGTTTCTTTGGACCTCAGTGCTTATACTTATTTATAAAGATGCTTAGGACTAAAGTTAAACATGTGCCTAAAGTGTCATTTAGATGAAACAACTTTATAATGTGAACTTTAATGAAATTATAATGGGACATTAAATGAGTTTTTCAATCAGATGGAAATGGAAATATACTATTGTTCAATGGAATAATGGTAAGCTATTTAGACTATTTTGTTACAACAGCCTTTTCAAATTTACCTTAAATTAACACTAAGTATAAGTTTAGTTTTTGTTTCTCTTCATAAATTTTACATATGTCCTAATTTAAATCTTTTTCACTGAGTGTTATTGAGGGGGAAATTTTAAATCTGCCCTTTTCTTTACATTATGAACCAGTAAATTACATGCCTGTGCAGGTCATGATTTTTCATAACATTTACATTTTGAGGGCAAGGGGACCCTTCTGTTATAGTAAATTATGGGTTATATTAACAGTACAATCAATCATATAAAAATGGAACCAATATTATTTTACCTTTGATAGAGTTTATCAAAATATTTCATAAGATATAGATTTATACCCTTTAACCATTTAAAACTTATATATATATAATTTATGATGCTTTAAATGTACTTCTTCAATGATGCTTTAAATGTACTTCTTCAATGATGCTTTAAATGAACTTCAACTTGATGCTTAAATTGTACTTCTTAAGATATATAGTGTTTGATGCTTTAAATATACTTCAATAAATGATCATGCTTTAAATGAACTTCTTTATGTTGTGCTTCAAATGTACTTCATTATTAATTTCAAGCTGATGTTTAAAAGGGCCCCAAGTGATGCTTCTATTGTACTTCTGGTAAAGCTTTAAAGGTACTTCCTAAATTGATACTTAAAATGTACTTCCCTGAGCCTACCATGCTGAGCTTGTAGGTACTACCTGACTGATGCTTTATATATGCTTTCTTAAAAGAAGTATCTTTGAAGCATAATTTAAATATTTTAGACGGAGCTTTAAGTGTACTTCCCCCTGTTCGAGTGAATGTTAAATTTTGCTCCATAAAATAAAGTACACTAGAAGCAGGTACTTAAGTGATACCATATTGATACTACATTGTGGGGCTTTATAGGTACTTCTATTGTACCTAAAACGTACTGTATTTGTGGCTGGGAGAGTAAAAGGCTTTTCAGCGTTGGTTACACATTACCGTACAATTGACCTGAGGCCATCTTAGCATGTCACATGCCCAAAATTTTATTGGCGTTGAGGGGGACTCCCACACCTTCACACCCCCAAAACAGAAGGGGGCACATCCCCCTTCTGGCAACCCCTTCATGTATCACCTTAATGAGGGGGCACCGAAAATGTGATCACTTTTTTTAACATGAAAAACTGGGTTTGGGGCCTAAATAGGGCATTTTTTCACTGTTTGAGGCCTAAAAAGGGGATGGGTTTGAAAAGGCGTTAAAACACTTCTATATGAGGTAAAGGGTTAAATGTTTGTATTTTTAAACCCTTCACCTACTGGCACCAAAATGATAAGACATTTCCACACAGATATACAAACTGACCAGGCTCTACCAACTTCATATTTTCATCTTAATATCCCCATCATTGATAATGGAAAGTTCCTTAACCTAGACAATTCTATAAAAAAAAATCAGCAAGTTAGATATAAGGATTGTCAGTAGGACAAGATATTGTTGATAAGTACTTCTTACATGCTTAAGTCTTACGAAAGGAGTGCATATGTCTTCATTTTGACAGAAGTTTTAGAATTTATTTCCAGGCAACAGATTTTAGAGTGACTGAAATATCTTAATTTCAAGATCTCACCACACTATCAAGCTCAAACAAATGTTTTTAAAAAGTGAATAATAATTTAGGTCAAGTCAACTATTATATTCAATCAGTTCTTTTGTATACAGAATGAAAAAGTAAATTTTGTTTGATAGAATCAAATTGATTTCCTGCAAAAATATCTGTTAATGTTTGTAAATTTTGTCCTCTTAGATGTTTTTCTGTCCTAACCATACTGTATAGACTAGACAGGGAGGAAATATAATACATCTCTGTTTTCCGTATAAATGTTAAAAGAGCTTTTGTCATTTGTGTAAAACATTTCCGTAGTATTATAAATTACTACTCCCTTGGGAACTAATTCATTATAACATTTTAGTTCATTTTATCCCTTTACCCTTTGCTAATCATATTTTAGATTAGTGCTATATGTTTAACAACACCATATTCTCTTACCCATGATTCATCCCTTCTTGTCAATAATTAAAGTTTAAGTTAAGCCTCTGTCACATCAGCTGCACAAAATTTGGTTTGTACGATTTGTTGAGAAATATGTGCCATAGAAACTTTGCAGGCAATTTCGCAGTTTATCTAGACAGATATATAGATCGTAAGGCAGATGTACGCTGTTCGTACGGCAGCCAAGTGGCTTGCACAATATTTAAGCTTAAAAGTAGGAAAAAAACCAACAACATTTTGTACGGTCGTCGCAAACTGACCGTGCAACAGACGTGCGATTGCTAAGACAGACGTAAGGCTATCGTACGAAATGGAAAAAAAAATCGCATGGGCACTGCATGCCAAACAAGAATTCGCAAGGCTGCCGCATGGTTGCCATACGATGTATGTACGTTTATCGTACAAATTCAAAAGTGAGGATTGAATGCAAAATCATCATTAGAGTGCCCCGTATTGTTTCAATCAAACCGGGATGGCAATTCAACCACATAGGTTGCATTTGAGTATTCTAAGATGGAGACTTTGTGAAGACTTTTGCCACGCAAAGTTCTGG
The DNA here is from genome assembly GCF_026571515.1 of Ruditapes philippinarum. Classification (NCBI taxonomy): domain Eukaryota; kingdom Metazoa; phylum Mollusca; class Bivalvia; order Venerida; family Veneridae; genus Ruditapes; species Ruditapes philippinarum. The sequence continues at coordinate 50,874 of NW_026862034.1, read as the reverse complement.
CCTTGCTTATCAGAGCGCAACAAGGGAGGAGAAGATCAGGATCAGGATCAAATGATCCTGATTTTATTTTCATTGTTTTATGAAACTTAAATTGATCATACTTTGCTATAATTAAATGGTTCATATTCAAAATGTAAACAATTGCTGATTTGCAAAGAAACAACCCAATCTTGGGATAAAATCAACAAATTACAAAACAAAGTTAGAAATAATCAGATCAATTTAAGGATCAGTTTTAGCATCAAGATCAATATCCGTATCAAGTGTAAAATGCCCATATCTTTCAAAAATAATAATAAATTTTATATTAAATTTTATATTAAAAATCTGTCAAAAATCGCAGAAATAATGTGCATGTTGAGAAAACAGTCTGCAATGTCGTGGCAACCTTGCGACAGTAAGAATTTGTACGACTGTCTTGCACCTGCCGCACGAAACACAGCGAATTTTGTCAAAATGCGTTCGTACGGCTGCCCTGAGGCTGATGTGATAGAGGCTTAAGATAACCTAATATTTTACCTATACACAGGGTCTTTCTATTTTACATAATAAAAACTTATTAAATTTAAGTTATAGCATTTTCAATAACCCATTCACTGAGCCTCTGATTTGCTAATGGGAAATTCAATCAATTAAAGTAATAATATTTTATTGATAGCAACTATTGCTGGCTTTTTAACTTACCTTTTGGTTATGTTATAATTTTTTCTTGGAAATGATATTTACAGAATATTTTCAATGCTCAAAATTTTTATATGTCTATGTTATGTTTGTATCTGGATTTGTAAGATGAAGAAATTATTAATTTATGTAGTAAAAATGTTGAAAAAGATCACTTATTCTTGACCAAATAGTCCTCTGAAAGTCCTTAAATTGCCCAGGAAAAAAAGTTATAAAATCAATTGCTATGTTAGTGACTTGTTTGATTAGAACATGTAGTTATTTTATGTTCACCCCATTAGTTGTGAATGTTTTACCATTGATTGCTTCAAGTCTCTGATAGCTCAATATTATTTTACAATTAGTGGAAACGTGTAACTGTTTATTTTATCAGCCATCATTTGATGAGCATTTTAAAGAACACTGAGGGAAAATTTACTTCAGCATAGCATTGATTTTAAATAACAGGATGTGAATTTGTCCACTTTGTCAAAATTATCAGAAGGGAATTGTCAAGGTAAAAAAAACAACAGGAAGGGAATTTGTCCACTTGTCAAAAATATGAGAGAGGGATTATGTCAGGATGAAAAAACAGCAGGAAGGAAATCTGTCCACTTTGTCAAAATTATCAGAGGGGTATTGTCAGGATGAAAAAACAACTGGAAGAGAGTTTGTCCACTTTGTCAAAATTATCAAAGGGGAATTGTTCGGGTGAAAAAACAACAGGAAGGGAATTTGTCCACTTTGTCAAAATTATGAGAGGGGTATTGTCAGGATGAAAAAACAACTGGAAGAGAGTTTGTCCACTTTGTCAAAATTATCAAAGGGGAATTGTTCGGGTGAAAAAACAACAGGAAGGGAATTTGTCCACTTTGTCAAAATTATCAGAGGGGTATTGTCAGGATGAAAAAACAACTGGAAGAGAGTTTGTCCACTTTGTCAAAATTATCAAAGGGGAATTGTTCGGGTGAAAAAACAACAGGAAGGGAATTTGTCCACTTTGTCAAAATTATCAGAGGGGTATTGTCAGGATGAAAAAACAACTGGAAGAGAGTTTGTCCACTTTGTCAAAATTATCAAAGGGGAATTGTTCGGGTGAAAAAACAACAGGAAGGGAATTTGTCCACTTTGTCAAAATTATGAGAGGGGAATTGTCAGGGTAAAAAAAACACAGGAAGGGAATTTGTCCACTTTGTCAAAATTATGAGAGGGGAATTGTCAGGGTAAAAAAAAACACAGGAAGGGAATTTGTCCACTTTGTCAAAATTATGAGAGGGGAATTGTCAGGGTAAAAAAAACAACAGGAAGGGAATTTGTCCACTTTGTCAAAATTATGAGAGGGGAATTGTCAGGGTAAAAAAAACGGAAGACTGACAAAACCCCACCAGTTAAAACCCCACCACTCAAAATTTTATAGAGTGGACAAAACCCCACCACTAAATTTTACAGAGTGGACAAAACCCCACCACTTGCCAATTATTGGGCAAGATTTGATGAATTAAAATATATATAATATACAGTACACATTTTCACATTTTATTTTTTAATTTCAATATAACATTTGTGTAATACTGGTATAAGAGATTATACAAATAATTTACAAAATGTTAAATCAACATCAAAGAGTAGTCATTTATTTGAGACTGTGCCACATTTATGACCTTGAATTATCCATTATTTTAAGTTTCTTCAAATTCATGTCTTCAATTTATTTATATAAAAAATAAACTACTTACTATTAATCAAGAATGTAGCACATTTTCATCAATTAATGATTAGAAAATAGCACATTTTTATAGCACATTTCTAATTTATTCAGTTCAGACAATTTTCCTTCATTGTACTTCATTGTACTTAGTTTAAGTGGATACTGTGGCTGATAGCCTGAAGAAACTCGGGTACAGTCTTCTCCTTATTGATGAGTTGTTCACACATTCTTTTGAGTTTCATCTGCTGCACAATTGTTTGTTTTTTAACATGTTTACAAGAAAGTTTTGTCCACTCTATAAAACTGAAGTGGTGGGGTTTTGTCCACTCTATAAAATTTAGTGGTGGGGTTTTGTCCACTCTATAAAATTTTGAGTGGTGGGGTTTTAACTGGTGGGGTTTTGTCCTACATTCAAAAAAAACATAGGAAGGGAATTTGTCCACTTTGTCAAAATTATGAGGTGAAAAAACCACAGGAAGGGAATTTGTCCACTTTTTAAAAATTATCAGAGGGGAATTGTCCAGGTGAAAAAACGACTTGAAGGGAATTCATCCGCTTTGTCAAAGTTTAATGAGAGGGGAATTGTCAGGGTGAAAAAACAACAGGAAAGGAATTTGTCCACTTTGTCAAAATTATGAGAGGGGAATTGTCCAGGTGAAAAAACAACAGGAAGAGAATTATTGATGGTTTGAATTGATCCATGAATGTAACTCATTTTTCTTGAATCAATGACTAAAATGTTAGCTAAATTCATGACCAGCAATTATCCAAAAATAATTTGCAACATGTAAATCTCATTTTCAGAATTGATTTATTTTTTCCTCATTAAGTTCTTGTCTTTTGGATTCAGAATATGAATGCATTAAATCTGTGGTATTAAATTAAATTTCCTTTTATTTCAGTGAAGACAGAAGAACTGCAAACGTACTTGCTCTGGCTCCTGGCGTAGAATGTTTAACAGTAGACAGAGAGTAAGTATATTTAATTCATTGGCATATAACTATCGAAATTCATTTTTGTCACATCAAGTGACATAAATACATTTTAAAGAAAAAACATATTGATAGTTTTTGGTGTGTTTTTTTTCTCGGCAAAATAATTATAAGAATTGTGTTTCGAAACTTTCAAAATTTTAAGATTTATTTGACATGTTTTATTAGTAATGGGAACAAAATGATTAAAACGGATTTCAGAAGTCAAACATCCACTGTGAAATTGGATTTAGACAGGAATTTTCTTTTTGAAATGCAAAAAAAATCTCCATTTCAGTCTTGGGCTTTTTTCTTTACTATACAGAAAAAAATGTGATAGAAAAAAAGTGTTATTCTATTCCTTTTGATAATGTATGCAAAATACAACACCCTCTTTTCAAGTTTTTCATAATTTTTTGCAAAAGTAAGTACAAAAACATTGCTTAAAATAAAAGTTAGACACAACACATTGGAAGCAATTTCCGCTATTACAAAATTGCACCCAACTGCTATAGTATTATATAATTATACACTGTATTCCAATTGAGGTGTTTATCAGTGAACCAATTGTTTTTAGAAAAGTGCACTGATAATTCTATTACAGGAAGTTTATCTCCCACTTGAGAGCATTGAGTATGCTTTTATCATCAAGTTACAGTTTCCTCTCCTCACATTGTGTGGAACATTTATCAGTCTCTATTGCGTTGACATTTCAACAAACTCCAAATAAATGACACATATACAGGAACTTAAATTATGGCTTTATTTTAAAGTTTTATTTTGTTTACCACTAGTTTTCTTATTTTTTTTGCTCTATTTCTTTTTAGAAAAAAAAAATCTTATTGGCAGTTGCTGATTATTATAGAATATAGCCTTTGCTTCTGTCAATTATAACAAGCACAGAATAAAATTAAGAAATTACTTAGAATAGATGCTCCTCCCCTTTCCTTTGTCATTCTAAGTCCCGGACAGACCAGGAATTGTGTTCTGGGTCACCTACAGAAATTTTAATATGTTGTCTTGTGTGCACAGTTAAAATAATTAAAATTCATTATGTTTTACTTTAATTTCAGATCATTTAACCAACTGATTGGTACTCTAAGTGAATTGAGGGAGAAAGACTATGGTGATGAAGCAAGGGGAGTACAAAAGTAAGTATTAGCAACAATAGTATGGTTATGTTTTATAATAATTTCTACTTTATGACAAAAGCCCAAATCCTGTATTAGTCATTATTTATGATTTAGTTTGATGGGTAATTGTGCACTGATAAAATCCTGTTTTTTTGTATTTTTGTATAAACATTGAGATCATTAAAGGCCCATTAAGTCCAAAAATACCAGATAAATTACATGTACATTTTAATACTTGAGCAAGAAATACATTGTAGCTTCACAATGGCATGGTACTTAGATTTCTTCAGATAATAAGCATCCAACTTCATTATGAAAACAGTATAAAAGTACATGATTGATTTTTCTAAAAAGGAAAAAATAAATTCATTTCTGACACTTAATGTGCCTTTTAAGTGTTTAAATGATCAAAATGTTAGTTTTGGCTCTGAATTGATAAATTGTGATAAGTTATGAAAAAGAATATAATACATGTATATTCTATGCCTATTTTCCATTTTGTCTGACAAACAATTGCCATTTATTGTTTGTGTAACATTATAATGGGGAGGTTTACATAAGATATTTTTCACACTTTCATCAAAAGACTGTTACATAACATCACACCTAATTCATGCAATCTTTTTATCTTACCAACACCCTATAGAAATAGGTATGACAAACTGCTTAATTGATATTTCCCTAATTGGTTAATGATAGTTAATTGAACTACCAGGGTATTACGAGATATATCTACTCTGTATTTGATACAACAATCAAGAAACATATTCTCACAATTAAGTTCTCATACCTTCTGTTTGCTTAACAATACAAGTTTTTTTTTCACAAGTCAAGTTTCAAAGACAAGAACATATAAGGATATGTCCGCCTTTTTTATCAAATAACATCATTAATCAATGAAAGTTTTATTGAAAGTGTACAGAAATACGTTAATGGATATTGAATTGAGTGATAGAATATATATATATAAGATAGAATTTATTAATATACTTATATATTTTGTTCTGCTTTTGTTCTTTTTTCGTAAACTTTGAGTATAAACGATGGTACAGTGCTTAATTGCTCTCATTTTAAGACTGTTTGTAGACCATGTAACCGGTTTGAAAAAGTTGTAAGTACAACAATCTACAATGTGCTTTAGGCATTTTGTTTATTTTTAATTTGTATTTTATGACTTTAGTTTCGATTTCCATGCTAACTCCCTTTGCCATATTAAAGTTGCCTGTGGTGTATTTATTATATGCAAAAATTTGTTCTTTATATGTCTAACCATAACAAGCATTTAGTTTCAAATGCTTCTTATTTGATTTATTTCTTGTAAAGGTTATGGTATGTTTGTTTGTTAAATTTGTTAACCTACCAGAATAAGTTCTAGAGGTTTTGCATGTGGCAATTTCATTTTTTTAAGAATAATCATATTATTATATTTTGATTTATCATTTATATAATATTATGGAATAAGCAAATATGGTATATATTGTTCATACATAACATATATTCCACAGCTTGCACTCTTTTGAAGCACATCTTTAGTTTTGATATAAAGTTGTATCTTCTATACAATTTGATATATTTATATTGTTTCAATTTACTGGAATATGACAAAATTCAAATTTTAGAGAAATATTTCAATTAAACTTTGGCCTTTTAATGTTTGTTTTTTTAAACATAAACTGATTGTGGGCAAACTGAGCGGTCCTAATTCTACATGTTTTCAACACACTCATATCAATGCAAAAAATTAATCTATTTCTTACTTACTACTTTGGTGTGAATATAATATTATAGTAACATATAATTTTTTAAGTGAAAATAAGGTACCTGTAAGTCATGATATGTTATCTGGACATTGTTCTTTAATTATTGGTGAATCTTATTTACATTTATTATGCTAATTTTAACAGTTTCATTTGTGTTTTAATATCATGCAGACCATTGTCTTAGCTAGGATATATTAGCAAACTTAATGTGTCATGGTGGCGTTGCCGAGTGGTTGACACATGAGACTAGAAATCTAATGATTGCTGGCCATGTGGGTTCAAATACTGTCAGTAGCAAGCAGAAACTTAATACTCTTTGCTTTGTACTGGTTGGTTCCAGGAACGGATTTGACTGTGTTTCAACAAGCTTCCAACATAATGGAACTTAAAGACTTATGCTAAAATCTAAACTGTATCTGTGACAGGCATCAATACTTAAACCAAGCTAAAAAATGATCTGCAAATGTTACAACACAGATCTTCAAAATTGAATTTATCTCTGCTGAAATGTGATTAGGGCTTGTAGGTAAAAAACATTGTAAAGTGCATAGACATAAGGCTTTTATGACAATATCATCTTTTAAGATTATACGCTTTATGCTTTAGTCATAATGCATCAACGTCAACATATATTAAGAAGAGAGCTGTTAGATGCCATGTTAACAAAAGGTTTCAGTAATGTGATATTACTGAAATAGTGAATTATTACTGACAGATCAAGTCTGTACATTATTTTATATGTTGAAAATTCACAGATTTTATTCAGGGAGAGACCTTTTGTACAGTTCTTTGCTGAATGAATTATGCCTCCTCCATTGCTATATTTTGCTTCTTTGTATATAATGCAATTTTGATTTTGATATTTTTTGTGAAAAGCTGGATCATTTGATATTGTTTTGAGATAAGGTTACCGTATAGACTTGAAAAAGTCAAACCCATTGACATGTATATAATCTAGCTTAAACTTAACTCAATAGATTGTTTAAATCTGAAGTTTATGATTGGATGTTATTTAAATTGACCAAGATAATGAATTTATTACTGCAAAGCCTATATTTTAAGTTATTCATCTTAAGGAAGTATAAGCAATATTGTTTTCAATATCAAACATAGTATTTTATTATTGAAAAAAAGAAGAGAAAATAAAAGTGAATATGAATTTTTTCCGTACATTTCAGAACAAGTGTAGGTGCAGGATCTGATGGAGTCGTGTCACCAACTGTTGACCGGATTGATCCGGAATATCAGTTTATACGTCTTGAAGATATGGAGATAGTAGCTACACTTGGGATGGGTGGTTTTGGTCGTGTGGAACTGGTATGCTACTTATTTTGTGATTTTTATTCTGCTGAATTTTTGTTAGTATAGACCTCTGTCAATTTGATTAAAATCAGCTTGTAAATAACACTGTGATGAAGTATCTGATGGTGAGTGATAGAGGTTACCTTCTTTTGACCTTCTTCCAATAAGTCAATCAGTTTATTTCTTTTGCATCTACATGTATGAGTTTCTATTTCTAACCATTTAGAAGTCAGAAATGTATATGTGATTTAAATGATTTCAAAGTATTCCAGGTGAACAATAATGGTGACGTCTTAACTTTTATTTACATAAGAAAAACCTATAATCAATGCTTAGATACCAAAAAAATGATAGAATCCAATTTTCCACAGAAATTATATTCCAATTATCTACATAGTTTTTTTTTTCTAAGGCAATTATAATATGTCTGACTAAACAGACGACATGAAATTTTTCTAAAAATATACTCATAGGAAAATCCAAATTGGCTAGAAGGTGAAAATGAGTTATTGGCGATCAGATATATTTGTAAACATAAGTCATAAACTTAAAAAAATAGAGATAAACAGAATCCCTAAAGAAAGCCCAACACGGCAAAATTGACAATGTTGCAGGCTCGGTTTGATTGAGCCTGTTTAAGTCAGATTGAGACCTCTCTCCTTTTTCAGGATTGTGATAAATGTTCACACAAACAATTTTCATTTGAACATGGCATTACAATTGCTATGTCCTTTTGAGCTGTAAACTGAATGACAATGATGCTTTAATTTGAAATGACATAGTTAATGATGAAATTAATAGTTGCCCAAAATAGTGATAATGAATACAACACATTAAGATAGACATTATTGTTTTCGCTTTTACAATATGAAGGTTTTGTTTGAAAATCACCGACTCAATTTTATTGCGTCTATATATGAGAGATGCAGTCCTCAACACTTCAAGCCTTTGAATTGGTGATTCCATGGAACTAGAAAAATATAAATCTCCATGGCAATTGCTTTTACATAATATCATATGTGCAATGGACTGGTTTAGTGTTTGCTGAAATAAATCATTTTAGTGATTTTAGTGAACTATTTATATTATCTAACATAAAAGTCAGATGTCAGGAATATGATCAATATAAAGGGTTAAATATCATTGTGTGTAAGAATCTAGTTCCAGGGAATGGCAAGTAACAGCCATGTAATTTCATTGTCTAAAATAATTTACTGCCTTTGTTGAGAAAAAATACCTTTAAATAACAAATAAATCCTTTGACTTCTTTATTTAGTAAATTTTTGAATATAATATTTACTTTATCAGTATTTAATTTGGTTTTGTAAATGTCTCTTGATGCTAAAACTTGCTTCTGATTTCTTTCATCCATAATGGCCGTCTTTTGACTTTTATTGAAGACTTTTTATTGAATGATTTTGAGGGAAGAAGTGCTTTATTTCTAGTCCCCACACAAATTAAATGTAAGTTTAATCAACTTGTAAATGCTATTATTTTCTAATGGAAATGGGGTTTAAAGCATTGAAGGGAAATAACTTAAAATGTGATTGGAAAACTTAGACTACACAGTTAGGATAAATTGAATACAAAATCTTGTAATATAATTTTCATCAAATAAATTCATTACATCTTTCTATATCAGTAAATGTGCTTTAAATCTTATTATTCAAATAAAGAGACAACTTAGACTGTGTCACACAGTTTCTACCAGCATTCAATGGTATCTAAATAGGTTTTGTGTTCATTAGCGTGGTATAAAAAGTCATTAGAAAGATGTTGTAAGTCTGTGATAAGTCTGAAAACAGATTAACATTTTAGAAAACAAATGATTTTAGCTTTGAGATCAATATAATATTTCCTGTTATTTCAGCATGTTTGCTTATCATTTGTCACCAGCTGTGCCGGTGTTTGATTCTAGTTTCAGATAATACCCCTATATAACATAAAATATTGCTTGATTTATAGCATTCAAGAAGACACATACTTGTTTTATAGCTATCAGATATACTGTACACTTCTGAAAATAAAGAGATATTTACAAATGTTCTATTTTGCTGAGTATTTAATTCAGATGCTCAGGGCTGTCTCAACTCTAGAATTATAATTACTGGTGACCAGACTTTAGGTGCTTATTTAATTGTTGTCCTTCCATTATAATTTTCCCACTACAAACCTTTTTAGCACTTTATAGCACACAGACATAATTAGATATAGAAATGTCAATGGAGTACAATTAACAAACTGTACTTCTCTCTTCCAATGGCAAGGACTGCTTAATTGTTTATGAAAGTTGCTATCAATTTTGTCTACATTACAAGTGATTTATCATTTTTGACAATAGGGCTCAAAATAAATGTTTAGTGGACATTGTTGAAAATGGTAAATGGATGCTTTATAAAAAAAATCAATATTGACAGACAAGAGATTATATAAGAAAAGTAAAAGAGTTTCTCTGTTAGCTGGTAGATGATGAAAACAATAATCATTTAAGATAACTTTTATTGCATCTATAAAAATATAGATTTCCTGTATTCTCTTACATAGAGGATGTATATGTTGTATAATATTTGTTTCTAGGGAATATATAGACTATAAACATCTTCATTATCTATAAATTATAAAAAAAAGATTCTCATTAAAATTAGATTGATAGATAAAGGCAAGAATGTTTTATATTTTTCCCATATACATCATTGATATCTACAGCATAATGCACTGTAAGTCAGATTTATTTCAATTTGTGTTAGTTTATTTCATTTCAAGTTTATTTTATTTTGTGTTATTTCAATATGTGTTTGTCATTTTGTGTTACTTCATTTTGTGTTCCTTTCATTTTGTGTTATTTCATTTTGTAATATTTCAATTAATGTTAATTTCTGTTTGTGTTATTTCATATTGTGTTTATTTTATTTGTGTTTATTTCATTTTGTGTTAAATTTCAGGTGCAGCTGGCTGCAGATAGAAGTAAGACATTTGCTCTCAAGTGCCTTAAAAAGAAGCATATTGTTGAAACTAGGCAACAAGAACACATTTATTCTGAGAAGAAAATTATGATGGAATGTAGATCTCCCTTCATCACGAGGTAAATTACACAAGATATAGTATTATCATTATTATTATTCCTCGAGGGACCTTGGATTCTTTAATGTAAGGAAGTTATCCAGTAAGCTTACAGATTGTTAGTGGTTCTGCTCAGGTGCCTGAAATAAAAGGCATACAGAGGGACAATTTAGGTCTTTCTCCATCAATAAAGCTTGAAAGTGGCCATATGACTCATCCTTTAATGTTGCAACATAAAACTTACCCCCTTTAAAAAAAACAAAACCTCTCAACTTCTGGCAGCAACAGGTTTTACCCACACAAACAAGTGCAGGCCAAGAAACTGTATCGTCTGATTGTGGACTGCATTGATCACTATGCAGTCAATAAATATTCTGAAATTGCCTTAAATTGATAAATGGTTTTGCTGTGATTGAAAAAAAGTAGAAGTCTTTTTAAGGCATTTACCAATGAAAGTTGCTAATGTTATAGATTTGAAATATATTAACTAGACAATATCTCATTCACAGGTTATACAAAACATTCAAGGATCGTAAATTTGTGTACATGATGTTGGAAGTATGTTTAGGTGGTGAAGTGTGGACTATATTAAGAGATCACGGAAGTTTTGATGAAACAACATCACGATTTGTGGTGGCATGTGTGCTAGAGGCATTCCAATACCTTCATTCCAAGGGTATCATTTACAGGGATCTGAAACCTGAAAACTTGTTATTAGATAATAGAGGCTACATTAAACTGGTAAGAAACTGACAATGTTTTTTTTTTCCCAAAAAATTTGAATATGAATGTCATAGTGTTTTCAATTTTAGACAGTCAGTTATGATAAGTTGTAATAGCACTGCAACAAAAAAGAGAATTGTATCTTTTACAGTATGAAATATTTGATTACTCCAGTGTGATACATTTCTTGTAATCAATTATCATTGTTCTATGACTTTATACAATGGGTTTCCTCAAGGAAGCCTTTTGTGAAAAAACATTCTTCATATGACTTATGGTGAAAAATGGTAGAATAGTGCTTAAATGCCAATCCTTGACTGCAAATCAGTTAAAAACTTTAGATAAGCATGATTATGAAAAAGCATTTTTGCAGTCGCTTAATGTCCACCTCCTTGAACTAATAAATACTGGCATCTGGATTTAATACAGCTTTCTTTCTTAGTTATGACTCAAATACTGGCATTGGGTTTATAAAGCTTTCTTTCAAATTGCAGGATTTTCATTGCTAAATTAGGTTTCTGTCCAATCCAATATCTGAGATCTGATTTTGAGCTTAGAAAAAAATCCTTATTACTTTTGACCCTGGTGTGATAAAAGAAAATAATAGAGCTAAAACCTACAATCCTTTGGTTAAAAGGCAAACACCTTTAACATTATGCCTCTGTTCCACTTAAATCATTAACACTAGGAAAATATTAGTAAGAGCATCAAATAGAAAAATCATTCATAACCCATGCAGTGGTCTGAATAAAAGAATTTGCATGATAATGATAGTTTGCTGCTCTTCTGAATTTTAAATAAAGTCAAGGAATTAAAGTGCAATTATTGTACATTATGAGCCAGTATTCATGCTGTATTCATTTCCTATATTTGATAGCTACATTTGGGTTATCATTGTATATTTATTACACATTATATAAACTGAATTTAAACAGCAGAATCTTCTTGCAATTTTTCCACAAGACTTCATCAATATTTGATCTTATTCTCTCATGTGAATTGTAATTATATGGTTACTTACTCCATACTTCATCAATATAAGGCAGTATTGTTTCAAAATATGCAAAACGTGACAACTTAATGGGTTACAAATGTTCCTTGTGGACATTTTAGTAGACACAGCATTCTGTTTATGTAAATATGGTTTTATTGATCTCACAGCATGTTTTGCATTTATATATTAAGTACTTGCAATAAATATCATGGTAACATGTTAAACTTACTAAATGTATCCTTATTCATGACCTATTTATTGGAATAGATTTTCAACTTAAATTAAAAATGTATTAATATTATGCTCAAATTTGATGTTTGAAAATACTGATAATTGCTATAATACAGTCTCTTTAAATGTAAAATAAATATCTTTTGAGTTCACACAAATATAAATATATACATTTTAAACTCTACAAACACAGTATGAATGCTTGAGTGTCTTTAAAAAAACTGGCAAAGGATATCAATTTTACCATTATAAGTGAATGGAGCTTCCAAAACTTAGTTTTAATATGCATTTTTTCATTAAAACTAGACATATTCAGTGACAACTTCCAAAATTTCAATAAATTGCTGCAAAATGTATTTTACATAGAGATGAGAATAGTATATCTTTAACTTTAATTATATTTGCTATAATGCTCTCTTGGCACCAGTATTTTCTAATCAGTTGCAGTTTCTTTAGTAACTATGTCAATGGCTTTTCAGATTGTAACTTTGATAAACCTTGGAAATGTCAGGAATTTAATGAAAATAGCCTTAGACCAATTTACAATTCATAATGTCATACAAGTCATAAATGAAGGTATTTTATGTTTTGTCAATAGGTTGATTTTGGTTTTGCAAAGAAGATTGGTTTTGGGCGTAAAACATGGACGTTTTGTGGAACCCCAGAGTATGTTGCTCCTGAGATTATCCTGAATAAGGGTCATGACTTCGCAGCGGATTACTGGTCGTTAGGAATACTCATGTTTGAATTGCTGACAGGGAGGTACATTATTTCTTTGAATTACTTTTGAATAAGATTTGGATAAAACTAAACGATTGTAGGTTAATGTATTTGGTCAAAATATCTCTTTCTTGAAAAATGTAAAATGCTTTTAAGTTCAAAATGGCAATAGTAACATACTTAACTAAGTGAATGCAATAACTTCATAATTTTCAGGTCTGTTAAACATTGTTTATTTTCAAAACTGCAAAATTACAGTTTTTATAAAATCAAAAGTAGTAAAACAATTTAATTTATAATGCTCGTTAAATTAAAGATTAATGACAAATTGTGGTTATTGCACTATTTGTAATGTTAGGTGATGATTTTTATATTGACAGCAAATTGTTATTACTTGTTATTGCCTGATACTCAAGTTTATTATATTTTCTCCTTGTAGTCCACCATTTTCCGGCTCAGACCCCATGAGGACATATAATATCATTTTGAAAGGGATAGATGTAATTGAATTTCCCAAGAAAATCTCTAGAAATGCTCATGTGCTCATCAAAAAGTTATGTCGTGATAATCCAACTGAAAGACTTGGTTATGGCAAAAATGGCATTGTTGATATTAAGAAAAACAAGTAAGTTAGAGCTGTAATTATAACTACACTAGATTTAAAGCTTTAACTTATTTAAAAATGGATAGTTATGATAGGATTGAAAAGGGTCATCAGTTATCATTTATTTCAATTATTAGGTTTTGCAATTATAAATGTTCATTGATCTATGTAATGTGCTTATTTTTTCCGGAAATTTCTGTATGTAGAGAGCTCACATTAGTAACTTGTTAGTGTATAAATCAGTTCAAATCATTACCAGGTGACTTTTTTAAAGTGCAACTCCTACAAATCAATCGTTTTTGGCAACTATGAAAACTAGCAAATATAAAGTACAAAAACATAATTCTGAAAAATATCATAATTGCCTGTATGAATCATATGATTGCACTTTTTTTGCTAAGTCATTGGTAATTTGATATTATGTATTGTAATAAAGCCATTTAATAAAAGCAATATTACACTAGCCTAATATCAATTTGTTGTGACATAATTTGCGCTTAATACAATCTCGCATTAATGCGCGCAATTAAATGTCAGCATTACACTATATGACTCTTTTTTAACTGTATAACCTGCTCTTATTGTGGGTATGTGATAAATAGAATATTATATTGTTGAAGAGGCTTGCATAATATGATTTAATTCAACTCATTTGATAAATGTAGTATTAAATCTACATTCATTCAAGATTCTCTATATATAACACATCTCTTGATACATTTCAGATGGTTTCAGGGTTTTGACTGGGATGGTTTGGTAAAGAGAAGTATGGTACCCCCTCTTGTACCAAAGGTAGGTTTTCTACATATACTTTTGCATGATTGTGATTCTCTATTTAAATAATGCTTTCCATCAGTCTTTAACATCTATCTAGCTTTTTCAAGCTGTCAAATATCCAGGCTTTTGCATGCAACTGTCTTACTGTTTTGTAAACTTTTTTTTCTTTTTCTAACTATTATAAGGAGCTATCAATTATTTTATTGATTCACTTGGAAAAATATTTACATGGTTGTACATTCAGTACAGTTAAAATTGTTTGCTTTATTATAACATCAGCTTAAAGTATTAGCTCTGGGTATGCAAGTTACTTTTTATAGCATTGCCCCAAGCGTACTTACCATTGGAACATTCCAAAAAGCTTATATTTTTTAAAACATTAACTGAATAAAGCTTTACAATGGTTAGATTGCCCCAAACTCTCATAGCCAAGTAAATTACTTTATCAAATATACAGAAAACTAAGAGAATGGTAGTTACATTTAGTTGTGGGGACTAGAATAATTCTTCTTTGTTGCCATAGTTACAATTAATTGATTTCTTGAATTTTGAACATATTGTTCAAGTGACAACTTAAGTCTTTAGAATTCTCCAAGTATTCTGTGACAAAGGCTGTCTTGAGATGATGACTTGCTTTTAAAGTATTTCCTTTGGATTTTATTTACCTTAATTTTTAGAAATAACTTTTCAGTTTATAAGGGGTTTCATTTATCACAAAAGAAGACATAAATCATTTATGACTGATATTCTATGAACTAATCTCAAGTTCAGGAATAAAAGACGAGAGTTGTAGCTACAAAACCTGCTGCCAATTATTTCTTTATCTTGTGAAATAGAATAGATTAGACTGTAGTGAATTTCTCTAGTGAGAAGTGAATTTCTCTACTTTTCAAAGAATAATGAAAATGTAACATGTGCAATATTGAATATAGGAGGACACACAGAGTAGATTTTTAGACTTCAAACAGGTGAGCTCTTATTGTGACCTTAACCTTTACAGTCGGAACTATTTGGTCAATACCCTTATACTTATATACTATGTACTCATGAAATTTGTTCCAGCAGGAAATACTTGTCATTCTGGAGGCAGTCATTTATACTCTGTATTTTCTTTTCATTGTCATTATCTTAAATAAATTGATCTTGATCATTTATAATTGTGAATCATTGGAATTCACTCTGTAATTGGTAAAGAAAGAGACAGAACAGCATCTAGGTGGTTTCATGTTATTTTATTGTGATTACTGCTGCAGAGGGATTACCTTTTATCCAGATTTATTCCTCTTGCAATTGAATATATTGTTAAGCACAATGTTAAATTTAATTGAAATGGTTAAATAATGAATTGGTTACTCAGGATAACAGTTTTAACTGCATTCATTTGATACTATAACAATGTTTCATACACTTGGCTAGCAGCAAGTGACTCAGGTTTATCAATAAGTCTATGTATGTAAGTTTGTGTGTCTGACAGTTGCTGCCAATATTTTATCAGGCAAATTTGTCTTGAAAATTGATATAAAAGATAACAAAACATATTTTCACAGATTTTAAAGTTTCTATTGCCTAAGAAAAGAAAGCCAAAGGTATCAAAAATTGGTCACCTCATTCACCATTTACATTTAATCCAATAAAAACTCACATAAAATGTTGGAAGATGATTAAAACAATTTGTGTCACGGGAAATAAACAAAATGAGATTTTCACTGTGTTGTACACCTTGCAAAAGGATTGTCATACCAAACATTGGAATTGCATATGTATGAACCTTGGCTAAGAACTTGGCTTAGAAAAAAAAATTAGATACTTCATCAAAATACCATTGCTTTAATAAACTCAACAATGATCTGAATGCTTAAGCTATGATGCAATTAACTCAGTTGATATATACTTATTGCAGTGAATAAGCTTTTATATTCTTTTGATTTTATAACCTTTAATAATTTAGAGGTACTTGCAATCAAATTCTAAGAACCAATTTTTGTGATTGAATTAGCATTTTGTTAGCATTAGCATTAAAATATGGCACAAAACCCATATAGTTATTGCACTTTTTACCAATGGCAATATATGTGACACTTTTACATATCACTTATAAATCAGACGGAACTTTAAAATGATGTGTTTGTGTTTTATTTCTTTAATATATGAAATATATTATTACTATCAATATGGTAATATATTTAGTGTTATTATATTTTATTACTGTCAATATGTTAACATTTAATAACTATCAATATGTTAACATATTTTATGTTATTATATTCTATTATTATCAAATTTATTTTATAATACTATCAATATGTTATTATGCTTTATTACTATCAAATGTTATTTTATTACTATTAATATGTTATTTATCTTTGTTTTAATATGTTTTATTATTATTATGTTGTTATATTTTATTACTATTCAATACATGTTATTTTATTTTATTACTATCAGTATGCTATTATATCTTGTAAATGTCAATATGTTATTATATTTTATTTATATCAATATGTTGTTATATTTTATTTATATCAATATGATATATTATATCTTGATACAAACAATGTGTTATTATACTTTATTATATTATTGTTTATATATATTATTATGTATAAGTTGTTATAGTATATTACTATCAATATAATATGCTAATATATTTTATTACTATCAATATGTTATTCACAATGTGTAATATCAAGAATGGTGAGGTTGTTAGATCTGCTAGTTGCTTTGTTATTGGTATAAACAGAATTTACCATCTTTGTATGATATGTGTTATGTGAATTGAAAATTTATAATTGAAAATCTGTTTTAATTCTTACAGTTTAATGATTCGTTTTAATATTATTGATTTGTATATGATACTAGGTGAAAAAATAGTGGTTTCTTATTAAGTATTGCAGTCAATTTCTGTGCACCAGTTACTTTGATATTATAGGATAAATACACAGAAAGTAATTCAGTCAGTCATAAGCAGTGAAATGAATTAATGCTGACATATTTTAAACATATGATGTGCATACTTTCATTTCTATCCAAATCATGTTTTATAATTGAAAATATGATACACATGAATTTTTAATTACTGTTTCAAAACGTTAACTCTAAAATGTATTGTTTAGGCAATGCTGTAATAGATACAATAACTTTATCATTTTAGGTGAAGGGACCTGCAGATTACAGCAATTTTGACCATTATCCAAAATCCCTTGAGGTACCTCCTGATGAGCTTTCAGGCTGGGATACTGACTTCTGAACAATTCACTCATGATATATTCTGTGATATACGCATTACAAAGGTATGCACACATTGCTTGGTTAATTTTGAAAAAATCATCAGAATTATTGAACAAACTTTGTTATCTTGGACCATTTATAGTCATTATCAAATTCTGAGTTGAGAAGAATAGCTAGTGGAAATGTTTTCTGAATTTTTGCATAGAAATAGTTTAGCATATTGGTTGTTATGACTGTCATCTATATATCTGTCAATTTTAGCTGATTTAATTTCAGCATGTTGAATTGCAGTCAAACATCTAAAAACTCTTGTTTGTTTTGTTATCACTTATATAGAAACTTATTGTAACTATTCAGTTTAATCAGATATTTGATCTATACAGATAAATCTCTTGCATGCATGTGTAATCTTTTAAAAAAATAATTCTTTTTTTTTACATACTTTATAAATTTGATAATTTGTGCTCACTGTCGTTTTTAATTGTTAGGTAACTCAGTGAAAAATAATTATAATGTGGCATTGCTTGTAGCAAACTTGTAGTTCTAGCAAACTGGGTCAAGGATCATTGGAATACAAAAGAATTTTGTAACAGAAACCTAACTGATTTGTGACAAACTGTACTGAACCATGGGAAATAAAATAGATGATGCAGCATTAGCAATCTTGCCAAAGAATGAAATAATTCTTAAGTAGCACATGTGATGCAAAATGACATTAACGTTTCAATATACACATATATTGGATGTTTATTAGGAGCATGTAAACAGTAGTTTCAGTACAACTAACTCTAGTTTCCCCTTGTATGTTTATAATTTTCCTCTGTAGTTTTGTTGATTTGATATTTGTACTATTATATACCTTTAAAGGGCTGGTCAACACTTCAAATGTATCTGTTTATTTCAGGGTTTCTTGTATGTTCGTTTATTTTATAATTGTATTTTGTCTATATACCTGAATTGTGTATGTTCATAAATTTACCAGGAAAGTCTTTGCTGTGGGGAACAATGTGTTCAGTTGTTACATTAAGCTTTTTGAAAACTATTGCAATATTCTGTATGTATTAAATACACAGTTTTACTTGTATTCTTATGCTGAAGATAGAAATAAACTCAACAAAACAAACTGCTTGCTTCGGGAGAATATTTTTTAGCTGCAAAAGTTACAAACTATAATAGTTTATATGAATATGATTATTTGGACTAAGATAAAATATATTGATCTGTTATTGTACCTAATCAAAACAAATTACATTTTACCAGTAGCTCCTCTTCCAGTGTTATATTTTATTTCAGAAATGATATTTGAAAACTTCACTTGACTGCATATTTTTTAAATAAATTTAAAGCATGCTTTTCGTTAAGACATAACACAATGTCTTGCCATTGTGGATTTCTAGTTATAAAAATTGAACAGTCATTGTGAACTAATGTTGGGCCACAATAAATATTTCAATATTTTGGAAAAACAATATTTTTTGTATTATGATAATTTGTAGGGATAGACACTCCATGTAAACATGTTATGATGTATTATTGTTGCACATGCATAAAATCAAAATGTGGCTTTTTAATATCATAAAATTAATACATTTTCTGAAATTAAGAAAGAACCGTATTTAAGTACAAATTAATTGTGTTTCAACTCAGATTTGTTATTAAAATACCATTTTATGTTATTAAAAGTGAGAATTTGCTCATGTTATTCTGATGCACATTTCTATGTATTCTCAGATATTTGAATTTTAGTGTATGTTGTAGCTTTCTTGAATACTTTGAGCAAAATGATTAATCTTTGTCAACATATGCATAGGATAAATTTAATATGGCATTATCATACCCCCAAAAATGATAATGTGTTCTTATTATATTCAATAGAATAGAATTTATATAGAAACTTTAATTCTAGTTTAAACTGCTATGCATGCCTTAATTTAGATTACAAATGCTTTAAATGCCTTTGGTCTACCTCAATTGCTCAGTTTGCATTTTGTTAAATACTAGAGATTTTAATTGTTTTAAGTCTACTTTTCACCTACTTTTGATTAAATATACCAGTTTTCAACTCTAGTACAATATATAGTAAAAGTCATTTAAACAAAGAGTGTTTCTAACATTTTACATATATTTATAGTTTCATATACATCTCTTATTCATTGTTTTGGTTTAAACTACCGTTTTTTTTAAACGAAATGTTTGTTTTGAAACATCAAAAGAGTCTAATTATATATCATAAATTGAATTCAGAATTAAGGAAAACGTAATAGTGTTATTATTTCGGTGTATTGTTTTAAAATATGTGACCTTTCTCTCTGCTTTGTATGTTTTTATGAGATTGTTATGTATGTATTCTTTGTACATATATTGTATTGTTATGTTCTATTTTTTATATCATAGACATCAAGTTCATACCATATTTGCAAGCAAAACAGAACGATTAAAATGATAAATCTACAATGCTTGTCTTTGTGCTTTCTTTTATAAATTATTTAGTCCTGCATTAAAACTGTGCTTGCAGGTGCACATTAAACAGTATGAAACACGCGTAAAAGGGACATGCCGAGACTAGAGACTAGTTTTTCCAGTTTAATATTTCATTTGATTGAATTCAAGACCAATAACGTGTGTTGAATTTTAGATCATTTGCTCACTACGTTTTCCCAAAATAGTTATTTTAATTGTTTAAAAGTACACTTATCGCTCCAGTTGGGCTAAGAATAGCACACACATACGACTTTTTAATTTAATCTTTTTCTAAGAATATTTCTTAAATATCTTTTGCATATCTTTCTGTTTTAATTGATACAGCTGATCTTTTTTTTAAATCAAATTTTGTTTTATTGCATTTTGATCTCAGTGAAGTTCCATTACGAAACGAGAATGCAACATGTATTAACGGATATAATGTTGATATAAATTGCACGTTTTATGTCCACTTCGAAAAAAAGGCGGTTGTACTGTCATGTCTCTCTCGTAGGCCAACTTTTTTATTAAGTTTTAGTTTATGGTCAATCATTTCAATACTAACACTTTTAAACTTTGCATAAAAGGGTCAGGGTGAGCTATTACTATCAAATCTGGATACTCCAGCGTTCGTAGACCGTCGTCATGTGTCAAAATTTATCTTCTTCTCTGAAACTGCTAGGCAGAATTACCTTAAATTTTATCTGTAGCATCCTTGTGATAGTCACACTTAAATTTGCTCATATCATTTCAATTGGCCCCTTATAGGGGTCAACAAAGCTAAAAATAGAAGAACAAAAAAAACATTTAAAAACCTTCTACTGAACTAATTAATGGATGATCACCAAACTTAGACTCATCAAATTTGCTCATATTAATTTGACTGGCCCCATTTAGGTGCCGCTCAAGCTAAAATTAGAAAAAAATCTTTAAACATCTACTGAACTAATTGATCGATTATCACCAAACTTTGTCTGTAACATTCTTAATTAGGTAGTCTTTTATCAAATTCGCTCATATTAATTTGATTGGCTCCTTTTAAGGAGCGCTCAAGCTAAAAATAGAAAACCTTTAAACATCTTCTCAACTTACTGATGGGTGATCGCCAAATTTTGTATCATTCTTAGGTAGTCTTTTTTATCAAATTTGCTCATATGAATTTGATTGGCCACTTTTAGGGACCGCTAAAGCTCAAAATAGAAAAAAGCTCTCAACATCTTTTACTGAACTTATTGATAGATCAACAAACTTTATCTGTAGCATTCTTAGTTGGTCTTTTATTAAATTTGCTCACATTAATTTGATTGGCCCCTTTTAGGGGCCTCTAGAGCTATGGCTCCAGGACATGTTCAAATCTAAAAAATATTTCTAACATGTTTCTAGTGAGCGGTTCAGGGCCATCATGACCCGCTTGTTATAGTTTAGTGTTTTTTTTCCTCAAAACCAATCACAACCTTTTCTACCTTATTCCATCATACTACTGAGGAAGGAAAGTGTAGCGCGCTTCTCTTTAAGACAGCAGACTCACAAGAAAATGCGTTATAAATTTTCATCTTTTTGAAAGAAACGCTAAATCATAACATATAAATAAATATGAATAATCCTTTGTAACTCATTACTTCTGAGGTGAAATATTATTCCAAAGATTAAATAATTTTCAAATGTTATTTAAACTTATGATAAATCTTGTGTAAAAATCTAGCTAGTTGGTAAAGTATTTAAAACAAATTTCACAAGCATAAAGCAGCACTGTCTGAAAGGATACACGTCACTTTTTAATGCAGAACAAACTATTGAATTCTAAACATTAAACGCAAAAAAATGAAAACAAAGTGTTTCTCAAGCATGTTCAGACTTTGTCAAACACGTGTTGTCATGTGTTGCCTTGGCAAAAGCAAAAATAATGTAATTATGAAGTATTTCAAGTATTGTTAAAAGAATGATTTAGCACGCCTTTTACACACCATTCGGAAATAATTTAAAATTTCTTCGAGGCTGTTGAATTATTATGATTAAAATACAGAAATGTATGTTTAAGTGTTTTGCACAGTAGTTATTTGATGTATTTCACAAATATTGCGTGTATTCATAGACACAAAAGGTGTTTTCTCTTGTTTTTAAATGCACCCAATTCAATTGAGATCGACAAGGAACAAAACAAATTTGATCAAGCTAACGTGGTATTTGAGAACGTGACTTTACATACATATTGGTCAATATTTTCCATTTGCATTGAATTATATTGAAATTAAGACTTTGTGTAATTAAACACAATTAAAGTATTAAATCATTTCAATAGTTATAAAAAAAGCATGAAACCTGGTTCTAATTGTTTCAAAGTGAAGAATTAAAGACTAGTTGTAACAGAGAGTATTGGTGTACATATTTTGAAAAGCATAGACTGATCGCATATGATATACGTACAAAATTTTAATATTGACACTGAATGTAATAAAAGAAGAAACAATTTAGTCTCATAAAAGTGACGAAGCCAACGTGTTACCTACCAGATTGGTACAATTAACCTGGATGGGAAATAAAAAAAAATATCTTAGGTAGAAGAAGTTTCTATGTTTGAGTTAAATTAACAGAGCTGCATCGATTATGGTTTATATACGTAAACGAACTGAGAAAAGTACCTTTCTGGTGTGAAATCAAGAACAATATGAATAATAAACTTAACGATCTTTACAGCATATATAGTATTACTTGATACAAAGTTTGACCCCTACAAACAAACATATCAGCATTGAATTATCATCATTGCATAAAAGCTCTTTTAACGATTTAAAACTTATTCAAAAATAGTTGAACTTCCTTCTTTATATATCGAATTACCTTTGAAGTCATATTGTTACAGGAAAACAGGTTTTAAGATAAAAGCAATCAAATAATTTTACATTTCTTATGACTACAAATGTGCATTATGAGTCATTACAACATATAGATTGATATTTCTTTGGTTATTGAGATGACTAAGGAAGGGAGTAGGAAAATACGATTTTATCAATATTGAATTTTATTTCAACACTAACATAATATTACCAATTAACTACGAGATGTTCTAATATAAACTATTATTGGACCCAATCAATTTAGCTTCGTTTCCATTTCCATTTAGTCTAAATTATTCATATCAATGCAGTGACATATACGAGTGGCAAAAGGCTTATCCTTTTCAATTCCAGTACGTTTAAGGTAAAAAAACAGGACAAGTTTCTGACAGAGGAAAATTATTGATATAAACTTTTACAAGTACAATAGTATTTCTCTCTAAAAAATTACATAATTATGTGATTTACGCCAATTCTATAAAATCACTGAATAACTTTATCGTTGCCAAAATCAATATTTACCAAATTTCACTTCAAAAATCAAATATCCTTGATATTTGGTCAATTTATTTTGTCTGGGAAAACAAGTATTAAATTCAAAATGATTTACACCCTACGGGAATATAAAATTAAATATGCTATGTGACTGGAGACATTGTGATCAGAAATAACTTGTTGAATTTTATAAATCTATTTGTTATAACAGTCAAAAGGTATACGACAACACAATTTTCTTTTCGATTTCATTGGTTTTAGTCCTTTTCTTTTATAGATCTTCTGTCAAAATATATTTGAGGGGCCAGACAATATAAGAATGCTCACTGTGTGAATCAAGATGTCAGTTCAAATGATTTTGGTACAGCGCTTATGCAAAGTTTGTCCATCGTAAGTCTAAATTCGGATCCAAAACCGAAGCCTAGATAATTCAACATTTTCTTTACATTATCATACACTATATCATTTATATTAGGGCACCTTAAAAGAACCACGAGTCTTTTAAAATAATATAGTATAAACAACGCATTTGTGAGCTCTCAGCTCTTATTTTGAATTACTTATGTTTAGGCTAATGATAACATTACCTCTTCATCACGAACTAAGTTCTCATTATGGTTTATTATTACATTCAACAAGAAATTATGCAATTAACTATGAACGGAAGGTACAGGTACAAATCTTCTTCGCTAAAGAAGCAGTAGCATTTGATAAGCAACAAGAATCAATAATGGAAGTTGTTTCTACATTCGCAAAGCATACGGTTACATACATAGATCATTTTCAGTTCTTAATTTGTCTACACATCGCTTAATGAACTTCTCTGCTTATTAAATTTAAGAAAGTTCACTCTATGGGAATATTTAATTTCCAAGTTAAAGTTTCATATTAATATTGTCCGGCATGTTTATAATTCTATACTGTTTTAAATTTAAGCATGCTTCAAAATAGATACTTTTTGATGTTTGAGTGTTGATTTTGTAACTTACCATCAGAATTGAAAGTTATGACCTTATTTATATGATAAAAAAGATTTGATACAAAGTTTGACCCCTACAAACAAACCTATCAAGCATTGAATAATCATCACTGCATAAGAGCTCTTTTAACGATTTAAAACTTATTCAAAAATAGTTGAACTTCCTTCTTTATATATCGAATTACCTTTGAAGTCATATTGTTACAGGAAAACAGGGTTTAAGACAAAAGCAATCAAATAATTTTACATTTCTTATGACTACAAATGTGCATTACGAGTCATTACAACATATAGATTGATATGTCTTTGGTTATTGAGATGACTAAGGAAGGGAGAAGGAAAATATGATTTTATCAATATTGAATTTTATTTCAACACTAACATAATATTATACAATTATTGACTAGTGAGCCATTGAATATGATGTGATATTCACCGGCAGATGACATATTGATCGAGGCTAGTCAATAATTGTTTTATTTTATGAATAGGCTAAGAAATAAAAAAATCACAAAAAGTACAACATTATATACATGTACAAATTTTGCCTTGTTGGAGCGTGGAAAAAAAGACGCACGTGTTAGGCGTGCAACGATTACGCGAACGCTGCGCATTCAAAAGTAATTCAAGTTTATACTCATCATTGTGGTGTAGCCTTTAAGTATAATAGTAAAGTAACGATATTTTAATTGAGAAATATGCCATAAAGAACAAAAAGCAACAATTATTTTTAATCAACACGAGTTATTAACAGTGTAAGGTGTATGATCCTCAATCTATTTTTAGACTGGGAAAATCCAATTCAGCCAGTGGATATGATACTACACCCAGTAAATATGATTTAATAAAAAGTTCTGTTGACTACTGTTTGGACCAATGAGATTGCAGCTATATTTAGATCATATGATAATACCAATTAACTACGAGATGTTCTAATATAAACTATTGTTGGACCCAATCAATTTTATCTTCGTTTCCATTTCCATTTAGTCAATTATTCATATCAACGCAGTGACATATACTAGTGGCAAAAGGCTTATCATTTTCAATTCCAGTAGGTTTAAGTTAAAAACATGACAAGTTTCTGACAGAGGAAAATTATTGATATAAACTTTTACAAGTACAATAATTTTACAAAATTACATAATTATGTGATTTACACCAATTCTATAAAATCACTGAATAACTTTCTCGTTGCCAAAATCAATATTTACCAAATTTCACTTCAAAAATCAAATATCCTTGATATTTGGTCAATAAATTTTGTCTGGGAAAACAAGTATTAAATTCAAGATGATTTACACCCTACGAGAATATAAAATTGAATGAGCTATGTGACTGGAGACATTGTGATAAGAAATAGCTTGTTGAATTTTATAAATCTATTTGTTAGAACAGTGAAAAGGTATCCGACAACACAATTTTCTTTTCGATTTCATTGGTTATAGTCCTTTTCTTTTATAGATCTTCTGTCAAAGTATATTTGAGGGGCCAGACAATATAAGAATGCTCACTGTGTGAATCAAGAGTGCTCACTGTGTGAATCAAGATGTCAGTTCCAAATGATTTTGGTACAGCGCTTATGCAAAGTTTGTCCATTGTAAGTCCAAATGTGGATCCAAAACCGAAGTCTAGATAATTCAACATTTTCTTTACCTTATCATACACTATATCATTTATATTAGGGCACCTTAAAAGAACCACGAGTCTTTTAAAATAATATAGTGTAAACAACGCATTTGTGAGCTCTCAGCTCTTATTTTGAATTACTTTTGTTTGGGCTAATGATTACATTACATCTTCATCACGAACTAAGTTCTCATTATGGTTTATTATTACATTCAACAAGAAATTATGCAATTAACTATATCCGGCTTAAACGGAAGGTACAGGTACAAATCTTCTGCGCTAAAGAAGCAGTAGCATTTGTGAAGCAACAAGAATCAATACTGGAAGTTGTTTCTACATTCGCAAAGCATACGGTTACATACATAGATCATTTTCAGTTCTTAATTTGTCTACACATTGTTTAATGAACTACGCTGCTTATTGAATTTAAGAAAGTTCACTTTATGGGTATATTTTATTTCCAAGTTAAAGTTTCATATTAATATTGTCCGGCATGTTTATAATTCTTTACCGTTTTAAATTTAAGCATGCTTCAAAATAGATACTTTTTGATGTTTGAGTGTTGATTTTCTAACTCACTATCAGAATTGAAAGTTATGACCTTAATTAATGTGATAAAAAAGATTCATCAACAAGTACAGTTTATCTTTATCAATCTGTCTGGCACATTCATCAAATTGATTCTGCCCGTGACTGCTTTTGTATGGAATAAGAATTTTTATTTCATTCGAATTTCTTAACCCTTAACTGTTTTATCAAAATAGTAAAAAGAAATCATGTTGAACGCCTAGTTTGTCAAATCTAACATGAATAGTTTGTAAATGAATCCCATGTATGTTTTTTATCAGGTAAACATTAATCAATTTTAGAGAAATGTTCATAATATGTATTTACTCAATAGCAAATTGTGCCAGCTCCTCGAGGCATGTTACTGGTGCAATGGAAAGAATCAGTTGCTGGTAGCAAGGAAAAAGGGATTTAGCTATGGTGACACTTAACTAAGTATTCACGGTGCCTTATTTCGTAAGTTTGAAAATATTTTACTTCTTTATATGGAAAGAAATGTAAATCCCGCTAATTTTAGTTTTCTAAATAGATTTTTAATTTAGGGAAAGTCAGTATTTTGTTTCGTAAAATGAAACCGGGTGTTCAGTTTGAATAATTATTTTGTGCTATAACATTTATAGTTTATGTTTTTTTCTACACTATCAAAATATCAAAAAACCTTTTACTTAATATGTAGCAACTTATCATACAAACTTTTTTACAACAACATACTCCACTCTTTAGAAATAGATATGAAAATATGTCAAAATCTTGAATTTTATTTTTTCACACATTGGTATTACTTTTGCATCCAGTCTAATCCGTTTTGTATTGTTTGTAAATGTCATGTATGTAAATATATTCTGAATTATGTGATGAATAAAATATGTTTAAACCAATATAATTCAGAAAAAGAAGATTCAATGCAGAAAAAACCTAACAACTGATAACCCTTTTCACTGATTATTATTATAATTTTCATTTCTGACAGTGCATAAATGTTGTCTGATATGATATTTCAATCAATATATATGAAATATTGTTCTCTTCATTCAAGAAAAAGCAGCCATACAAATATACGTCTGAATTTTGTCAGCTTCTTTTTCTGATAAATTTTAGAAGATTTTGTTTTCCTCGAGACCTAAAATGACCCATTTCTATGTAGCAATGATTATGACAAAATATCAAATTGTTCTGAAACATTGTTATTGTTTTAGCTGAGGGTTTTTAAATTTAGTAACACGTTATCTGATTTTACAATTATGTCCTAAGTCCATTGTAATTCAAAATTAATTGTGGTTGACCAATGAAATCTTTACAAAGTGACGATTTTGTTTCAATAACTAATTTGTTTTACATCGATAACATAGTGTGCAAACTGTTTTTGGTAGAAAGAAGTTGCTGGTTTTGTATTGTATGACCATACTAAAACAGGAAGGCATGCAATTCCTTGGAGACTCGAAACAGAATTGTTGTTTATGCTGATTCCATTCGCATCATCTATCAAAGTTCATTTAAGAATATTGTTTCAGAAAAAAACAATATAACATCTTCTCTAATTGCTTTGTCGCGACGAACTTTCTGGCAATTATCTTCACTTGACCCAAGGGTGCTTTTCTGACAATTTGTTAGTAGAAGGTTGGAGTTGTCATAAGATTTCTATTTGTAATAAAATGATTGTACGTTTGTGAATGTCTATGAATGTGGACATTTCCTTATTTAACCTTATCAATAAAATTTGTTCAGTAATGAACTTCTTTGAAACATTCTAAATGAACAATCTTGTGTGAAAAAAAAATGAAATTTACAATCAAGGATTTCACAATAGACTGCATCTTTTTACACAAATTAAATACATTATTTACTTAAATACCTAGCTGCTTTGAAATGCCAATTGTACTTACGTACTGAAGGGAAAGTATGCAGATGAAATATGAGGTTCATTATTTGAAAGAAAACAAAAATTTACTTATTTTTTCTTTCATTTTATTCCATCCCCGTCGCCCCCAAATGAACAACATCGTTCGCACCTCATTATGTCTATGCGCTGAATGTCAACGGAACACAGTGTAATGCCTTTTCTTTCTCATCATTCAGTAGGTCAATAGTGAAGATTTATATTTTGGAAGATAAAGAAATGTCTGTCGAAAATTTTTCTTATTTTCTTAGGATGTTGTATCACTGTTGTATCACTGTCTCTAGTCAAAATCTCGGCCTGGAGTACAGCATGCATAATATCTTGTTCAATGTAAAGTAAAAGTCATTTAAACGTGTTAAAAGTTGTCAATCTATACAAATATATGTCATTCGACCGGAATCATCCGATATTCTATGTGTACATGAACGGATGTAAAATATGACATTGTCAAGTCTCAGATTACCTAAGTAAAGTTCTCCATTTGCTTTACATTGTCTTATAGTTAAAATTTATCTGAAGATCTAGCTTTAGATCGAGATTTATAAATGGCAAAGTCTTGGGCTGATAATGCTTAAAATTAGAGTTTCTGCTGCCTTCATGTCAGCGGATCTACTGTCAATATGTAATCGCTTTAGGATTTCTGCATGTCAACTTTTGGCTTTGGCACAGTATTTGGATATTTTTTTTCGAGTTTGTAAATTTTCAATTATTATATATTAAATTGTGCCAATGTCTCTTGTTTGTCCAATCTAAAGCTGAAATTATGCTTGAAAGTGGCTCTACAATCAACGGCAGCAGTCATTTTGAAAGTCACTGAGAGATGATTACGTCATACTGCACACGCGCTCATTCATTGGCCAATTATGAAAGAATAATGCCGAGTAGCAAGGCGACATAAATCTCATAATAACCTAGATCTTGTCATACTGACCTTTAAATACCTTAAATTATGTTACTTTATACAGTAACATAGGTATTAAAAGGAAATATTACTTATAAGGAACTGACATTTTACTCCACTGCACTGAAAATAGCATGCATACAACAAACTTAAATTTATACCATATCTGCAAGCAAAACAGAATTACTAAAAAGATTAATCAACGAACAATGCCTTTCATAGTTTCTTTACAAATAATAGTGTTTCAATATACGAGTAAACTGCGCTTGCAGGGATACATTAAACGAGAATAAAACAGGTATTAGCGGATAAAATCAGGCTATAAATACGCGTTTCGAAAACAGTGGATGTATTTTCCTGTCCCTCAGGTCGGATTTGGCGTTTGTTAACGTTTTTTGTTAACCTTTCGTTAATTGTAATTATCTGCAATACTTTATCATTGAAACTAGATTAGTTCTACCTACCACATTCATTTTGAGGTCAAGGTGTTTCTGATTTGTTCGTTTTCTCAGAAACTACTATCATAGCTTTTCAGTTCAAACTTGTTATTCTTGTTCAAAAATCTAGCTAGGCAAGTAAACATATGTCTCAAGCATATCGCAGCACTGTGTGAAAATAAGTCACCTTTAAATTTAGGATTTAATCTCGAATTCTAAACACAACAACGTGAAACTAATTCCGAATGAAAAGCAAAGTTCTTTATCATGTCCATCCTTAGATATATTT
This sequence comes from Ruditapes philippinarum, assembly GCF_026571515.1. Classification (NCBI taxonomy): domain Eukaryota; kingdom Metazoa; phylum Mollusca; class Bivalvia; order Venerida; family Veneridae; genus Ruditapes; species Ruditapes philippinarum. Next base: position 20,515 of record NW_026862034.1, on the reverse strand, counting down.
CAAACATTCTTGTGATGCCAGCACAAACCTCTGGTAAAATATTTGTGAATTCTATCATATTTCTTGTGCAAAACGGTTTTGTCATGCAACGTAAACACTGCTGATTTACAGTGAAATTTTCAACGAATTTTTAAAGATTTGTTTACAGTGATGTAATTATGCTATATCTCAACACTATTTGAAACCCCAAAATCCCCGTCAGCAAATATATAAGATATTTTATACATCACATATTTTGATATAATGAGTATGTCTGTCGTGTTTGTCTAAGTCATTTATTCGGCTTGTAATTAAACAGTACTATCGTTTGTTTCTCCCAGTCACAAAAAGATAGAAAAAATAACAAAAGGTATAATTTAAAAGTAATCTTGTTGCTTACAGTGATAAGCTGGTGCAATAGTACCTGGACATTTGAATTTTTGAATTATTAAGGTGTTATCTAACGGTATACAAAAATGAGTCATATTGGTAAATCTAGCAAAGAATATTAAGATATTGTTAAGATCGGCCATTGACTTGCATGAATTAACATAATCCGTATCAGAAAAAAATGATTGCAAATGATGATTTGTGGGCTTTGGCATTATTCAAACTATCATATTTAGTCTGACAAACTTCTAAACGAATTAAATCAATCATTATATTTTTCTGCTACCTATCCGATATTCAAACATAATAACTATGATAGAATGACTCAACATAATAAAAACCGAGCCTATAATTTAACCAGACAGACCTGATATGCCAAGTTGGTTAAAGCATATATGGACCAATACATGCTGAAAGGGTTAACTGTCTGTTGGTTAACAGATTTTAAGTACAAACTTACCATTATAGTAAAACGCAATGCAATACATCCGTACCGCCTGGTCAGACTCTGTATTTTAGCTGCTTGTTTTTTAGTTTTTGAAAATAAAATCCATCAAGTTAAACACATCGTATATTAAGCTTTCGTAAGGTAGGGGATAATGAGTATCATTTGTCTTATCCATAGACTTTTCATAGATTGTTTCGACATTTATATTTCTATGCATTATCTTTAAATATTATAAGATTAAGCTATTACAAGAAACAAGAAAAAGCCAACAAAAACATAAAAGAAAGTAACCCTGTGTTTCGAAAACTCATTAAATTTCTTAAAAAATAAATAAATAAATGCTTGTTCCTAGACCTTCTCTCATTGACCCGAAACCCTAAGATATTCCAAAGTATTCCAAAGATAAAAGCGATTATTTTCCCGCCTCACATTATTAGCTTTGCGCCAAAATAATCTGTTATAGTAGTTTACATACTAGTAGTCTAAAAATTTTAAACAGCAAAGTACAAAACAAATACAAATTATTGTTCCCTACGAACACTCTAAGGTAAAATTGTGTAACAATATTTTTCTGTCCTGTACTCGAAGCTATCCACCTTAGGGTAATTCATCACTCATCTTAAATACTTTTTTCGACAACAGTATTTAACTTGTGTAAAGCGTTACAAATTAAATTGCTTTTGAATTGATATATAACACGTCTGTTTTTATTTTAAGTAGAATGCAACTAAAGTAGTGTTATGTGATAATTTGATTATGCAGTACTGACATTCCTCTGGATATTGAAGTGACTAAGGAAGTAGGAAAGTATGATTTTATCAATATTAAATTTTATTTCATACCATATAAAATATAACCAATTAACCTTTAGCGTACGAACTACGTGATGCTCCAGTGAAAAATCATTATTAGATCCAATCTTATCAGTTTACATTCGTTTCCATATTAAGAGTCTAAGATTACATCTTACATTTTTGGAAATGTCGATTATTTATCTAGGGATATAAAAATAAAAATTTAAAGGATATAAAGCTTGCCAGTCAACAGAGAAGAGTCTGGTCAGACTACATTAATATACAGACTGACTTGGCTCTATGCTGGTGGCATAACAGAACAATTTTATGATAGAGGCAAATACTTGATAGAAACTATTACAAGTGCAATAGCTTTACAATAAAATACATATGTATTTATATAAACTTTATAAAACCTCTTTCTCCAAATAAACAGTTATAAAGATTCGCTTTAAAATCCAATATCCTTGAGATTTAGTCAATTCATTTTGTCTGAGAATACAACTATTAATGATTTACAACCCATGTGAATTTCAAATGGAATGAACTATTGGACTGGAGACAATGTGATTTGAAAAAAGCTTGTGCATTTCATAAATACATATGTAAAAACAGTCAAAAGATATTGGAAATGACATTTTTTTCATATTGTTACGAGACCCTCACTGTTTTCAGCTCAACAATGTTCATATCTCTTTATAACCGTCAAAAAGGTTCTGAAATACTGTACAATACAAAAGATCTACACGCAGTTCTGTTCTTTTATGCATTCGCAAAGGTTTTTGAGAGGTCAGACAATTTAAGAGCGCTCGGTTTAGATCCAAGTGTCACTTTAAAAGGTTTATGATACAGCTCCTATTTAAAATGTGTCAATCGTAAGTCTAGCTTTGGATCCAAAACAGAAGACGTGAGAAATGAACTACCCATTCTCACACTATTCCAGGTATATAAGGAACATCAACAAATCGGGCAGTCTTTTAAAAAGTGCTGGGTAGCTTTATTTACACGGAATTTTTAAGAGATTATAGAAATAACTATGTCGATTTATATAACATATTAAAAGGTCAAAGTTACATTTCACTTCAGATTAAAACAATTTAGTGTAAACAAAGCATTTATGAGCTCTTGGCTTTTAAATTGAAATACTATCGTTTGGACTATTGACTGCACACGAACTCAGCTTTAATTTTTGTTTCTTATTTCATTTAAAAAAGTTTTGCAATTAACTATATCCGACTAAAACGGAAGGTATAGGTACAAATATGTCTTCATGACAGAAACAGTAGCATTTGTAAAGCAACAAGAAGAAAAAATTGGAAGTTGTTTCTACATTCACAAATTGCATAGTGTTATATGCTCGCATATAGATCAAATGTAGTTGTTAATTTGTGTACACATCGTTTTATAAACTGCGCTGCTTTTTCAATTTAAGGGCGTTCATTTTACATGGAGGGGAATGTTTGTTATGTTTTAGTGTTAATTTTGTTACTCACTTTGACACATGCTTGATCAGAATTAAAAGTTATGATCTTATTTATATGATAAAAATATTCATAAGCCAGCACACTTTACCAATCTATATATCAATCTGATCGAACAGTAACAAAATTCAGTTTGGTCAAAAATCCTTGTCTGTCTGTCAGTCTACAATATAATTTTTGATTTTTCATATAACATAAATTGATTTTGAGCATAATACCATAACTTGAATAGATAATAGATAGATCATTTTCATTTTATTTGATAGCTTTACAAGATATACTGATTGATAACGATGTTTCTAAATTATTATCTCCCTTTTTTACAATTTCAACATGTGATTAAAGCACATTTTTTTCGAAATTCTAAACTTTCACATAAGTAACTGTTATTTTCATACTTGTAATTATTTACTAGCCTAGTTTCTCTATGAAAATATATGAAATAACCTGATCCAGTTATTTTATGTGATTCTTTTCGAAAATTGTATATGCTATGTAAAAAAAATTACGTTTATACATACATATGCACATGTTTTATTGTATTACTTATAGTAATATTATAACGTTCCTTTTACGCGCCAAATGTGACGTCTATTAACGTAGACGTTTGTTTTGTACGTTTACGTCATTTTTATTTATGTATCAACTGAGGAAGCTGAATAAAGCGAAACATGATACTTAATTTGTGTTGGTTTTTGATCCAATTATCCAGTCTACAATAATAGAAATATGATATGAATAGTTTGTATACGAATCTGTTTTATCACATTCAGATCATTTAAATCTTACCACATAAAAGTATTTTAAATGGACTTGTCTAGCTTATATTTCCGAGATAAACATTTATTAATTTTAGGAAAACGTTCAAAATATGTAGTGACTCAAGACATTAAATGCATAAGAACCGTTACCAAATCTAACAAAAATATAACAGCACATGTGTGACCTCACTTTACTATATAAAAGGCGCCTATTTAAGTTTTTAAAACCAAAACTATGTCCGCACAGCACTATCCAAATCATCTCAAAAGAAAAATAAAAGACTTTAAAAGATAAATTTGTTCAAAACAAACTTGTTTCCAGTTTTTAAAAGTCAACAAATGGATAGAGTATGATCAGATGTTTTATGACAGCGCAATGCAACAGCTCTTTCATCGATTTGTTTTGTCCAAATGCGAAACATTTCTCTCTTAGCTATACAGGTGGAGACAACGTGTTAACGCATAATTAAATTTTAGCCAGGTTCCACGAAATCTTGGGAAACTACAGACAGTTGCACAATCCATTATTTGTATATGGAGATAAGAAAACATTACCTTTCTATTTGAAGAAATGTAAATAAAAATATTTTTGCAACAAAGTCATAATTTTAAAACTGGTCATGAAGTGTTAAGCTGATGTATATGAATGTTTTTTTTATAACTTGTGTTTTTATTGACGACTTGCAACATAAATTGTGTCATACCGCAGTAAATCATGCGTCTTATTTAAAATAATATAAAACTCGAATAAACATGTCGTCAAGATACATATACTTTTGGAGGATATTACCCTCCATAGAACTTATTTCTCTTTCTCATACCACCAAAAAGCAGCCATACAAATAAATAACTGATTGTTGTAAGTTACTTTTCTTGATGATTTTAAAGATATTTTTTTCCGAGACATTAAATGCCCCATTTCTATGCAGCTCTGATAATGGTCAAATATCAATATTTGTAACCTGAGGCTATTTAATCCATAGTAATACGTTATCTAATGGCACAATAATGTCCTTAAACCATCGTAATCCAATACGAATTGTGATTGCGAAATAAAATCTAAATACAATGTACGTGATTTTGTTTTACATTAATCGCAAGGACCGCGAACATTTTGAGAGAATGTAGTAACCTGGATAAGTATTGTATGACCAAACTAAAACAGAAAAGCAAGCGATTCCTTGGAGACTCGAACAGAATTGTCCTTCAAGTTGACTCAATTTGCATTATTTATCAATGTTAATTTCAGAATATTGTTTCGGAAAACAACAATTTAACATCTCCTCTAATTTCTTTGTCCTGAGAAACATTCAGACTTTTCACATGACCCAAGGGTTCTTCCCTGACGATGTCTAAATGCAAGATTGGGGTTGTCAATAGATTTCTATTGGGAATAAAATGATTGTACTTGTGAATGTCTACGAATGTGGACATTTCCTTTCCTAACCTAATAAATAGAACTTGTTCAGTAATGAATTTCTTTGAAGCAATCGTAATGAATGATGTTTAGTGTAAAATTGAAGTTCTACATTAGATTATATATTATTACACGAATTACATGAGCTATATACTTAAATACCTCGCTGAGATGCAAATTGCAAGAGGTACTTAAAATATAATATATTGATTTTTCATGGATTAATCAATAGAAGAATCAAAGACTAAGCTGTCTTGCTCAAAACTTTATTTAAAGAACTTTTCGACTTCTCCTTTATCTGGATGTGTACCGATTTTTTTATAAGCAAATTGCTCAGAAATTACCTTGCATCTATGTTTTGCGCAATTTCACCGTACAAAAAGGTATGGAAATTTTAAAAAGCACGTGATTGGTCTCAAGATACAGACTAGTGTTATGGAAAATATATTCGTGCTTTATGATCAATAAAAAGTATCCAATTTGTCATCCAATTTACTGATCACCTATCCAATATGCGTATCAACAATAAATAATGTCCCTGAATATTATATCATATGTTTGCAGACATAACAAAAGTATTTTTTGTGGGCTTAATTGTTTATGCGTGTGATTGTTTATCTAGAAATTTGTAGCTTGGAAACAATATTTAGCAGGAACAATATAATTTCATCTATAGAGGTGTCGAACAATTGCAAATACCAAGCAATTACTTGGGGTTTTTTTCGCCTCATTATATTTTCACACAAAACACATTGTTAGTACCTCAGAATGTTTATGCACTAATCAAAAATAGAAAGTTCGGTGGAACATAGAGTAATGACTTTATATTTCCTCAAAAGCGTTGTTTCTTTTGAGCATTCGTAACATATTCACAATTATAACAAATACATGTACATTTATGATCAAAGACATTAGTTGATAGCTAAAAAATTATGAAATGTTGTTAGAAATTATTCAGTAGATTGTCAAATGTAAACAAAAGAAACTAAGACATGACTGTTTTCAAAGCAAAGTTTATTATTCATATAACGTAGACTTCTGGGATATACAATGAAAATCTGAGGTTATCAATTTGCAGGAACACAAACATTTTTAAATTAGTGTAACTCAGATATATATATCGTAGATCACTATATAATATAAACACTTACGCCTATCTTTATCGGCACATGGTGTTAGTAGAGAGCAATATTATTGCTGTATCTTTGTTGCAAATTACATACGAGATTTTCGGGTATAGAATTTCTCACCAAATATTTCAATACAGATAATCCGTTGCTACACAACAATTTCATTTATCCTATGTCAGTAGTTAAATAAAAAGAAACATTCAAATCTTGAAAGGGGTGATTCTTCAGAAGCAATGAAAACAACAATATTGTATGAAACTTGCATTGAATGTGTCTGTCTCAAGACTTTGAAGCAGGATGGTTCAATTAGTAGATAGTTAAACTGAATCAGTTGAAGCCTGAACTTTACTTTAATCTGTAAAAATAAACCTGGCCATTATTTAGTTAAAGGTTTACTACGCCTTAGGTAAAGGAACCATTGGTTTCTTGAAACAGATCAGACTGCCTGAATACGTACATGACAAAATGTAGACAAATTAAGTGGTTATTCAAACTCCAATGTTAATATTGATTAAATTGCTGACATAAATCTAAATTTACCGAAGTGGCAACATATCAACACAGCATTTAACTAATCCAGAAGATATAGTAAAACAGAATCCCTAAAGAAAGCCCAACACGACAGTATTGAAAATATTGCAGGCTCGGTTTGATTGAGCCTGTTCATGGACGGTACTGGAAAATGCAAGTTACCGTCCACGCCACCTAGCACCAGCTTAAGCAGAATTCAACATTTTACACGAAAACGGTGAAATTTTGAATTTAGAAACATCCGCAGATGTGTTCATACGGCGGTTATCATGGAACATTCAATGTGACACAGTAGTGCCATTCCATGAAAAGCGGCGTATGGTCCCCAAGTAAAAGAATGCTTTTGTCCTAAACGAGAAAACAATGGGCGGAACTAAATAAAATGGAATTTTGAAAGGGGATCTAAGGTTATGAAGCCTGCATATCACAGATAAGACGTCGAAAGACAAATTTAAAAAGCAGGCAACATATCCTAAGGGTGATTATACAGTATTCAAGTAAGAATACTGGAACCACCCAAGTTGAAAAAAGCCAAATAGAAGAAACAAAAAGTACCACATTACATGTATACACGGCAACAATGTCGTGCTGAACGATCTTCAAGGATCGAAAATATAATATTCATTGATTAAATGTACGGGGAGACTTTTTACAGCCGCCACACGGCACAAATAACACGGATGTGACAATAAGATATAGTAAAACAGAATCCCTAAAGAAAGCCCAACACGACAGTATTGAAAATGTTGCAGGCTCGGTTTGATTGAGCCTGTTCATGGACGGTACTAGAAAATGCAAGATACCCTCCTTTCACCCTTATGTCCGCTCTAGGTTATTTTGAGTGTGTCGGGGGCCGCGTCCTGTGAACGTTGCCTTTGCCTTGTTGATCTTTATTCTTGTTTTTTACCGTCCACGCCCCATAGCAATAATGTGAAAATATTGCTTCATGTGTTCTTGGCATAGTCATTAGCATAAATGATTTTTTAATACATCTGTACAGATATTTTGGATTTCACAAGCTACCACAACTTAGTGCTAAAACCACTGCATGGTGTTCATTTGAGTAAATATTATGCAATATTGAAATATTACAGCATACAGGACACTTATAAATCATATTTAATGTTACCTTGGTGATAAGAGATTGTATATTTTTCTGCAGTAGAAGAGTATAAACCGATTTTGTTTATTCGGATTTAAAATGCTAATATTAAACCTTTAAAAGACATATGTACAATTTGTCCACCTGCTGGTGCCAAATACCTGCAATTTTCATCCAATTTTTCAATGATGAACCAGTAAAACGGCGTGTTAGTATAATGTTTCTTAACAACAATATATGATGCTAGGTCAGGACGAAACTGCAATGTAATCTGTAAAAGACTCTTTAAATGTAATTGTTTAATTAAACTTTTCTATATTTTTGAAAGGATTTAATCAAGCAATTAAAATTATTGAGATTGCTTCTTTTTACACAACAGTCATACAATGTAAAAATTAAGTACTTGGCATATTGTATTGAAGTTTTGTTTTGCAACTAGCATCATAGGGTAAGAATACCACTATTTATGATTTTCTCTTTTAAAATATCAATAAGATTTCATGAGTAATAGTTTAAAACATATTACACCATTATAAACTTTAGTCAATCTGCATTATATTCCTTAGCTTTGGAAAACAATTAATTTCTTGTTTATCACTTTACTTCTTTTGACATGAAAGGATAATGGGTTATTATTTGTCTTATAACATCTGATGACACCCCTGAGGGACTGGTTGAATACTTTTTCTGAATATTCAGCAAAAATAGGCCTGTGTCTATCTTTCTGTCTGTCAGAAATTAAAATAAATATTTGTCAATCTGTCAATATTATATGTAAGCAATATTAAAGCTATTGAAACGGGGTGATCCCTTAGTTGAAATGAAGAAAATATTAAATAAATCGCAAAACTCGGTTAAATTGAGTTTGTTTATGAGAGATAATGGACAGTTTAACATCTTTCACGCCACCTAGCACCGGTTTGATCAGAATTCATTCGATCACTGAAACTAAATCATACTTTATCATGTCAATCAGCCAGGTGTTGCCTACACAAAACTCTGGCAAAATATATGTGAACTACATGTATTTAAAACGAAATCGTCATGCAACGTAAACACTGATGATTTACAGTGAACATTTTCAACGCTTTTTACAGTGATGTAATTTTGGTACATCTCAACAATATTTAAACATAAGTATCCTGTCTGCAAATGTAAGATATTTTATATATCACATATCTTGAAATAATCAGTATTTTGTGTCGTTTTGGTCTAGGTTATTTATTCGTCCTGTAATTTAACAGCAATATTTTTGTTTCTGCCAGTCCCAAGAAAATAAAAAAGGACAATATATAATTTGAAAGTAATCTTGTTGCATACAATTATAAGCTGTTTCAAAAGTACTTAGAAATTCGATTTTTTTTAATTATTAAGGGATTTATTTAACAATATATACGAATCAATTCTACCAATACATCTAGCAATAGATATTAAAATATTGTTAAGAACGTAATATTGCCTTGCATTAAATAACATAATCAATATCAGAAAATTAATGATGTTCAATTATGATTTGTGGGCTATAATATAATAAAGAGCAGACATTTTTTATTTTTGATATTTAATTAAATCAACAAAGACATTCCAGTTTTGTTAACCATCCCCCTTTTTCATGCATGAGACTTTATAAACATACATGTATTTATGCTTCTTTATATTGCCTCATTATTTATTTTCGTTTGATAGCTGTCTATAACACCTATAGGGTCATTGATGATTGATCGGTAGTTCTTTCTTCCGACGACAACATAACTATAACCTATAGGTCAACCTTTTTCTTCCAGATAAAGATAACTGTTAACATGTCTTAAATTCTCAGCCAGTGAAAATCCTCTAAAATTCTCAGTCGGTGACAATACCTAACACATAACCGTTGACAACCAGTCTACAAACGATATCACCGATTGATCACCAATAAGCAACCAATCAAGTAATACCACCGATAAAAATAGGTGATTTCGTTGGTTGAACATATGACCATAACCGATGGACGTTTACACAGAAAACAATGCAAACTCATGCATGGCAAACAATCAAAATGAGAAAATTTAAAATGAAATGAACATAATGGGACTTGGTTTAAATACGCACTCTTGCTCCTTAGTATTTGATTAATTTATTAATTAATTTCGTCTTTGTTTCAAACGGCTCATTCTCGTACTCTGGGTTTATTTACTATACGTCACAACGACTACAGTTACAACCTTTAAACTTATCTGAACTTTTAATTAATCTACAACCGATTTTGAAGGCCGTGTGCGGTGAAGAACATTACCCACTATCGCTATCTAAGAATCTAATATTTGCCTTGTTTTTCATGGTTTATATTCTCATTTCACAATTTTTACACATCCTTACGATTTAGGTCATTCGTAAAGTATTTCTTTATCGGAATTGTTTCCTGTCTGATTGTGATATAATACCTTCAAGGGATTTCTTTACGTTTTTATATCATTTGTTTAAACCTAGAAGGCATTCCATTTCCTAGACATTTACCATGTAGAAAACGAAATACCGACTTTCATTTCCGTCCTTATATTGTGACAAATCCTGATTAACATAATACACCTTATCTTGCCTACTATTTTTAAAGCAGAACAAAATCTATTACTTTTTATTTACAGCTTCTTTCAGCTGTATAGTTTGAATGGCTTGTACACATTTAAACTTTTTTAATTTTAATTTACACATTAGAAAATTTCGTTTGCATTGACATTGGATTTTTTTAACCTTTTCGTTAAGGTCCATTTTCTCAGAAAATATCAAAGGTTATATACAGACTTAATCAAACCGAGTCTGTAATTTTCATGTAATTTTGTTGTGATTAGTGCTTCCGAAGGATCACACTTTATTCAGATTTTTTACTCCAAACGCGTTATGTTACTCCGTATCACAAGGGCATATAATCCTTAAATGGTTTTGCAAAGTTACTCCTTTTTAAGTCTCAGAAGTTTTACACTGGTTAATGATCCTGTAACACAATTTTTTATGGTTTTGTATCATAAATATGATGCTCAAATTAAGATTTATCAATTTTGTAAGTTCCAAAAAGCATTATTTATAAAGATATTACCGAATTTAACATTCCATGTAAATAAAGGGAGGTAATGAAAATATTTTCTATAAAGTCTAAGTCAAATATTTCAATAAGAAATGAATGCATTTTAATGATTACATATAATATGTACAAATATTTGCAGTACATATTTTACATATTCTTCGATGTTTGAAAATTGTTCTATAAGCATAATTATATACACATTTATAATTTCACTTAAGTGTGGTATGCAACCTCAATTACAACATACAGGATCTTTCACGGATTTGTTAAGGTTAATTTCTTAGGAATTGTATAAAGATTTTCTATTAAAACTTAGATCATAACTGGAATGCATTTCAATAGGACAAATATTCTTATGATCCAGTTTTCCTCAGATTTGCACCCTTTTTATACTAAAAAGCTGTCATATATATTCAATTTTACTTAAAGTCTGTGTATATTTACAAAAGTGGAATGCACTGTTAAAGAGTGGATAACCCTGATGTAATTTTCGATAAACTATCTTCTTATTGTTTTTTTTTTATGTCTTATTTCTCAAAACCATCACAGATAATCGTAACAAAACTTGGAATAATTACAACAAAAGGAAAGTTATTCTGACGAAAACTTTGGCAGAACTATGCTTTAATCACGCTATCCAGTACTGAAAAATAGGGAGAGTACATTCAGACTACATGTCTTATTTTGTCATATTTTCAAATTGTAGTGGAATCTGTTTGCTTTTTGACACCATGTATTCAGTTTTAAATGGTAAATTCTGTCTGTGCTGAATACTTAGGAGAGGGATGTTTTAAGAGCTTTTTTTCTGTTGCTATTTTCTTCGTTTTCTCCTTTTTATGCTGTATTTGTGAATTATTCTAATGTTTGATTTGATACGTCCTACTATTTTCACTTTAAGCCACTATGATTCTTTGAAATGACAAACTATGACACAAATATACTTAAGAGATCAATGATACCTGAGCTTATTACTAATGTCCTGTTAATAACAAGGTCATGGGACCTTGGCAAATGTGGTAATTGGGGAAAAACTCTTAGGATTTATCTTGTCATTACTCAGATTGATCAAAACATCGTGTCAGTAGTCTAAACGGAAAATGCATGGCTCTGCTTAAATCTTTTTAAGATGTAACAAGATCTCTTCTCGAAGATATTGCCACTGTTCTCCAATGTGAAGGAATTTTTATTAAGGAGACATGATGTAATTTTGATGCGTTCATATCTTCACTAACATAATTGTTGTGATAAATATTTAATCTACTTCAAATATTGAGGTATGTTTTCCGTTCTGTTAATACATTTATGATTTCTATTACTTTTATTAATAAAACGTTACCAACAGCAAGTCATCACAAAAAATTAAAATCAAAGGAATTGATTGTTAACCTGCAAAAAACAGTAATCACACTTACAAAGTTGAAATTTAGATTTAAGTATTCAATAAAAAGAAAAAAAGATTATGTTTTCAAGTTAAAAAATACCAAAATTATTGAAACAAAGTAAAATTTGTATTGATATACAGTGATTCCTTTACAAAGTTGTTTAATATCAGTTATTTTTATAATTTAATGACAAAATGTTGAATACAGTCTAAAAAATTATTCAGTCAGAGTTTCCGTCTTTATATAGGTATATTAGTCTTCTTTTTCTTGAATAAATATCGAATTGAAAATAATTGTGTCAATGCTCCTATTCAATTTTTCTTCTCGGAATTTTGTAGACTTCGTACTACTAACACAAAATTGAAAAGCAGTAAAATGTCCTTGAAATCAATGTGCAATTTGTGTCAAATTATGAGGGAGAATCGAGTTTGGTTTCTCACTAAACTAAGTTTTTTGAATTTGTCTATCACCTTGGAGAACATCCACGTTCATAAAAACGTTATATTGAATTATTTTAAAATTTATAGAGAAACAACAATTATAGAAAATATGGATATTGGTCTTCGTTTTCCATATTTTAGAAGTTTTATTGCTTATAAAGACTTTCAAATGTTCATGAAATTTTCCCCTTACTTTTTAAAGTTGTTGGTATAGCGAAATTGGGACATTTTGATTTTATATTAGATCTATATTTATCATCTAACTATGGTGTCATGAAGAAGCTGAGAACAATACATACATTGTAGTTCTTCTCCTATTAAATAATAAAGCTTTAATGTCCAAGGTACACCATTATTCACATCGCATTATATAAAATGAGTATTTATATTTCCAAGATATTAAACTAAGCAAACAAATCCAAAAAGAAATAACAATGTCCTAATTGGTTAGCTACTGCATATAAATGAGCATTTTATTAAACTGTTGATAAAGAAAAAAACAGCAGGTCATTTACTCATCTGTAAGAAATTAATATATGGACTCAAAGTTACCGATTATGTTAAATGCAAAGTGATAGGCGTCAGCGCCTCTCTTATGTTATTACATGAGGCAAATATTTTTTAAGACTGACTGTTTTGTTATGGTATTTTTATCATTGCGTACTTTCTTTTATCATTGTAGTGTTATACAAATAAAAATATGTTTAACAGATAACAAAGAAGTTCGTCTTGAAACATAATAGTTCCACTTTTTTTCTGAATAAAAGTTTTTATGAACAAATTAATGTGTCTTTTATCACAATTGAACATAAATGACACATCCTTATTAATTAATTAAAATATTTTGTATTGATTGGCAAGCAATACAAAATACTTTAATTAATTAATAAGGAGTTGAACACTTAAAATACGTTGGAACACATTTGATACGTCAATATGTATTACAATTGCCGGAATACGTTCAATAAAAAGTTGTTCAAACTGCTTAAAAATTAAGTGTTTAAAGTAGCTACATTGTATATCATTCACGCAGTTGGAAGCAGTGATGATACTTTATCATTCACTGTTGTGTAAAGTCTCAAATTAAAATACAAAGTGTGCTCAATGCTTCCTTTTTTAAAGACAAATGAAAGTTGTCAAAATATTGTAAGTCCCTAATGAGGTCATTCATTTCATTGACAATTTTATATTTTGTTTCAAGAGACGATGATACGCACTAGGTTCGTTTTCTAATAGCAGTCGGTATATTAATATTTCTAGGGGAAGACTATTTATACAGTAACATACTTTAATTTATTGAAGAAAGTCAAGAATACATTCTATATCTTACCGCGAATGATAATCAACAAAATGGTACATAACTATAAGACCTTATCATTTGTATCGCTCTCCGCGTTTAAAAACGTTGATATTTGAAGCTAATAATTCACTTTCTCTGCTTATTACATGTACAATGATGTTTGATCATGTCTCATTGTTATTAGCAGAGAAGTCTGAAAATAGATTTCATCATTACTTTAAGCGCCGTATGTCTTATCACGAATTCTACCTTATCATTTACAGATACTGCGAATTTCAAGAAATGCAACAGGTCATAAACAGTTCAAAGACAATACAAAACTATCAAATATATTGCTTTGCGACATCTAACTGACAATGTATTAAGGGCATCTACAAGTATTTACAATTGGATAGAGTAAAAGGTTAATCTAAAGTAAACAATCATCTTATGCTGTTACATTTAACATCAGAGTTTCAGATATGTCCTATCCCTAATAAAATTTATGTTGTTAAGTTGTTTATTTACTTGTTAAAGATGACAATTATGGAGGAGGATAAGGTAAGGCGACGCCCTTCAATATCTCTAATAATAATTGTCGGTGTAAGTAAATGATTTTTAAAAACGTTATTTTAGATAATTTGTGAAAATAATGTAAAATAAAAATATCTTCATTATTAAAAATTACTATAATTTGCTATAAATTACAAAATAGTGTATAATTAAGTTTAATTATATTAATGTAACATAGACAAGTTTAAATTACTACTATGACGTCATTCCTCTGTTCTGACCGTACTGTATTTTTAATACAGTACAGGTAGGTGTCCAATATTAACGCGTAAGTCCAATATTAATCGTGTAACACATTAATATTAGACAGCGTGCAGTCTCTTGAAAGAAGCTTGTATGACCACGGGATTTTATGGAAAATTCTCCAAATAAAAAAAAGAAAACAAAAAGAAACAAAAAACAAAAAAAAACAAACAAACAAAAAACGATTAAGTAAAATGTAACTTCTTATCTAAGAAGTTAACACGAGGAAAGATGCAATGTCTTTCCTTCGCCCATTACGCAAGTACATAATTTTAGGAAAAGAACAATACTAGTCTTGTTCTCTGGCTCATTTAACGAAGTATTATTCCAAACCTCTGATTTTCGATTTTCAAGCTCTTAACATCATATCACTGTTTACGCTTTCCAAGTGAAAGATAGCGGAGCGTCAGTTAGGATATGATTTTTATGGGATTAATTTCTTGTCTATTGTCCGTTTTTTTCTGTTTTAAATATATGTATACGTTAAGTTGACAATCATACTTGATTTGCTTTATTGTATGTACGTTATGTTTCAGTTAGGTCAACTTTTTAAATAAGGGTAATGGTCAGCTTTTCAAATAAATACAATAGAGAAAATAAATTCATCTATTTAAAACAAAAGCGGTTATGTTTGACTGCTTATATAAAGAAACGATTCCAGACTCCAGTGGTATGACAATATCAATTCAAAAATAAGAAAATATCATTTTGTTGCGTTAATATCCAAAATTTTACATCCGTGATAGTTGTAGTACAGTAAAGATATCATTTTAACACTAAATGGTCAGTATAAATCCTTCTTAAAAGTCATAGATTGTTTCAGTCAATCATTTCACAATAACATTCAACACAAATTTGAAAACATTTCATTTTTATTATTCCTTGTAAAAAACCCAAATGTAATTCATGTATACTGTATGTGTGTAAGTCCAACATTTTGTGTAACTGGTATATTTTGTGTATATCATTGTGTTCATGTACATAATTGGTCATATTTCAAAACACGAAAATTTCATGCTACGGACATTTTGTTATTCAAGAGGCTACCTATAGGGTTTTGCAAATAAGAAAAAGATAATTGCTAAAACATTAATATTGTACATTTCTAGCTCAAAAATACATTATTTCTAATTTTTCGATAGATAACATGATATTTGATAGTAAAAGTAGTAATTTAAGTAAGATATAAGCCTCAAACTGACCAATAAGTAAAATATTGAATTCCCTTCGGCGTTACGCGCCTCATGAACTTCAATATTTTACATATTGGACAGTTTTCGGCTTATATCTACTACTTACTTGCTTCTTATTTCATTCTGTCATTATTTGACATTGTAATTCTATTTTTTATCATTATAAGATTTTATGTGGAAAACAAACAGTATTGAAAATCAGATGCGATGTAAGTTGTGTTTGATTTGGATTGTATTTTATTTTCATATTCAAGAGATGATTGTAAGCATTTAAGACCTTGGCAGTGCGATGTATATAAGCACTCTTCATGATGTAAGGTTTCTGTTCTATTCAACTAAACATTTTTTCTCTTCAAGACAACAACATCAAAACAATGCTGTGCCATACTTAAATATTTTTATGCAATGCAGATGTTAATATAATAGGTTACTTCTTAAATTTAATAAGCGAAACTTTCAACTATTTTACCAGTGCACCATAAGTTTCTTCATCAACATCAAGTATAAAACAAAGTCTAATAGGAGATAAGAAAAGTAATTTCAACAAGGAAAGGCCGCATTCAAAAAAGCATCTTCCAATACAGAAACACAGACATGAAGCCAAGGAGGACACAAAACAGGACAGGGTACACGGGAAAAAAAGACTTCAATCGGAGAATTTTATCTAGAGAATTTTGTACTTATTGACTGTTCCCGTATAAAAGTTACTTACAATATCTTGCTCTTGATAAATTGCTTCATGTACATTTTGAAATATTTTCCTAATAATGAATAAGTGCAACATCCCTCACGCTTCCTAGCACCGGCTTGAGCGGTATTCAATTCTCAACACTTGATAGTGCTGGCATCAATGATCCCGAAGGACCAGAAAAATATAATAACACTGAAGTGAAGTACGAGGCCACTTTTTACAGCTACCACGCGGCACTTGACACTTGCTGTTGTGAAGTATAAAAATCTACAAACAAAGTGATCCCTCGGAAGCGTTTATCACAACAGAATTGCATGAAAATTGCAGACGCGGTTTGATTGAGAGGCAACTTTGCTGTATGTCAGAAAAATTGATAATTAAAAACACAAAATCAAAACTTTGTGGAAAGAACGGTTATTTATTATTGATGAACATTGATGGAATACCAAGAAAACTAAACTCATAAATAAACCTTAGTGTCTTGTAATAGCTAATTTTCCAGAAAGCACCGATATATAACAATATACAATATAAATGTCAGAATAGAACTTCTTATAACAGTAAATGAGAACAAATTATCTTATTTTTTTCATATATATTTGACATTTTCGCGCTTTCGTCAAAATTTTTTTTATCTCACGTCACACCCGTCTCAAGCGCACAATAGAAATAGGAATAAAGACATGCCCAATTAGAACTTATATATTCAATTAATTTATGAGCGCTAATAGATGTTGGAGTTAGTTAAGTCATTTTATACTAAATATCAATGTAACAATATAGATATCCGAAACTCGGCAACTTTGGGGTTTTTCCAAGCTAATCCCTCGGTACGTTCTTGTTTTTGAAGCTCTAACTGCAAAAATTTGTTTGCACCCCAGGATAAGCTGGGAAACCTAAATATTCATTATTCCTGAGTAAGTTTATCATGAAACGAGTTTTCAATAATCTGCTATGAAATATGGACATTTTTCCTGTTTTGATATTAATTGTTTCCTATGTTTGATTGTTTTGTCTCACAATACCTCTCAGCTTTAGGACACCTTATCCACCAACTGTACAAACCAATTAATTTTAGAACTGTAGATGCCTCAATACCAGATTAAGCTTTTTACATCATAAATTGACTTGCATATATTGCAAAAAAAGGCTTTTTATATTTTGTTTTATTTTTTACATAGCGCAATTTGTCTTGAGCTATATAAAGTATAGCTTATAAAATATTCAACAACTTTACTGAAAAAGTAACTTTTCATTATTTGAAGCTTAGGTAAAATACCATATAAATGTGTAATTCCACAATTACATCATTAGACTGAAGACAAACACATTTTTACAAACGTAAAACTTACATAGCTTTACATAAAGGAACAGTTTACAAGATTTAGATATTTTAGTCAGTACATTAGTATCATAAAAACTAAACAATTATATATATGTATGTTTGATATTAACATGGTAAGATGGAATAAAATGATATTCGGATAAAATGTTAATTTCGTTAATGTTAATAAATGAAAATCTTAAATGTATTACAAGTACATATTAAATATTCATATTGTATTGTCTGACAAGAAAAAAAGAAATTGACGGCCATTCCTCCAAGACTGAATCAGTCCCCATTGATTCAATTTGCCTCATTTATCAATAATGTCTAGTAGAAAACAATATAACATTCCCATAACTCCATTGTCAAGAGTAATTGACAGCCTTTGTTGTGGAAAATAACCATCAAATGACCAAGGTTTTTTTAAAATGACAAATTCTTGAAATGGATGTTTGATATTGGAATTGTGTTTGAAGTGCAATGATTGAATTTGTGAATGTTTCCGGATGTAGACATTTCCTGTTTTCATCAGTTCTAATGTATGTTTGGTAATGAATTTACACGAATAAAGTTTGTTGAATTTTTTTTTTATTTTGAATAAACAAAATGAATCAGTATATTTTTAAAATACTTGTCTTTATTCGAAAGCTTCGTGTATCATAGTCAAATTATAAAACAATTATGTAAGCTAATTAATCAATAATCTATTATGATAATTATTAAATTTAAATAATAAAAACTTCTACAGTAACTGTAAACACTCGTGTATCTGCTACATCTTAAGTCGACAATTATGCGCAAAAGTCGAGTACGAACTTTAAGGTAAAAGTTTTAATGACTATGGTGTGTGCATTTAACTTAAACACATTCTTGAAATTTCTTAAAATGTTAAATTTACGGTTATTCTATAGAATGAACAATCTTTATATTTCTGAGTTGAAAAGTATGATAAAAATGTTACTGAATTACAATGAGATTAGTATATATGCAGATAGCTAAATTTGAAATAGATTCATTCAATATACATGTACAATTGAGCAGCACATTATCAAACATACAAAAAAATGCATGATGTATGAATAAGTAATATATTTCCCGCTTTGTAATTATTATAGATAACCAATACTCGCATATCTAGTATATCAATTGCATTTGCTAATGTTTTGTCACATTATCAGTGCTATTGAATAACTGTAAAATGTGTGCACCAGATCAGCAAATAGATGATATGGAAAGTGTAACCAGAATTTCTGTTTCGTTTCTTTGGCCTTTTAAATTAGAAATATGAAAACGTGCAAAAACACTTAAACAATGTCATTATATTGATAGGGTGCTTATCACCTGGCAATAGTAGTGCTGAATGTGAAACTGTTTGTCATATAAGTAGCAAAATATAAACAAGTAGTGTTTTTAATTCCTTACAAAATACAAAATACTTTTAACTATACAAATTGTTAAAGAAGGAAATAACAAAATAATAGGTTATGTATCATTTCCAGGGCAAAATAGGCCACTAATTTTTTTGCTGTGTGATTGTTTCCCATTTACAACCCTTTTGGTGCATTCTAACGTGCAGATATGCCTAAATAGAAAAAATGTCAATGGAATATGATTAACATACTTATCTTTTCTTTCGTTGGCCCAGACAGCTTTCTCTAAAAGTTGCTATCAATTTTCTGAATACAGCTGGAGGTTTATCATGTTTGACAATGTTAACAGAAACACTGTTTTCTGGACATTGTTATTAATGGGAAAAGTGTTTTTATAAAATCAATATTGCGTGACTAGAAAAACATTATAAATCTAAGACTACTGTAGTTTTTTTATAAATGTTTTTAGTAAAGTCAGACAATATTGTTTGTTTGTTTATGTTTCATTTTACGCCTTTTCCAAACAGTAGTTCAGTCATATAGGCGGATAGTTTCCCTAACGCATCGTTCCTTTCCTGGAGAGATTTAACACAGTATAGAACTACCTTCCTCCGCGCTAAACTACCAAAGCATCTCCGGGGATTGAACACCAAACGCCCAGATAGGTACTTATGGATTTGAAGTCATCGTCTCTAACCCCTCGACAACGGAGGCGGCTCTAAGACAAATTTATGGTAATAGTAATATGTAATGTATAGTCTAGTTTTATATTGGACACGTTTCCGATAAAAATAAGTCTGTCTTTTAAGACGAAGGAACGACTTACGAAAACCAATTTTTTTATAATTATTTTACGTTAAAAAGCGACGTAACTCCTAATAATATTGCTTTTATTATAAAACCTTCACTTGTCTTACAACTGT